>NW_024067694.1:92500-420000 GCF_009389715.1 Phoenix dactylifera
CCATTTGCATCCTAAATCAAAATATAAGAATAATGAGTATATTTAGGCACAAAATAAGTATAAAAGACTAAACATTAAGAAAGAAAAATATGACATTTTGCATTCTCATCAAATTATACACAATGTTGGAGAATCCATAATCATTCATTATAAATATCATCTTCTATAAGTCTAAAGTCAAGCATATCTATTAATACCATACATCACAATGTTTCATCCATACCATATGTTAAGGTGATAATCATCACCAAATACATCAAAATGTAAATTAAAAATCCCAAAATATCTGATCTGGCTATTCATCCAAACAACCATCATGTAGACAAAAATATTCTTATACCAAAAACTAGATTCTGCTTGTAGACAACTCCACCATGATCATCTGAACAAAAGCTATCCATGTACCAAAAACTAAATTTCACATGCTCATAACTCCACCATGTATCTGAGAAAGCAAAAAAGAATACAAAATCAATAACCACATGTGAAAAATAATAAACTAAAATTCAAGTATAAGTTCACAATGACATTTCGCTTAATTTGGTCAAAATCTCTAAATAACCTATGTAATATAAATGAGAATACATACCAACGAGCATTTGTACCACCAGTTGAATACATGGCCCCATCATGATGGATAGATGACTTGTGCGTTTGAGTCTTTTTCTTTAAGAACTCTGTCACCAAACTTGTAAGATGTGCAATTTGCTTCTATTCTTCCTTTAAGAACTCTGTCACCAAACTTGTAAGGAAGGAAAGGTTACAGATTTAATGAAGATTTGCAACAGTGAATAAACCAAGAAAGCAGACAACATGTGCAATATCACTGTCAGGCCTTGAAACAACAATATAAAGGGGATAATACTCAGGTTATAAAGGCTTCAACTACAGGGCATAGTTTGAAAAGGCAATAATTTTCTTTGAGCTGAAGATTGGATAGAACACAACATTCCCAACCAAAGACATGCAATGGAAAATAATCTGATCACTTTTTTCCCCTTTTGGTTGGGCATGAGTACATGAAAATTGAGGACATGTGCCTTAAGATTCAAGGGAACTTCATAAAGCTTCAGGCAAACTTTTTCCATTGCATTATGCAGTTGTGTTGCAGATTTATAAGCATGCACTAAGTTGACGATCAATAGATCTTATAAAACTAATGAGCTAAATTGAATATTCACCTAAAACAATAATCCAGCATCTGTAACTTTAAGACACATAGAGGACCTCAGTTATCAAATATGTAATGATAGAAAGAGCTTTAGTAATGTATTATTCATGCAAATAGTAAAATCAAGATTTTATCTAAAAGGAAATATACTACCTATAAACAACACACCAAAATTTTCAATGGTATTCAAGCTCCGAATCAGCTTTAACATATGGAGAGTGCACTGTGTTTGCTGAGCTGCAGTCAAATTGAATAGGAGGTGTGCCTAAACCTTGTTGCTGATCAGATTTTGGATGTAGTTGATCTGGTGGTAGATCAAGTCGATGCAAACTAGAGAATAATTGAATCCAACCTCAATGGCAAAGTAAGTGATAACACTGATTAGCTATCTCTGCCTGGTTGCATGTGAAATATGACAAATAGAATGTACTCTACCTAGAAAGCAGAAAAATACTTAGAATGTGCATATAAACAGAAATGCTGTATATATTCAGGCATGCATACAAAAATTTATCTGCATCATCCAAGTAAAATTATTTTCTTTGAATTATTTCTGAAAGAGCTGGGTTCTCCCATCAACTCTCATCTTATTGAGCTACTTGTGCTACAGCCCTCCTCACTGCACCAGTTGACCGCATTCATCTCCACTAAGAGCAGGGAGGAACCATATCTGTGAACTGATTGAATTCAAAATATGGAAGAGCTAGAAAATGGTTATTTCGACTGCACAAACTGCTGTCATTTTGGTAAACACAAATCGCAGCATGGATCTCTCAAATCAGATGAGTTTTTAAGCAGCCGAAATTAAAGCTCCAAAGCAATGGCCACAGAAAGAGTCAGACTAACATACATCCCAGATGCTAGGGCTCTGCCAAACAAATTCTTCCATGGCCATTTATTATAGTTGAAGCAATTTCCATCCATCATCAGATCAAGCTACCAATCCCTTCTCATGATCACAATGTGGAATAAACGCTGCATGAGCAAGTATAATTATAGTTGAAGCAATTTCCAATTCCATCAAGATCTAGCTACTAAACCTTTCTCATAGTTGATATGTGGAATAAACTCAGCATGAGCAATTATATTTAAATAAAATAACCAGAAATGTTTTCACATATAACACAAAGTGTTAAATAAATACTGCACCAGAAACAAAGTCACTGCACTGGATACAAACAAACAATTGCATGACATTGATTACAGAATCCTTTTAACAAATTCTGGCCAGTGAGACTAGAGACCTCTTACAAGAGAAGCCTGGGTAATGAGACAAGCAACATTGGTTCAGTGGTTCATGCTCAGCCATGTGGCAACTGGCAAGCGATAATCCTAACATTTTAGAAATAGTATTGGAAATGAAACCTGGTATCACACTCCCAAGCCATGAGATTGTTTAAGAAACCTCCAAAAATATTGCTTGAATTTATGCAGTTCAGGCACTTTACCAGTGGGAAAAGCCTAACCCAGAAAAGAATCATCATATGTTGGATATATGGTACATAGATCTATTTTTTCATATCGAACTTGCCAGCTTAAGTAACTTTGAGCCTGAGAAAACTAATATCTCCTCAGCATACATATTCAGCCTTCTTATTACATAGTGGAGAAGAAAATCATGAGAAGTGATCCAAGAATCTCAGCCTTCTTACCGAATGGAACTATTCAAAAGGTGATTTTCACAGAACATATGATACGATTATAAAAATATAATCCCATTTCCTCCTGTGAGGAAACAAATAGCATTAATTATCCAACATATGAGAAATTTTTTCTTTATTTCAATATTACACTACCTACTTGAAGAAAGCATCTCTTTGTGACTCAAGAATCTTTACAATGAGGAAATTATGATGTAACAGAAATTAAGAGAGAGAGAGAGAGAGAGAGAGAGGAGAAATTTGCCTACGTTGGAAGAGAACTGGACCAACCGGTACCTCTCCCCATCCGGAATCGAGTTTGCGAAACCTCGATGAAGAAGAAGAGCAGCAGAACCCTAGGCGGCAGAACCAGAGGGGTCTCTGGTGGCCATCGAAGCAGCTCCGCCTGGCCGAGACAGAGGATCTCAGAGCGGCAGCGGAGAAGCGGCACTGGCACTGGGAGGATAGGAGGGCCGCCATTGGGAGCTAGGGTTTCGAGAGGAGAGGGATTGGGGAAGCTAGGGTTTTGGAGTTAACGCAAAGGAGAGAGGAGGGGTTAGGGAGGAGGAGGAGGAGGGGGAGGGGTCATCCCTGCCGTGGACGGCCTTCCAGTTAGGGATTTGTTGGATTTGGATTAGGGAGGAGGAGGAGGAGGGGTTAGGGATCGCTGGGGGGGGGGGGGGGGGGGCGAGGAGGGGGTGGGGGGTGTGCGCGGGTTGAGGGGCGGCTGCAGGGCTGGAGGATTAGAATTTACCATTCCTTGCTTTCGTGTTGGCGCCGGACTGGGGGGATTTGGGCGGGGCACACTTAGTTTCATTCTAAATTTTTCTTTTTTTATTTTTTTTAATTTATAATTTTTTAAAAATAATATTTTTAATATTTTTGGAATTAGAAATTAAATTTAGTGATGGAAATTTCTATCAATAATCCGTCACTGCCAAAAATAATCTTTTAAAAATTTATAAATACTTGGGTTACGATTTTTGTGACGACTGAATTTGTCACTGTCTGGTTGCAATTTTGGTTACCAATTTTGCGACCGATATCCCGTCACTACGGTGGTCACTAAGTTTTGGCGTCCATCCTATCCGTGTATTCTGTGACCGGTCTATCACTAATCTGTCACTAAGTTCACACCACGATGACCAAATTTCTGTCTGTCACTACTCCATCACAAATAGTGACTGATAACGGGCCGTCACTAGTTTTCCGTCACTATACGCTTGTTTTCTGGTAGTGGATCCGCCGCAACCGGACATGGTCTTCCTCTTCTCCAGATATAGGGCAGGAACTCGGAAGCGAAGAAGGCTTGGCTAGCACCGAGTGGGAGGGATTTGGGATTCTGGATAGGGGAACGGCGAACGGGCGAAGGAATTAACTACGGCGACGGGTGAAGGCAAGGAGTTAAAGCCGAATAGAGGAATAGGGAATTAGGGTTTGTTTGGTTTCTCGCACGACGTCCCTACATGCATACTTTTCTCGACTTTTGTGGGATTGAGATTCAGCCGAAGAGACGAGGATATGCCTAAGTGAATTAAGGTGTTAAACGGCACCGTTTGAAAATAAGCCGTTTTTTTTTTGAACTTAGAAATTAGCATCTTACAGGGGCTAATACAACATCGTTCGGTTTTACGGGAACCTTCCACTACCAAAAGTTTGGTCACTAAAAAACTCAAACTTTCTGCCCAATTTTTTCATCGAAAAAAGGCGCCATTCGTAAAAGTTTTCCTGGACTAAATTTTTTTTAGTCGCTGGAGTGAACCTTTAAGGACCAAAATTTCGCCAAAAGTTTTACCTCCAGCCCGCCAACTTGGTATTGCTTTTCCGCGACCAAATATGCATTTAGTAGGTGTAGGACAATTATTCAGTAACTAACAAGAATGTTGGTCGCATATAGCTTTCTTGTTAGCGACCAAACTTTAGTCACTAATCGTTTTACCTCCACCCCGCCAACTTGGTTTTGATTTTCCGCGACCAAATATGCATTTAGTCGGTGTAGGACAATCATTTAGTAACTAACAAGGATGTTGGTCGCAAATGACCTTATTTGCAGCGACCACTATTCATTTAGTCGCCGAAAGTGGTCGCTAAAAGTGTATTTTCTTGTAGTGTAATCTAGCCTTATTCCTTATTACAGTACCATTTTCATCAAGTTTATTTTTATAAATCCATTTGGTACCTATAATTGAATATTCAGTAGGTCTTTCAACTAGATTCCATACTTTGTTTCTAGTAAATTGGTTTAATTCTTCTTGCATTGCATTTATCCAATTTACATCTTTTTCAGCTTCTTCTATGTGTTTGGGCTCAAAATGAGAAACAAAGGCTAGATGATTATTTAAGTTCCTAAGGGATGCCCTAGTCCTAATAGGTTGAGATGGATCATCTAGAATTAATTCCTTAGGATGCCGTGAGCATACCTCCAAGCTTTAGTTAGTCCATGATCCACAATAGCCTCTTGGCTTGATGATGCACCTTCAATTAATTTTTGATTATCATCTTGTAATGTCATCTCATCTATCTTTTCTTCAAGAATTTCAGCATCATCATCAAAATTAACTCTCTTGCTAGAAGAGATGTCACTAGAATCATCAAATACAACATGTATAGATTCTTCTATAACTAGGGTTCTTTTATTAAAGACTCTATAGGCTTTGCTAGTTGTAGAGTACCCCAAGAATATAGCCTCATCAGATTTTGAGTCAAATTTTCCTAGATTATCTTTCCCATTATTATGAACAAAACACCTACATCCAAAAACATGAAAGTAGTTTACCTTTGGTTTTCTGTTTTTCCAAAGTTCATAAGGTGTTTTCTTTATAATGGGTCTCAATAAAACTCTATTTAATATATGACAAGAAGTATTAATGGCTTCTCCCCAAAAGTACTTAGGGAGGTTACTTTCACATAACATAGTTCTAGCCATTTCCTCTAGAGTTCTATTTTTCCTCTCCACAACTCCATTTTGTTGTGGTGTCCTAGGTGCAGAAAAATTGTGAGTTATTCCCTTTTTACTACAAAACTCATCAAATAAATGATTTTCAAATTCGGTACCATGGTCACTTCTAATAGCTATTACTGTAGTATCTCTAGCATTGGTTACTTCCTTATGAAACTTTTTAAATACTGAAAAAGCTTGATCTTTATGTACTAAGAACATAACCCAAGTGTATTTAGAATAATCATCTACAATGACTAGACCATATTTATTTCCACCTAGGCTTGTTATTCTAGTTGGTCCGAATAGGTCCATGTATAATAATTCTAGAGGTCTAGAGGTAGAGACACATTTTATGGATTTAAAGGAGTTCCTAGATTGTTTGCCATATTGACAAGCTTCACATATTTTATTCTTTTCAAATCTTAGTTTTGGCAAACCTATCACAGAATCTCTTTTAACTAGTTTAGATATTGTGTCCATGCTTGCATGACCTAACTTACGGTGCCATAACCAACTAGCATCATTGTCCTTAGTTTCATTAACAACTAAGCATGGGTTGTGTTTGGCAAGATCCTCAAGATCTACAACATACACATTCCCACGTCTTATTCCTTTAAAAACTAAACTATTATCATTTGGGTTTGTTATGATGCATAGTGATGGTTTAAACATAACATTATAGCCTCTATCACATAATTGACTAATGCTTAATAAATTATGCTTAAGACCATCAACATATCGAACATTATCAATAAAAGTAGAAGGGGTAATTTGAACTTTACCTATACCAATGATGTGACCTTGGTTATTGTCTCCAAAAGTCACAGCACCTCCCTTCTTAGCTTCAAGGGTGAAGAATTGATCCTTGTCACCCGTCATGTGTCTTGAGCAGCCACTATCCAAGTACCAGCAATTTTTGTTGACCTTGGCTGCAAGACACTCCTACACAAGCAAATCATGTAATCTTAGGTACCCAAGTTTTCTTGGGTCCTTCATGGTTAGTCATGTTGGTTCCTTTTGGAACCCATACCCTTTTAATTTTTTCTTTTGTTTTTTCTTTTCTATAATTACACACATTTGCCTTATGTCCTAATTTTCCACAACAAAAATAGGTTATTTTCTTAGTTTTACTTTCTCCTGCTTTAACAAAGAAGTTACTAAGAAGTTTTTGCTTATTTTTAGGTTTATATCCTAAACCTGCTCTATTGAAAACTGCACGTTGACTATTAAGTATCATATTTAATTTTTCAGAACTATAAGTAAATTTCTCAACCAAAGGTTTGTATTTTCCAAGTTCTTTAGTTAGAGTTTGTTTTTCCGTTTTTAGAGTATTCAAGTCTTTTATGAGATTTTCGTTTAAGATTTGTTTATTGTTTTTAAGTTCTGAAATTTCCTTAGTTAGTTTTTCATTATCTTTACTTAAGGTGTTAGTTTTTTTAATTAAGAGTTGGTTGCTTGTCTTAAGTTCTAGATTTTCTTTGGTGATACAGTCCTTATCCTTAACTAGTTTATCATATTTATGTATGTAAGTTTGATTAGCTAGTTTTAGCTCTTTATTCTTAATGTTTATAGCCTTATATTCAATCATTAGTTCATTAAATGCATCATAAAGTTCATCAAAAGTAAAATCTAGATGCGTTTCGGATGTTACCTCATTTTCGTTGGCCATGAAGCAGAAATTGGCCTTTTCTTCTTGTTCCTCATCCGATGATGAAGATGATGCGTCGGAGTCCGATAAAGTGGTGACAAGGGCTTTCTTCTTCTTGTACTTGCTGCCCTTCTTAAGTAAGGGACACTCAGCTCTGATGTGTCCTGGCTTCTTGCACTCATAGCATCCAATCCCCTCATTTTCCCTTTCCTTACCTTTATCCTTGCGATAGATATTTGAGGGGCCTCTCCTTTGATGATAGGACTTCTTGTGGTTGATGAATTTTCTGAACTTGCGCACAAGAAGAGCCTCATCATCATCTCCCTCATGATCTTCTTCTTCACTGCTGCTACTGCAAGACAAATCTTTGTTAGATGATGTGGATTTAAGAGCTATTACCTTTTTCTTATGTGAGGACTCTTCTTCGCTGTGTTGCTTCATGGTTAGCTCGTGAGTCATTAGGGATCCAAGGAGCTCTTCAAGTGGAAGCTTGTTCAAGTCCTTAGCTTCTTGGATTGCCGTCACCTTGGCTTCCCATGACCTTGGTAGACATCAAAGAATCATCCTGACAAGCTCACTGTTAGTATAGTTTTTGCCAAGGCTTTTTAGGCCATTGACAATGTCAGTGAATCTAGTGAACATGCAAGTGATTGTTTCATTAGAATCCATTTTAAATAGTTCATACTTATGAACCAATATATTTATTTTGGATTCTTTGACTTGATTCGTGCCCTCATGGGTCACTTCAAGTCTATCCCAAATCTCTTTTGCAGAATTGCAAGTAGAGACTCTATTGAATTCATTCCTATCTAGTGCACAGTAAAGCACATTCATTGCTTTAGAATTGAGTTGTGCCTTTCTCATATCGTGTTCATCCCAATCCTTTTCGAGTTTGGGTACAGTGACCCCCTCTACATAAATGGATGGGATGTATAGCCCATTTGCTACAATGGTCCACATCTCATAGTCTTGGGCTTGGATGAATATTCTCATCCTAGCCTTTCAATATGAGTAGTCAGATCCATTAAAGAATGGGGGTCTTTGGGTGGACTGACCCTCAATGTGGGAAGATCCAAATGGGGTTGTCATTTTGATCTTTGACTCTTAGGGTAGAAGAGTTTAGGCTCTGATACTGTGGAGTGATCGATTAAAACCCCGTTTGATTTTGATGAGCTCAAAGCATTGGAGTATATCTTGTGATTACTAATGAATTCAATTGAGTGTTTCAGTAAAAATCCTGTCCAAGTGTCTCTAGACTTGGTTCATAGCATTTTGGATAAGTTAAGAAGTCTGCATGAACCAATGTCTGAGATACGAGTCGACTCCCGAGTTTCACGAGTCGACTCCAAGCGTATCAAGGTCACTGGCACGAGCTCGAGTCGACTCCTGATCAGTACGAGTCGACTCCGACTGAAAACAGACAGAAGGACAGAAGAGCAGTTTTTCAGGTCTGAGATTCGAGTCGACTCCAGTGGAACGCGAGTCGACTCCCAGCGGTACACACAGAAAAAATCAGAGAGTGTTTTATGGACTCTGAGATTCGAGTCGACTCCAGTGGAACGCGAGTCGACTCCCAGCGGTACACAAAGAAAAAGTCAGAGAGCGTTTTATGGACTCTGAGATTCGAGTCGACTCCCGCAGTACGCGAGTCGACTCCGAGACTGTGCGACCATCAACAGACAGAAGACCATGTTACTGCCTCTGAGATTCGAGTCGACTCCCAGACAGCTCGAGTCGACTCCAAGACAAGCTTCACGTCAAAAGGCAGAAGACCAACTTTCGGAAACTGAGAGCCGAGTCGACTCCAAGGAAGTTCGAGTCGACTCCAAGACTGGATGAGCCAAAAGACAGAGAATCGGGAGTTCGGGCTCTGAGATTCGAGTCGACTCCCAGGACAGTCGAGTCGACTCGAGTGGACAAAATTCAAATTTGGATCCACGGACTACAGAGGATGAGCCGACTCCAAAATTGCCAGGTCAGCGCCAGAAGTTGGCGAGTCGACTCCGGGTCAAGACGAGTCGACTCCCAGTCAAGACGGCAACTTTAATTCAAACTGGGAACAGTTGCCGAGTCGACTCCGGAAAAGCTCGAGTCGACTCCTGCTACAGCCGAGTCGACTCCTGATCGCGCGAGTCGACTCCAACCCACCAACGGTCACATTGTCAGGCTGCGCAGAGTGTGCAGAACGGCCAGAAAAAGCAGAGTAACGGCTAGTTTCCGTGGGGGTTGGCTTAAATAGCCACAGAAGACTGTAGCAAGGCAGAGAACACACATTCCACTCCTAGCATTCAAGTCTTCAAGCTCTCTAAGTGCTCTTCAACGAGAAAAAGGGAAGATCTGCATTTACTACTCCACCAACATCTTTCCAGCATTCAAAGCTTCCTCCTCCTGCTTTCAAGTCGATCACTCTTTCAAGAGGAGACCGGAGTTCCAGAAGCCACACCTCTTCACCATCTTAAAAGCGTTTGAGGGCTTCTAACTCCTTTACGATTATATTGTTTTAAATCTGCTTTTTGAGAAGCTATTTTCTGTTTTCTTCTATCTCGTGTATTTACTTGATTCAATCGGGGGATTGAATCAAGGGGATTAAGGTTGGTTGGTGAGCCGGTTTAAAACCAACGAGTGTAAGGGTTTGATTGTGAGCCCGGGAAAACAATCGGGGTTGGTTCTAGTCGGTGAGCCTGGGAAAACCGACCGAGTTCGTTGTGAGCTCGTAAAACAACAAGTTCGGTTGTGAGCTTGCAAAACAACCGGCTGTAATCCAAGGGGGTTATAGTGAAATTCCCAAGTGAGACTTGGGGAGTGGACGTAGGAGCAAGGGTTAGCTCCGAACCACTATAAAACTTTGTGTTTGTAGTGCATTGTCTCTCATCTTCTTCCCCACACATTACTCACAGCACTTAGCTTTAATTAAATAACTGGCTATAGTATTTAGTTAATCATCCACAAAGTTTTAATTAGCTAAGTTAATTTAAAAACCCAATTCACCCCCCCCCCCCCTCTTGGGTTGTCTATCTGGGCAACAAGTGGTATCAGAGCCAAAAACTCTTCCACTCAAGAGTTAAAAGATCAAAATGACAACCCCATTTGGATCTTCTCACATTGAGGGTCAGTCCACCCATAGACCTCCTTTCTTCAATGGATCCGACTACTCATACTGGAAGGCTAGGATGAGAATATTCATCCAAGCCCAAGACTATGAGATGTGGACCATTGTAGTGAATGGCCCATACATCCCATCCACATATGTAGAGGGTGTTAAGGTACCCAAACTAGAAACGGATTAGGATGAACATGACATGAGGAAGGCACAACTAAACTCTAAAGCAATGAATGTGTTTTATTGTGCCTTAGACCGTAATGAATTCAATAGAGTTTCAACTTGTAATTCTGCAAAAGAAATTTGGGACAGACTTGAAGTGACCCATGAGGGCACGAATCAAGTCAAGGAATCCAAAATAAACATCTTGGTTCATAAATATGAACTATTTAAAATGGATTCAAATGAAACAATCACAAGCATGTTCACTAGGTTTACTGATATTGTCAATGGCCTAAAAAGCCTTGGCAAGAACTATACTAACAGTGAACTTGTCAGGAAAATCCTTCGGTGTCTACCAAGGTCGTGGGAAGCCAAGGTGACGGCGATCCAAGAAGCTAAAGACTTGAACAAGCTTCAACTTGAAGAGCTTCTTGGATCCCTGATGACGCATGAGCTTACCATGAAACAACACAACGAGGAAGAGTCCTCCCATAAGAAAAAGGTAATAGCTTTAAAATCTACTTCTTCTAACAAGGACCTGTCTTGCAGCAGCAGCAGTGAAGAGGAAGAAGATGAGGAAGATGGTGGTGAGGCACTTCTTGTGCGCAAGTTCAAGAAGTTTATCAACCACAAGAAGACGTATCATCAAAGGAGAGGTCCCTCAAATTCCTACCGCAGAGACAAAGGTAAGGAAAGGGAAAATGAGGGGATTGGGTGTTACGAGTGCAAGAAGCCGGGACACATAAGAGCAGAGTGCCCCTTACTGAAGAAGGGGAGTAAGTACAAGAAGAAGAAGGCACTTGTCACCACCCTATCGGACTCCGACGCATCATCTTCATCATCGGATGAAGAACAAGAAGAGAAGGCCAATTTCTGTTTCATGGCCAACGAAAATGAGGTAATTTCCGATACGCATTTTGATTTTACATTTGATGAACTTTATGATGCGTTCAATGAATTAATGATTGAGTATAAGAATATAAATGTTAAAAACAGAGAACTAAAAGTAACTAACCAAAGTTATATTCATAAGCATGATTCATTAATTAAGGATAAAGATAATCTCACCAAAGAAAATCTAGAACTTAAGACAAGCAACCAACTCCTAATTAAGAGGACTAACACCTTAACGAAAGATATTGAGAAACTAACAAAGGAATTTTCAGATCTCAAAAACCATAAACAAGTCTTAAACAAGGATCTAACTAAAGAGCTAAATGATCTAAAAACCGAAAATCAGACATTAACTAAAGAACTAAACAAATACAAACCCTTAGTTGAAAAATTCACATATAGTTCTGAAAAGTTAAACATGATACTTAATAATCAACGAGCCGTATTTAATAAAGCGGGTTTAGGGTATAAACCAAGGAATAAGCAAAAACTTCTTAGTAACTTCTTTGTTAAAGCTGGAGAAACTAAAATTAAGAAAATAACTTGCTTTTGTTGTGGAATAGTAGGACATAAAGCAAATGCATGTAATTTTAGGAAAAGTAAAACTAAAAGAAAAAATAAAAGGGTATGGGTTCCAAAAGGAACCAACTTGACTAACCATGAAGGACCCAAGAAAACTTGGGTACCTAAGATGACATGATTTGCTTGTGTAGGAGTGTCTTGCAGCCAAGGTCAACAAAAACTGCTGGTATTTGGATAGTGGCTGTTCAAGGCACATGACGGGTGATAAAGATCAATTTTTCACCCTTGAAGCTAAGAAGGGAGGTGCTGTGACTTTTGGAGACAACAACCAAGGTCACATTATTGGTATTGGTAAAGTTCAAATCACCTCTTCTACCTTTATAGATAATGTTAGATATGTTGATGGTCTTAAGCATAACTTGTTAAGCATTAGTCAATTATGTGATAAAGGATATGATGTTATGTTTAAACCATCACTATGTATTATAACAAATCCTAATGATAATAGTTTAGTTTTTAAAGGGATGAGACGTGGAAATGTATATGTGGTAGATCTAGAAGACCTTACAAAACATAACCAATATTTAGTTGTTAATGAAACTAAAGAAAATGATGCTAGTTGGTTATGGCACCGTAAGTTAGGTCATGCAAGCATGGACACAATAACTAAACTAGTTAAAAGAGACTCCGTGATAGGTTTGCCAAAATTAAAATTTGAAAAGAACAAAATATGTGAAGCATGTCAATTTGGCAAACAATCTAGAAACTCTTTTAAATCCATAAAATGTGTCTCTACTTCTAGGCCTCAAGAATTACTACACATGGACCTATTTGGTCCAACTAGAACAACAAGCCTAGGTGGAAATAAATATGGTCTAGTTATAGTAGATGATTACTCTAGGTACACATGGGTCATGTTTCTAGCGCATAAGGATCAAGCATTTTCTATGTTTAAGAAGTTCCATAAGGAAGTAACAAATGCTAGAGAGTCCTCAGTTATAGCTATTAGAAGTGACCATGGTACCGAATTCGAAAATCAATTATTTGATGAATTTTGTAGTAAAAAGGGGATAACCCATAATTTCTCAGCACCTAGGACACCACAACAAAATGGAGTTGTGGAAAGGAAAAATAGAACCCTAGAGGAAATGGCTAGAACGATGTTATGTGAAAGTAACCTCCCTAAGTACTTTTGGGGAGAAGCCATTAATACTTCTTGCCATGTATTAAATAGAGTTCTATTAAGACCCATCATAAAGAAAACACCATATGAACTGTGGAAAAACAGAAAACCAAAGGTTAACTATTTTCATGTTTTCGGATGTAGGTGTTTTGTACATAATAATGGGAAAGATAATCTAGGGAAATTTGATCCAAAATCTGATGAAGGAATATTCCTAGGTTATTCTACAACTAGTAAAGCCTATAGAATCTTTAATAAAAGAACCCTAGTTATAGAAGAATCTATACATGTTGTTTTTGATGACTCTAGTGACATCTCATCTAGTAAGAAGGTTAATTTTGATGATGATATTGAAATACTTGAAGAAAAGATAGATGAGATGGGATTACAAGATGATAATCAAAAGTTGATTGAAGGAGAATCATCAAACCAAGAGCCTATAGTGGATCATGGGCTAACTAAAGCTTGGAGGTATGCTCATGGGCATCCTAAGGTACTAATTCTAGATGATCCATCCCAACCCGTTAGGACTAGAGCATCCCTTAGAAATTTGAATAACCATCTAGCTTTTGTTTCACACTTTGAGCCCAAACATATAGAAGAAGCCGAAAATGATGTAAATTGGATAAATGCAATGCAAGAAGAACTAAACCAATTTACTAGAAACAAAGTGTGGGATCTAGTAGAGAGACCTTCTGAATATCCAATTATAGGTACAAAATGGATATATAAAAATAAGCTAGATGAAAATGGAATTGTTATAAGGAATAAGGCTAGACTAGTAGCAAAGGGTTATAATCAAGAAGAAGGTATAGACTTTGATGAAACCTTTGCTCCCGTAGCTAGACTTGAGGCTATTAGACTATTATTAGCATATGCATGCTCTAAGGACTTCAAGCTATATCAAATGGATGTAAAAAGTACTTTTCTAAATGGGTTTATTAATGAGGAGGTATATGTGGAACAACCTCCTGGTTTTGAAAATCATCAATACCCCAATCATGTGTATAAACTGAACAAAGCACTTTATGGACTAAAACAAGCACCTAGAGCATGGTATGAGAGACTTAGTAAATTTCTATTAGAACATGAATTCTCTAGGGGAAATGTAGATACAACATTATTTCTGAAAAAGAAAAATAAGGATATGTTATTAGTACAGATTTATGTTGATGATATCATTTTCGGTGCTACTAACAATCGCCTCTGCGAGGAATTTGCTGATTTGATGCAGAGTGAGTTTGAGATGAGCATGATGGGAGAGCTGAACTACTTCCTCGGGCTTCAAATCAAACAATCTGAAGGAGGCATCTTCATCAATCAAGCCAAATATATCAAGGAGATGCTCAAGAAGTTTGATATGGAGGGAAACAAGTCAATCAGCACCCCCATGAGCTCATCATGTAAGTTAGACCAAGATGAATCAGGTAAATCTGTAGATCAAAAACTTTATAGAGGTATGATAGGTTCTTTACTGTATCTTACTGCAAGTAGGCCTGATATTATGTTTAGTGTGTGCATGTGTGCTAGATATCAGGCTAATCCTAAAGAATCACACCTAGCTGCAGTTAAGAGAATCTTTAAATACTTAATAGGAACTAAGAACATAGGGCTGTGGTACTCTAAAGAATCTAGCCTAAACTTAATAGGGTACACAGATTCAGACTTCGCTGGATGTAAGCTTGATAGAAAAAGTACCAGCGGGTCTTGTCAATTTCTAGGAGAAAACCTAATCTCATGGTTTAGCAAGAAACAAAACTCGGTTGCATTATCCACTGCAGAAGCTGAATATGTTGCAGCCGGGAGTTGTTGTGCTCAAATCTTGTGGATTAAACAACAATTAGAAGATTATGGCATTAAACAAGATAAAATCCCCATTAATTGTGATAATACAAGTGCCATAAACCTAACTAAAAATCTAATTCAACACTCAAGAACTAAACACATTGAGATAAGACATCACTTCATAAGAGATCATGTATTGAATGGTGATGTGACTCTCCAATTTGTTTGTACTGATAATCAATTAGCAGATATTTTCACAAAACCCCTCATCCTAGTGGGAGTTTCCACTAGATTAATTGATTTTGATGGTTAAAATGAGGTTAAAATAGAGTTTCTATTCAATGATCATCAAATCAGATCCCAACTAGGTGATTTTCCCTCATTTGGCACGGTTATAGCATGATTTTTAAGTGCGTGCCAAGGTTAGAGACGACTCGAGTAAGTTTCAGAGCCGGCTCCTAAGGGGGAGTCGACTCGCGCATTTTCTGGAGTCGACTCGAGGTCGAGTCGACTCGCGACTCAGGGGAGTCGACTCGCAGTCGGGATCCGACTTTTTAACCCTAGGTTTGTCGTTTCGCAAACACTTTTTCTCAAGCCGCCACTGTTCACAAAGCCCTAGAGCCGACTCCTAGGTCATCCTCGATCGTCTCCAAGCCCTTTTCCCGTCGATTCTTCGCCGGACATTGAGTTTCCGTCCGTACCTAGGTCTTTTCAGGTCAGTCCCGAGCTTCCTCTATCGATCCTTCTTCGTTCTCTAGGTTTTCATCTCGTTTAGATCAAGATGCCTCGCAAGGGAGTTGTTAGAAAGTGGTCCCGTCCCGTGGCCGGTCCCGAGCGGCGCTCCAAGGCGCGGCACGATCCCGCGAGGCAACCTCCTCCGGATCGTTCCCCGCCTAGGGTGGTTCATGTTAGGCCGTTGGCCGGGAAGGCCGTCACCTCCGGGAGGTATGTCACTTTCGACTATCTCTCCCGGGAAGGATTCACCATAGGCGATAGGCTTAGAGCCCAGGGTCTAGAGTACTTCCTCACCTTGGACCTTCCCACCTATCCTGGCCTAGTTCAAGAGTTCTACAGTACCGTCCATCGGGGAGATGGAGGTATTGAGGGCACGGTATTAGGTGTCCCATTGCGTGTCACAGAGGACCTCATTGCCCATATCCTCCACCTTCCATTAGTAGGGGAAGCTCCTGCACATCCTGAGGATAGATTTGAGGCCCTTACGATCGTCTTAGGGCATCCACCTCAGTCTCCCCTAGATGAGGTATCTGCTAGCTCACTTCCTATTGAAGTGAGAATCCTTTTGAGCATTTTGTCCAGGTCCATCTTCCCTAAGACAGGGAGATTTGATTTTGTGAATGAGAGGGACCTAGCTATTATGTCTTACATTCTTCAGGACACCCCGGTTAACTTCTCCAAGCTCATTTATAGGTATATGTGTGAGCCCCTGGATAGACCTAGGCTCTCCCTCCCATACGGAATGATATTCACTCTTCTCTTTAGGCAGTACGAAATTTCCATTCCTGAGAAGGAACCCTCTCGTGCCTTGCGATGGACTGATCGCTTGGGTACGGGGACCATGCACAGGATGGGATTTCGGAAGAGAGAAGGGATCTGGGTTAGGAAGTCCACTCTCACCGCTCAGACCACCAGACCATCACCCAGTCCTGAGCCAGATTCTGACTACCCAGAGTTCCCAGACCATCCAGACCTTCCATCCACTCCTCCTGCTCCTACCACCTCTGCCGGACCTTCCTCCTCAGCTCCACCATCTATGGAGGTCCGTATTGATCCAGAGCAGCTCCGGGAGCTGCGGCAGGAGATCGTCCGAGATTTGAGGGACGAGCTGCTCCGGGAGCTCCGAGGTTCCGTGCCAGCTCCCACTCCTGCACCCACTCCATCCTCAGCATTGGTCCCATCCTTGACAGCCGTGACAGACATGACGGCTGAGGTGCGGCAGGAGATCTACAACATCAGGACCCTGGTGCAGGCCCAGTTCCACAGCATGAGCGAGGTCACGAGCACCACGAGGAGGATGCGGGATGACATCCGCCGTGACATGCACACCACCACCGAGGGGGCCGAGCGCTTGTCGAATGTGCTCATCGACAAGCTGGACGCACTTCAGACCTCGGTGACTGGGCTTCAGACGTCGGTGACTGAGCTCTCCACTACACATAGCAGAGCCACCACGTCTATTATCACGCAGCTGGGCCATGTTACAGAGGCAGTCGCCCTCCTCATGGAGCAGAGCCGATTGAGAGGAGGAGTCACATCCTCGAGAGGAGGAGCTACATCCTCCAGAGGAGGAGATGTATCCTCGAGAGGGGGAGCTACATCCTCCAGAGGAGGAGATGTATCCTCGAGAGGGGGAGCCACATCTTCCAGAGGAGGAGATGTATCCTCGAGAGGGGGAGCCACATCTTCCAGAGGAGGAGATGTATCCTCGAGGAGGTCATAGATGATTTTGAGTTGTGTTTTGTCTTCTTTTGTATTGTTCTTGCTTTACCTATTGTATGCTCAAATGTATTCACCTTCATATCAATACAATGAGTAGACATCTTATCTTCATTTCTGTGCCATTTGATGATTGACTGTGCCATTTGTGCCATTGATTGTGTGTGATTACCTCCTTTTTGGTATGATGACAAAAAGGGGGAGAAATGTGTAAGTATAAAATATGTAAAAGGGGAAAAATATTAAAAAATATGTAAAAGAAATCAATGAAAATAAATAAAACGATAAACTCTTAAAAACACACATAAATTTGTTCTAAGTGGATTCGGTACCTCGAGGCTCATTATCTCTCTTTTGGGGCTCCTAATGGAGTAATCTCCAAAATCTATTCAAGGGATATTCGGAGATTAGCTGAATCCTACTCAAGAACAAATTGACAGATTTTCCCTCTAAAAACAAAATTTTAGTTCAAAAATTTCAAAGCATTAAAAGGAAATTCAGAAAATCAAAACATAGTTGAATGCATATGTTGAGGGGGAGAATCTGAATTTTAATCAAGCTAAATCATTAATGTCATATAAGCCAAATAATTGATTGCAGAATATGAAGGCTTATATAATTCCAAATGAAAGGGGGAACTTTAACTCCGAAATTTAATGTTTCACTTCTTTCAAACTTGGATAAATTAAATTATCAGACATTTGAATTCATTTATGGAGTTTATTTCATTATTTACTGAGCAACTCATTTTACATATACTCAAAGTTTTGTCATCATCAAAAAGGGGGAGATTGTGGAGTGATCGATTAAAACCCTGTTTGATTTTGATGAGCTCAAAGCATTGGAGTATATCTTGTGATTACTAATGAATTCAATTGAGTGTTTCAGTGAAAATCCTGTCCAAGTGTCTCTAGACTTGGTTCATAGCATTTTGGATAAGTTAAGAAGTCTGCATGAACCAATGTCTGAGATACGAGTCGACTCCCGAGTTTCACGAGTCGACTCCAAGCGTATCAAGGTCACTGGCACGAGCTCGAGTCGACTCCTGATCAGTACGAGTCGACTCCGACTGAAAACAGACAGAAGGACAGAAGAGCAGTTTTTCAGGTCTGAGATTCGAGTCGACTCCAGTGGAACGCGAGTCGACTCCCAGCGGTACACACAGAAAAAGTCAGAGAGCGTTTTATGGACTCTGAGATTCGAGTCGACTCCAGTGGAACGCGAGTCGACTCCCAGCGGTACACAAAGAAAAAGTCAGAGAGCGTTTTATGGACTCTGAGATTCAAGTCGACTCCCGCAGTACGCGAGTCGACTCCGAGACTGTGCGACCATCGACAGACAGAAGATCATGTTACTGCCTCTGAGATTCGAGTCGACTCCCAGACAGCTCGAGTCGACTCCAAGACAAGCTTCACGTCAAAAGGCAGAAGACCAACTTTCGGAAACTGAGAGCCGAGTCGACTCCAAGGAAGTTCGAGTCGACTCCAAGACTGGATGAGCCAAAAGACAGAGAATCGGGAGTTCGGGCTCTGAGATTCGAGTCGACTCCCAGGACAGTCGAGTCGACTCGAGTGGACAAAATTCAAATTTGGATCCACGGACTATAGAGGATGAGCCGACTCCAAAATTGCCAGGTCAGCGCCAGAAGTTGGCGAGTCGACTCCGGGTCAAGACGAGTCGACTCCCAGTCAAGACGGCAACTTTAATTCAAACTGGGAACAGTTGCCGAGTCGACTCCGGAAAAGCTCGAGTCGACTCCTGCTACAGCCGAGTCGACTCCTGATCGCGCGAGTCGACTCCAACCCACCAACGGTCACATTGTCAGGCTGCGCAGAGTGTGCAGAACGGCCAGAAAAAGCAGAGTAACGGCTAGTTTCCGTGGGGGTTGGCTTAAATAGCCACAGAAGACTGTAGCAAGGCAGAGAACACACATTCCACTCCTAGCATTCAAGTCTTCAAGCTCTCTAAGTGCTCTTCAACGAGAAAAAGGGAAGATCTGCATTTACTGCTCCACCAACATCTTTCCAGCATTCAAAGCTTCCTCCTCCTGCTTTCAAGTCGATCACTCTTTCAAGAGGAGACCGGAGTTCCAGAAGCCACACCTCTTCACCATCTTAAAAGCGTTTGAGGGCTTCTAACTCCTTTACGATTATATTGTTTTAAATCTGCTTTTTGAGAAGCTATTTTCTGTTTTCTTCTATCTCGTGTATTTACTTGATTCAATCGGGGGATTGAATCAAGGGGATTAAGGTTGGTTGGTGAGCCGGTTTAAAACCAACGAGTGTAAGGGTTTGATTGTGAGCCCGGGAAAACAATCGAGGTTGGTTCTAGTCGGTGAGCCTGGGAAAACCGACCGAGTTCGTTGTGAGCTCGTAAAACAACAAGTTCGGTTGTGAGCTTGCAAAACAACCGGCTGTAATCCAAGGGGGTTATAGTGAAATTCCCAAGTGAGACTTGGGGAGTGGACGTAGGAGCAAGGGTTAGCTCCGAACCACTATAAAACTTTGTGTTTGTAGTGCATTGTCTCTCATCTTCTTCCCCACACATTACTCACAGCACTTAGCTTTAATTAAATAACTGGCTATAGTATTTAGTTAATCATCCACAAAGTTTTAATTAGCTAAGTTAATTTAAAAACCCAATTCACCCCCCCCCCCCTCTTGGGTTGTCTATCTGGGCAACAGATACCACTTGTTGCCCAGATAGACAACCCAAGAGGGGGGGTGAATTGGGTTTTAAAATAATTTGGCTATTAAAATTTTTGTGGATAACTAATTAATGCTTTTGCGAGATGATTAATTAGTTTCTATGTGCGGTGAATGAAATGCGAGAGATAGAGAGAGACAAACAATCACAAACACAATGTTTTATAGTGGTTCGGAGCTAACCCTTGCTCCTACGTCCACTCCCCAAGTCTCACTTGGGAATTCACTATAAACCCTTGGATTATAGCCGGTTGTTTTCCAAGCTCACAACCAAACTTGTTGTTTTACGAGCTCACAACGAACTCGGTCGGTTTTTCCAGGCTCACCGACTAGAACCAACCCGATTGTTTTCTTGGGATCACAATCGAACCCTTACACGTTGGTTTTACACTCGGCTCACCAACCAACCTCAATACCCTTGATTCAATCCCCCGATTGAACCAAGCAAAGACAAGATGGAAGTAAAAAGGAGTAACAGAAAAACAGAGCTTCTCAAAAGCAGATAAATAACAATATAAACAAAAGAGAAGTTAGAAGCCCTCAAACACGTTTGAGTTGGAGTAGAGTAGGGCTTCTTGAACTTCGGGTCTCCTCTTGAATGTCTGATCGACTTGAATGCAGGAGGAGATCTCTTTCAATGTTGGGAAGAAGTAGGTGGATGCAGTTAATGTTGCTCTTCCCTATTTTCCGTTGAAAACCAGGTTGCAGAGATTGAAAGCTTGATTACTTTGAGTGGAATTGTTGTTCTCTGCCTTGCTACAGTCTTCTGTGGCTATTTAAGCCATCCCCCACGGAAACTAGCCGTTAGAGACCTTTTTCTGCCCGTTCTGTACACTCTGCACAGCCTGACAATATGTCCGTTGGTGGGTTGGAGTCGACTCGCGCGATCAGGAGTCGACTCGGCTGTAGCGGGAGTCGACTCATGCTTTTCTGGAGTCGACTCGGCAACTGTTCCGGATTTGAATTAAAGTCGCCTCTTCGACTGGGAGTCGACTCGACTTGACCCGGAGTCGACTCGCCAACTTCTGGAGCTGACTTGGCATTTTTGGAGTCGGCTCATCCCATGGAGTCCGTGGATCTATTTTTGAACTTGGTCCACTCGAGTCGACTCGACAATCCTGGGAGTCGACTCGGCGCTCAGAGCCCGAACTCTCGATCTACTGTCTTTTGGCTCGTCCAGTCTTGGAGTCGACTCGAACTGTTCCGGAGTCGACTCGGCTCTCAGTTTCCGAAACTTAGTCTTCTGTGTTTTTAGTGAAGCGCTGCCTTGGAGTCGACTCGAGCTGTCTGGGAGTCGACTCGAATCTCAGAGACAGCAAATTGGTCTTCTGTCTTCTTTGGGGTCGCGGTGTCTCGGAGTCGACTCGTGCAATGCGGGAGTCGACTCGAATCTCAGAGTCCGAAAAACGCTCTCTGACTTTTGCCTTGTGTACTGCTGAGAGTCGACTCTCACTATCTTTGGAGTCGACCTGCCAACCATCGGAGTCGACTCGCGTTCCACAGGAGTCGACTCGAATCTCAGGGTCGAAAACCGTTCTCTGACTTTTCTGCCTGTAACTCCTTGGAGTCGACTCATACTTCTCCGGAGTCAACTCGGTAAACATCGGAGTCGACTCGCGCACTTCAGGAGTCGACTCGCTGACAGATTTTGAGTTGATGCTTTCTGTTTGTCTGTCTGTTCTCAGTTGGAGTCGACTCGTAATGGTCAGGAGTCGACTCGAGCCCGTGCCAGTGATCCTGATACGCTTGGAGTCGACTCGTAATACTCTGGAGTCGACTCGAGTCTCAGACTTTGGTTCAAACTGACTTCTTAACTTATCCAAAATATTATGAACCAAGTCTTGAGACACTTAGACAAGATTTTCACTGAAACACTCAATTGAATTCATTAGTAAACAACATATATACTCTAATGCTTTGAGCTCATCAAAATCAAATAGGGTTTTAATCAATCACTCCACACCTCCCTCTCCTCTCCCTCTCCTTCCTCTGCTCCAGCTTCCCAAGTCACCGGTGAGCCGCCTCGGCCATCCACCACCACAACCCGAGCCTCCCTTGTTTCTGGATCTACTTCCCCTTCGGAAAGTGTTGTCGCCGCCGCCGCTTGACCACTGGATCGAGGCTCCCGCGGCCGAGATCTTCCTCCCACCACCTCTGCCACCGCCGGTAAGCTCCCTCCAGCCTTTGATTCCAAAATCAATCATGTCATATTTTCTTTGTTTTGGCCCCAAACCGAGATCATTCTCGGTTGTTCTTCTGACGCCGGCCACCGCAGCGGCCACCGGCTGCCACCGCAGTCGACCAGCCGTCGACCGAGGGATGGCCTCCGGCCACCCAGGCCGGCCATCATGCCGGCCCTCTTCCTTCCCCCCCAATCTTCCTTCTTCCTCCTCTCCCTTCCCTGTCCGTAAGGTTTTGGGGAGGAAGAAGGCCCCTACGGGCCGAATAGGGCCAAGCATGGGCCCTGTTCACCGTGGGCCCGACTTGGGCCCGGTTCACTATGGGCCCAACTTGGGCCCGGTTAAAAAAAAAACCCAAAATCCGAAATCCGAAAATCCGAAACCCGACCCGAAACCCGGAACCCGAAATCCGGCACCTGAAACCTGAACCCGTTTAGCCAATAAATGGAATTTTACAATTAAGCCCTGACAATATATTATTTCATAAAAAGGGTCTTCTGTAATTTATGATGGATCTCTATAAGAAAGATTTATTACATAAAGGTCCTCAAATATGTTGTTTGGTTTCTTTACTCAAGTTTTATTATAGAACAGTATCCTGTAATTAAGTATTAGTCCCTGCAATAAATTTTATTACATAAATTAACCAACTAGAAGCCAACCTTGGGGGCCCTATTGGGCCGAGTCTATGCGGGCCCATTGGGCCGTGTTCGATATGGGCCCTATCGGGCCATGCCCATTATGGGCCAACTCTGGGCCCTGTTGGGCCATGTACAGTAGTATTATTTTTTTTAGTTCTGCTTAGCTTTGAAATTAACAAAAAATTAATTAAATTTAAACTGGTGAATCTGATCTGCCTATCTGAAAGTAGGGATTAAGCGAGAAGAGGTAAGTAACTTAATGCTTCAAAGTGCATTTTTCTAAAATAATTATTAGTAGATTAAATTTCAAAATATATTTTGTATTTAGTAAAATGGGTCTGCCATATTAAATTTTATTTGAAAATTATGTTATATGCTCTGAAATCCATAAACTATGACTGAGCAATTTATGAAATCTGTTTTTTTTATATATATGCATTCTCAGCATGGCTATGATCTGTTCTGTTCTGTTCTGGCCCAGCCAATGGGGATTATACGTTGAACCTGTCGACTTGTAATCTGTGAGGAACCGGTTTCGACACCGGCTGCCATCGGTGGGTAAATATAATGGATTTGGCACTTTTGTGCAACACCGCTGCCATCGGTGGATAAAAATAGTGGATTTGGCACTTTTGTGCAACACTGGCTGCCATCGGTGGATAAAAATAGTGGATTTGGCACCTTGTGCAACCCATGCCGCTGGGTTACGTGGCCGTAGCCTATTATGTTGAGATTCTGGTATCAGAATTTTTGAAAAAAATGATAATAAGTTTTGAAAATATTTAAACAATGTTATTTATGATTTATTCCAGTCATTATCCTGTATTTTGACCTGATATGCTCTGACCCCACTTTGGGGTATTTTGTTGCTTACTGGGCTAGTGTAGCTCATTATTTTATTTTCTCTATTTTTCAGATCCAGAGGCTTGATCGCACGGGATTGGGGAGTGCGTTAGATGTTCCGATGATTCCATCAGTTATTGGCATTTCAGTTAGATTAGTTTGGACATTTGAATTATGTTAGCAAATGTTATTTTGAAATTTTGTAAGACTCCTTTTGAATAAATTTAAATAATTATGTCAGTTTTGAACATCTGTATTTGCTTTGATATGATCTGATGCCTTGCACGCCTGTGCAGCCCGCCGTGCGGGCGTGCGGCGTCTGCCGCACCTCAGGCTCGGGGCGTGACAGATTTGGTGGTATCAGAGCTTAGGTTTAAGATCACTAGGGATCATAAGAGAAACAGTTATATTTGAGCCTAAGTTTTAGGATTCCTAGGATTCGTCGGAAAGGCTGAAAGATTGGTAGGAACTAAACAAGGGGGTAATGTTTATTTGTTTTTGCTAATTATCTCATATTATTCTGTTTGGATGATTTTATAACATTTATATATTTTCACTGAATCAGAATGCCGCCTCGCCGTGTCCGTAGCTTGAATCGGATGGTTGGGGGCTTTCGGGGAAGAGCCCCCACTAACCAAGAGGGCGAGGCATTGCATAGCTCAAGGGCCCAGGGTCAATCAACTCCAGAAACTGTAGTCGAAAATTAAACCCGAGTGCTCGAACTGATCGAGGAGGTCGTCGGGTTAGTACGCCAACAAAGGCAACAACCTCAGCAACCAGTCCAACAGGATGTTGCTCCTCCTGAGCAAAAAAGGAGTATAGCAGAATTCAAAAGAATGGCTCCTTCGGCTTTTAAGGGCACCACTAGTCCTCAAGAGGCCGAAGCCTGGATAGATGAAATGGAGAAAGCCTTCAGGGCAATGGAGTGCACCGATGAAGAGAAGGTCAGATTTGCCACCTATATGCTTCAGGACCGAGCTCATCATTGGTGGATGTCTGTGGAGCGCACATTGGCACCCGAGCAGGAGGCACTTGTTGGGAATTGTATCCTAAATGTCAATCGTCAACATATTGATGATTGAATTTTGTAAATAAATTGACAAATTAATAAAGTATTATTTGGCATTATTCATCATTTCATCTTCAAATGAACTCTTATATGATGAAGTCCTTAGAACTTATGTTATGATAAAGGAGGATTTATCTTTGAGTCCTTAAACTTGTTAGCGACCAAATAATATGTTGTTACTAGGACGACAACATTATCGAGATTAGGTCGTTGTGTGACATATACGTTGGTTGTCCTCTTAACCAAGGAGTGTGGAGACACTGGTATGCCATACAGGTGAAGTGTAGGAGTACATTTCACTGAACGTGACCAATTCCGGAACGCTCTACTGTCGAGAGATGTTCCGAGTGGATATGGGTATAAGTTTGGCCCTCTGACCTGAGACCGCAACCTGTGACTAGCAAGCAACTCACTGTACTTTGGTACCGGACTACCTAAATTTCTAATTCAGTGAGGAAGGTCACTGGGTGCAGTCAAGTACTTGCGTAGTCAGTTGTGAGTCAAGATGGAATTGACCCCTCCTGGAAACAGGAATAATGTCTTGTGATTAATTTAGCAAAACCTTGGCCAGGGTAATCCCAGTGAGGAGGCACGGGATATCTAAAGTTAATCACATAATGGATGTACTAATTATAGAGTTGACAGTGAGCTCTAAGTCATCCTGGCATTAAGAGTCAAAGGGATTGAATTATACAGTAACCATAGTTCAGAGTTCCAGAATATTTGCTTCGCATATATTCGGCCTATTCGGACGTCGGGTACCATTGCTAGATGGTCACATCGATTAGTGTAGGAAGTCGTTCCTATACTACCGGCTTAGGTTCGAACCTATGAGGTCACACGCATAGAAGATTCCTGATTGATCAAGAAGGCTGATGAATGATTAAGAATCATTCAGGGGTAATTTGGTCAATTCGATTAGCAAATTATCTTATAAAATAATTAAAGTAATTATCGGAGGATTAATTAGTAATTAGATTGCTAATGAACTCAATTGGATTGAGTAATTAGACTAAGGATGAGCCAAATTGAATTAGATTCAATTCTGGGCTCAATCAGGATTTTTGACCTGATTGGATTAGGTCTGAATCAAGAGGACTTAGGTTGACCAAATTAAATTAGATTAAATTTGTGCTTAATTAGGGATTGACCTAATTGGATTAGGTTCAACCCATGGTAATTGGATCATTCTAATTGTTAGGATTTAATTAAATTAAATGGGTTTGATCTGAAACTGTTCGGATCTTGAAATCCACTTGTCACATATCCATGCATGGCGCCATAAATTAATTTTTAATATGATTAAAAATTAATTTAATTTATTTAATGGTGCCATGGGACACTTGGCAACATCAGGGACCTCTTTCATCATTAGATGGGTCGAAATGGAGAGATAAATTCATGAAAAGAATTGGATAAGATCAAATTCTCTCTCTTCATGACATATGTCATCCTTATCTTTATCTCACTTCTAATTAAGGTTGAATTTTGAATTTAATCATCACAAAATCACCACGTGACCCTCTAATCTGTTTGGGGGCATGGGAATTTCGAAATTGAAAGAGGAAAGTGGCAACATGATGAATGGTTTAGATTAGATCAAGCTTCATCATGTAATGGCACATGAACTTGAATTTTGAATTCAAAATTCAAACCCCACAAAATCCTCCACAAATATGGGATGGTTGGCATGAAGTTAGGTAGGAGAGCAACATTAAAAGGACCTCCATCATCTGGTGGTCGAATTCAAGGAAAAAAGAGAGAAAAAGAAGAAGAAAAAAGGGAAAAGAAAAGAGAGGAACCCTAGTTCATGCATGGAAAAATTCTGCATTCAATCTAGCTGACTTCTTCCTCCTCTAAGTCCATCGCGCCATTAGTGTTAGGGGTCCCTGATAAGAGTCTTTAGATCAGATCTAAGTCCTCTTCAATCCCTTTAAACCTTTCCTCCAAGTTCTTCCAAGAAGGCGGATCAAAAGTTGATAGCGTTTGAAAGATCAAATTTCAGCCTCAAGAAATTCTGCGCAAGCTAGCACTTCCGCAGGATTGGATCTCTTCAGGAACTTCGCGTGGACTTCTGTTGACCCCCTAATGGATTTTGATGAATACAAAAAAATAGAGAATAATTTTCTTTATATTAACAATTTACTTGAGCATTTCAGGTGTTTAACTAAGAATATTGTTAAGAATTGTCAAGGCATGTTCCCATATTTTTCGGAGGATTTATTGAAGATTTTTGAGATAAAGAAAACAGATCAGGGGCAGCCGAGACGTCTCCGGTTTGTTCCAGAGACGTCTCTGGCACGTAGAGAAGAAACTGGCACGTCTGGAGACGTCCCCGGCACCTGCCGAGGCGTCTCGCAGGGTCGGAGTCGACTTCCGGCTTTCCGGAGCCGACTCTCTCAGAGACGGCAGAAAGGCCGATTTCAAGGGATGCGCGTGAGTCGTCTCCGAAGGACGCGGAGTCGACTCTCTCAGGGATTCCAGAGGACTTGGTTTTTCGTTGAGAAAACGTCGGAGTCGTCCCCGACGTCGCGGAGTCGTCCCCACGCATAAAGCACAAAAATCCCGAGACGTCCCCTGAGGCACGCGAGCCGACTCTCTCAGAAAAACAGAAAAACAAGAAATCGAGCTATTCTTCTTCGGAGTCGTCCCCAGAAAGCGCCGAGTCGACTCCAACATCGTCAAATGATTTTTTATACAGCCGAGACGTCTCTCGTTCAAGCGGAGACGTCTCCGGAACGCCTGGGACGCGACTGACACACTTTTGCAGGTTTGTTTGAAATTCAAACGGCTATATTTTTGTGTCTAACGGATCTATTGCTTGTAGGAGTATAAAAAGGAGCTTTTAAGTGCCTAAAAACAACTTCTCACCAACCAAACATAAGATTATTCAAGAGAGAAGAAAGAAAAAAGTTTTCAAGGAAGTTGGTGCTTTCAAGAGGAGAAATCAAGAGCATTCAAGTCTTCTTCATCTGATTTCGTGCTCATCTACTCACTCCCACTCGGCAATCAAAGCTCGCATTCAAGCCAACGTGATCCACATCGGAAGAACTACCATCACCCACGCTTTCAACGGCAAAGAGGGTTCTTCCGGTTTTGTTGTTCTTCACTGTTTTATTTGCTTTCATAAGAGCTTTTAAATTCTTGTAATACACTTGAATATTGTGCTTGTTCCAGTCAAGGGACTTGGAACAAGGGTTAGGCGTCCCAAGCCTAGGTTAAATTGGGAGATTGTAGGGTTCGTTGTTAGCCCGGGGTAAAACAACGAGTTGGGTAGTTCACTCAAAAAACTACCGGACTATAATCGCTGATTATAGTGGAAAATTTCCAAAGGTGTTTGGGAAGTGGATGTAGGAGCAGTGGAAGCTCCGAACCACTATAAACCTTTGCGTTTGCGATTGACTGTGCTTACAACTTTAATTTTACTTTTGCACATACACTTGTGTGTTTTGCTTAATCAGACAAAAAGTTTTAAAACACCCAATTCACCCCCCCTCTTGGGTGACCATCTCTGGGCAACAAGTGGTATCAGAGCAGGTGCTCTGAGTATTCTTGAAGACCTAACCGTCTTTGCCAAAGATCAAGATGGCAACACCCTTCAACAATGTTCCTGCTGAGGGGCAGGCTACCAATAGACCTCCACTCTTCAATGGGACAAATTATTCCTATTGGAAAACTAGAATGAGAATTTTTATTCAAGCACAAGATTATGCCTTGTGGAGGGTTATAATCAAAGGACCACACGAACCATCTCTCACAGTTAATGGCGTTCAGGTTCCCAAACCTGAGGAGGATTGGGATGAGAATGATAATAAGATGGTTCAACTCAATGCTAGAGCCATGAATTCATTGTTCTGTGCTCTAGATGTAAATGAGTTTAATAGAGTCTCTACCTGTAGTTCCACCAAGAAAATATGGGATAGGCTTGAAGTTACCCACGAGGGTACTAATCAAGTCAAGGAGTCTAAAATGAACATTCTAGTTCACAAATATGAATTATTTAAGATGGAACCCAACGAAACTATTTCATGCATGTTCACACGCTTCACTGATATAATAAATGGTCTAAAGAATTTGGGTAAATCTTACACTAACTCAGAACTTGTGAGGAAAATTCTCAGGTCCTTGCCAAAAGTTTGGGAAGCGAAGGTCACGGCGATCGTAGAAGCCAAAGACCTCAACACCTTGGCACTTGAAGAACTATTGGGCTCATTGATGACGCATGAGCTCACAATGAAGCAACATGAAGAAGAAGTGCCAAAGAAGATGAGGATGATAGTGTTATTTTGATGATTAACAAGCAATTATCTAGAGTATATTATAAGTTAAATTGATACTTCATTTATAAGTCCATTACTCTCAGTATATCTGTATGAATTGATATAGATACATGTCTTTATTCATTTGAATGAATCTAACCTTGAGATGCAGCAAAGTGTAGATTGAGTCGACCCAAAGGTTGATTGGGTCGACCTCGGCACATCAAGAAGTCATTTGGCACACTTCTGCAAAATTGGCACAGATGAACAGTGAGTTGGGTCGACCCAAGGTAAGCATGAGTCGACCCAAACTTCAAGAACCTCAAAACATGAAAGAAATATGTTCTCTGGATTTACTGAGAGGGTCGACCCAAGCTTGAGTCGACCCAAATCCTGAGAGGGTCGACCCAAAGGCAAGACAGAAAGACAGAAAATGGTTCTCTGAAATTACTGAGAGGGTCGACCCAAGAAGAAGTTGAGTCGATCCAAGTGAACTTTGAGTCGACCCAAAGAATGGTTGGGTCGACCCAAGTGAAGGAAGTCTGAAATTCAAGTTTCTGTGTTCTCTGAGAGGGTCGACCCAAGGAATGTTTGAGTCGACCCAAGGCAAAGTTGGGTCGACCCAAGGACAGGTTGAGCCGACCCAAACACGGGCTGAACAGTAACGGCTAGTTCTGCAGATGTACTTTTTGTCCTTTCCAAGGTCAGTAACGGCTAGTTTTTGAATTCTAACCATTGGGGCTTGACCAAAGGATGTGGGAAGCTATTTAAAGGGGCACTATTCATCAGATAGAATAACTTTTGAAAGGAATATCAAAGAGTACACAAGAAAACAAAAGTGCCCTAATCTTCTTCATCAAGAGCTTCATTCAAGAATCAAAGAAAGGGATTGAGCAGATTCAAAGAGTCATCAAGAGCTCCATCCTCCCTTGAAGAGTGAAGCATCCTTGACAAAGAAGAGCAAAGCCACTTCAAAGCGATAAATACTTTCTAACTCTTCTTTGTAGTTAATATTGTTTCATATGCTCATTTAGGAGTTTGAATCTTTCCTTTTGTTTGTCGAACAATTTGTAAAGGTTCGTTGGTGAACCCGTAAAACCAACAAAGATTTTTGGATTGTGAGCCCGGAAAACAATCCAACTGTAATCCGCGGGATTATAGTGAATTCCCAAGGGGTCGCTTGGGGAGTGGACGTAGGTGCTAAGGAGAGCACCGAACCACTATACTTCTTGTTGTTTGCATTGTGATTTGTTTAAGTTCACTAACTCATCATTTAACACAAGTAAGATAGTTAAAATTCAAAAGAAACCAATTCACCCCCCCCCCTCTTGGCTTGTCACCTTGGGCAACAAGTGGTATCAGAGCAAGGTGCTCCAATAGTACTCATTGATCTCACAATCAAGAGTTAAAGATCATGACAACCCAAGTGGAATGTATTATGAGTGAGGGGCAATCCGCAAATAGACCACCTCTATTTAATGGCACAAACTACACATATTGGAAAGCTAGGATGAGGATATTCATTCAAGCTTTAGATTATGAATTATGGTACATCATTACTAGAGGGCCTCACACACCCACACTTAATATAGAAGGCACTATCATACCCAAACCAGAAATGGATTGGAATGAAAGTGATATAAGATTGGCACAATTAAATGCAAAAGCTATAAATGTACTTTATTGCTCTTTAGATATAAATGAATTTAACAGAATATCTACTTGCATCTCTGCTAAAGAAATTTGGGACAAACTTGAGGTCACTCATGAAGGGACCAATCAAGTCAAGGAGTCAAAAATAAACATATTAGTACACAAGTATGAATTGTTTAAAATGGAGTCTACTGAGTCCATAACTGATATGTTTACTCGTTTTACTCAAATTATAAATGGGCTTAAAAGTTTAGGAAAGTCTTACACTAACTCTGAATTGGTGCGAAAAATTCTCAGGTCTCTACCAAGAATTTGGGAGGCCAAGATAACCGCATTTCAGGAAGCTAAGGACCTCAACACACTGCAATTAGAGGAACTTCTAGGATCACTCATGACCCATGAGTTGACAATGAGGGAAAATTCGGAAGAAGAGGTCAAGAGAAGAAAGCCCATTGCCCTAAAGACTACCACCTCTAAACAACAAACTGAATCAGAAGATTCAGATAATGATGATGAATTTGATGAAGAAGGGATGGCTGTGCTTGAAAGAAAATTCAGAAAATTTATGAGAGGTAAGAATAGATTTTATAAAAAGAAACCCTTCCTCAAAGGTAGCTCAAGCAAAGAAAAGGGTAAGGACAAAGAAAAAGAAAAAGAAACTCCTATTTGCTATGAGTGTAACAAACTCGGGCATTATAAGATAGATTGCCCAGATTTGAAATGGATGGCAAAAAAACTGAAAAAGAAGAATTTCATGGCTGAATGGAGTGAAAGTGAGGAGTCAAGTTCGGAAGAGGAAGATCATCAAGAGACGGCCCAAATGTGTCATATGGCCAATGACGATGAGGTAGATTCTGAACTTGAATGTGATTTTACTATTGACGAATTACATAATGCATTCTTAGAACTCATGGAAGAACATAAGAAGCTTATCATTAAAAATAAAGTTCTAAAAGAAGAAAATCAATCTCTTATCAAAGATAAGTTAAAACTGTCTTATAACTATGAAATATTAAGTAGGAAACTTACAAATGAAACCAAGACTCTAATTGCTGAAAACATCAAGTTAAAAGAAGATGCTGAAAAATATAAATCCTTGGTAGATAAATTTACACTTAGCTCTACCAAATTAAATATGATTCTTGATAGTCAAAAAGCTGTATATGATAAGGCTGGATTAGGATATAAAATAAATAGGAAACAAAAATTCTTAAAGAACATTTTTGTAAAAGCTAAAAATGAAAATATTACTTGTCATTGCTGCAACAAATTAGGACATAAAGCATATGAATGTAACTATAGAAAGTCCAGTCAAAACAAATTAAGTATTAATCAAAAGATTAAATTCAAGAAAGTGTGGGTTCCAAAAGGAACATCAAGTACTAACCCTAAAGGACCCAACATAGCTTGGGTACCTAAAGCTCTTTCTTGATCTTGATTGCAGGGGTGTCTTGCAGCTGATAAAGTGGAAAAACGATGGTATCTAGATAGCGGCTGTTCAAGACACATGATCGGTGACGTAGACCAATTTGTCACCTTGGAATCAAAGAAGGGTGGAGTAGTAACCTATGGAGACAATGGTAAAGGACATATCATTGGAAAGGGTAAAATTTTCATTACTCCATCCATTTTTATAGAAAATGTCTTATTAGTTAAGGGATTGAAGCATAATCTGCTTAGCATAAGTCAATTTTGTGATAAAGGGTTTAAAGTCACATTTGAAGCATCTGTATGCATAATCACAAATCCTAAAGATAATAGCATTGTACTTGTAGGACAAAGGCAAAGAAATATTTACTTGGTAGATCTTCATGATGTAGGCAAGAAAAATGGATTATGCTTAATTACTAATGAAGAAAAGAAAAATGAAACAAGTTGGCTTTGGCATCGTAGACTAGGACATGCTAGTATGGAATTAATCTCAAAACTAGTCAAGAAGGAATTAATAAAGGATGTGCCAAAATTGATTTTTGAAAAGGATAAAATCTGTGGACCATGTACTTTGGGAAAACAAACTAGATCATCTTTCAAATCAAAGAATATAGTATCAACAACTAGGCCTTTTGAACTTATACACATGGATTTATTTGGACCCACTAGAACTGCGAGTCTAGGAGGGAAGAAGTATGGACTAGTTATTGTTGATGATTTTTCAAGATATACATGGGTTTCATTTTTGGCACATAAGAATGAAGCATTTTCAGCATTCTTGAAACTATACAATAATATCATAAATGAAAAGAAACTCACCTTAATAGCAATTCGAAGTGATCATGGTACTGAATTTGAAAATCAACACTTTGAAGAATTTTGTACTAAAAATGGTATTTCACATCAATTTTCAGCACCTAGAACGCCTCAACAAAATGGGGTTGTTGAAAGGAAAAATAGGACATTGGCAGAAATGGCACGCACAATATTGTGTGAGTCAAATCTTCCAAAGTACTTTTGGGCTGAAGCTATAAGCACTGCTTGCCATATTCTAAATCGAATTTTAATACGACCAATAACCAAGAAAACTCCTTATGAACTTTGGAAGAATAAGAAACCAACTGCTAAATATTTTAAAGTATTTGATGTAGATGTTTCATCTTAAACAATGGCAAGGAGGATCTAAGTAAATTTGATGCCAAGTCAGATGAAGGTATCTTCTTAGGATACTCCACATCTAGCAGGGCATACAGAGTATTCAATAAAAGAACTCTAGTAGTAGAAGAATCAGTCAATATTATATTTGATGAGTCTGATAGTGAGTCTGCTAGGAAAGAAAATATTGTTGATGATGATACAGAAATTGTTGACTTTGAAAAGTTGAATATTAATGACGTGCCAATTCAAGATAAGGGAGATAATTGCGTGCCACCACAACCCCAAAATTTGCCAAAGGAATGGAGGTATGCATATGGACACCCTAAAGACTTAATCATTGGTGATTCATCACAAGGGGTAAGAACTCGATCATCTCTTAGAAATTTAAATGATTATCTTGCTTTTGTTTCACAATTAGAACCTAAGACTTATGAAGAAGCTGAAAAAGATACTAATTGGATAAATGCCATGCAAGAAGAATTAAATCAATTCAAAAGAAGTAATGTATGGACATTAACTAAAAGACCAAAGCATAATTCAGTAATTGGAACAAAATAGGTATTTAGAAATAAATTAGATGAAAATGGATTAGTTATAAGAAATAAGGCTAGACTTGTAGCTAAGGGATACAATCAAGAAGAAGGAATAGATTTTGATGAGACATTTGCTCCTGTAGCCAGATTAGAGGCTATTAGATTGCTTCTAGCATTTGCATGTTTCATGGATTTTAAATTATATCAAATGGATGTGAAGAGTGCATTCTTAAATGGTATTATTGAGGAGGAAGTATATGTAGAACAACCTCCAGGATTTGAAAATCATGAATTGCCAAATCATGTGTTTAAATTACATAAGGCATTATATGGATTAAAGCAAGCACCTAGGGCTTGGTATGATCGTTTAAGTAAATTTTTGCTTGATAATGACTTTAGTAGAGGAAATGTAGATAAAACTCTATTTCTCAAGAGAAAGGACAAAAATCTGTTAGTGGTACAAATATATGTAGATGACATAATCTTTAGTGCCACTAATGATACTCTGTGCAAAGAATTTGCTGATTTAATGCATGGAGAATTTGAAATGAGTCTAATGGGAGAACTAAGCTTCTTTCTAGGTTTACAAATCAAACAAACCAAAGAAAGCATTTTCATTCATCAAACTAAGTATACAATGGAAATACTAAAGAAGTTTGGGAATGAAAATCATAAGGGAGTAGGTACTCCAATGAATCCTACTAGTAAGCTAGACAAAGATGAAAAAGGGAAGAGCATTGATATTAAGCTCTATAGAGGACTAATTGGATCCTTGCTCTACCTTACTGCTAGTAGACCCACATCGTATTCAGTGTAGGGATATGTGCTAGATACCAATCGGATCCTAAGGAGTCACATTTAAGTGCTGTTAAGAGAATCCTTAGATATTTAAGAGGAACTACCAATATAGGATTATGGTACTCGAGAGACTCCTGTCTAGATTTGCTTGCATGTTCAGATGCTGATTTTGCCGGATGCAAATTAGATAGGAAGAGCACAAGTGGCACATGTCAATTCTTAGGAAATAACTTAGTATCATGGTTTAGTAAAAAGCAGAATTCAGTGGCACTGTCCACAGCTGAAGCTGAATACATAGCTGCTGGTAGTTGTTGTGCTCAAGTATTATGGCTCAAGCAACAACTAGAGGACTATGGAGTGAAACTAGATAATATTCCTATTAAGTGTGATAATACTAGTGCCATCAATCTTACTAAAAATCCAGTTCAGCACTCTAAAGCCAAACACATAGAAATAAGGTACCATTTTATTAGGGATCATGTGCAAAATGGAAATGTATGTATTGAGCATATATGCACGGAAAAACAATTAGCCGACATATTTACAAAACCATTGAGTGAAGATAGATTCTGCATGCTAAGAAGGGAATTAGGCATATGTGATCCTTTTTATTGAAGAAATATAAAAGGGAGCTAGTAGTCTCATGATACATTCCTCTAACTTCTAAAATCCCATGAAACATGAGTCAAATTTGTTATCTAGAGATTCCTTACTCATGTATCATTGTCCCAGAGAGAATTTATAAGGTTTGGAAGCAAGAAAAATTTTTAGAAGCAAAAAGGAAGAGAAAAGAAAATTTCTGCACTTGGGTCGACCCAAGAAAAATCTTGAGTCGACCCAACGTCGGGACCCCACTGATAAAAGGGGACCCGAGAGCTTATCTAGGGCACTGTTTGCCCTTTGTCTTCTTCCGAAAAACCTTTTCCCCACTCTCAAATCTTCTCCAATCATCTCCAAACAGTAGATTTCCTTGAGATCTTAGAGAAATGGGACCCAAAAGAGCCGTAGCCAAGAGATCCGGAAGAGTAACTCGGATCCAACGGGAGGAAAGGCAACCTACCGAGCCTTCTTCCGTGTCTCCACGACGTGAAGCACGTGCGGAGGCCCCTCCTCCTCCTTCCCCCTCAGTGATACTTGCAAGATTTGCGGGGAGGCCGGTTACAACGGGGAGAAGGATCCATTCCGAGTTCTTCAATCAAGAAGGGTTTCGGATTTGGGAATGGATCCAAAGGCAAGGTTGGGAGTATCTTTGCTCCCTAGATGTGGTTATCTACCCCGGATTGGTACAAGAGTTCTATGCCTTCCTCAAAACTGGTATGGGAGGGCTTGTTTCGGAAGTTCGAGGGGTTCGAATTCGAGTTTCCGAGGAGAGCTTGAGTGAGCTACTTCATCTACCCTGCATAGGAGCCACTCCGGAAAAGCCAGAAAACAAAATGAGAGCTCTACAGTTGATCATGGAAAATGAGAACTTCGACTTTTCCACGAAGGTAATAGCTAGTTCTCTTTCCGCTGAAATGAGATTACTGCTCAATATGATCAATAGGATTTTATTTCCAAAGACCGGGAGATTCGATCTCATCACAGAGCGAGATCTAGCTGTGATGGAGTGTATGATTCGGGGGATTCCCCTAAATCTTCCGGCTATGATACTGAGACAGATGAGGAAGGTAATGTGCAGCAACAGGGTATCACTACCTTATGGTATGATACTCACCTTGATTTTCCGTCAGCACGGTTTACCTCTCGAGGAGGAGGCATCCAAGAGTCTGCATCATACTGATACATACACTGCACGGACACTTATACGCATGGGATATGAGAAAGTGAACGGGCAGTGGATTCACACTGGAGCAGGCATTCAGGGTGAGGTGCCAGAGGAAGATGCACCAGAGGATGAGGATGAGGAGCATATGGATCATCCTACTGCACCCTCAGAGGCTGGACCATCGTCATCCGTTCCTCCGACAGATACGGATGAGTTCTGGAGCAGGATGACTGAGCTCATGTCAGCTCAGGCGAGGACTATCACTGACGGGCTGACGAGCCGATTGGACGCCCGGTTGGATGTCATGTCTGCTGAGATCAGTGATCTGAGGCAGCAGATAGGAGCACTCCGGAGAGAGAGAGAGACCCATGGACCATCTATGCCACAGGCTGCTGAGTCAGAGATTTCGGCACAGAGTCATCCAGCTCGTCGTGCTCCACGCCAGACACAGTCCCACCAGGCTCGACCTCCCCTCTCCACGTACACTAGGAGGATGAGGACTAGATCCCAGCCGTTAGAGTCTCCCTAGGCTGATCTTAGCATCTATGTTTAGAGCCTAGGCTAGATATCTAGTTCTCACATGTATCTTGCTTTTATCATGTATCTTTAAATCTTGATTAAGGAACATTGTATCTGTTTTTTTTTGTTTTAGGACATGAATGTATGAAAATGTTCCTATTTTGATCAATGAAGTTTGAAGTTTGTTGTTTATTGCATCTTTTCCATGTATCTTTTTGATGATAACAAAAAGGGGGAGAAGTAAAGAAAGAGTATTTATTTATTTTAGGAAGTAATGGTATTTAGGAAGTAAAGAAAGAGTATTTATTTGAGGAGAAGTAAAGATTTTGTGTAGATTAGATAAAGCAACAAAAAGGGGGAGCAATTTGTAACAATGAAATTGATTAAATCAAAATTTCTATCAAATTTCAGAATTTGGCACATATAAATTCAGAATTTGGCACGCACCTCTCGCACCCCGATACATAACCTGAAACTCATATTTTATCTCAAATTTTTTGAAGTTTCATCGCTAATGAATTATAAATGAAAGGGGGAGCAATTCAAAGAGTCAAATTGGCAACATTTAAATAATATAGGGGGAGATTTCACTCTTATATATGAAAAGCTGAAATTCAGCAATTTAAACCCTTCTATAAACTGTTTTTAAAGACAAGTATCAATAGGCTTATACTCTTTATTTTGTAATCATCAAAAAGGGGGAGATTGAGGATGATAGTGTTATTTTGATGATTAACAAGCAATTATCTAGAGTATATTATAAGTTAAATTGATACTTCATTTATAAGTTCATTACTCTCAGTATATCTGTATGAATTGATATAGATACATGTCTTTGTTCATTTGAATGAATCTAACCTTGAGATGCAGCAAAGTGTAGATTGAGTCGACCCAAAGGTTGATTGGGTCGACCTCGGCACATCAAGAAGTCATTTGGCACACTTCTGCAAAATTGGCACAGATGAACAGTAAGTTGGGTCGACCCAAGGTAAGCATGAGTCGACCCAAACTTCAAGAACCTCAAAACATGAAAGAAATATGTTCTCTGGAATTACTGAGAGGGTCGACCCAAATAGTGGTTGAGTCGACCCAAGCTTGAGTCGACCCAAATCCTGAGAGGGTCGACCCAAAGGCAAGACAGAAAGACAGAAAATGGTTCTCTGAAATTACTGAGAGGGTCGACCCAAGAAGAAGTTGAGTCGACCCAAGTGAACTTTGAGTCGACCCAAAGAATGGTTGGGTCGACCCAAGTGAAGGAAGTTTGAAATTCAAGTTTCTGTGTTCTCTGAGAGGGTCGACCCAAGGAATGTTTGAGTCGACCCAAGGCAAAGTTGGGTCGACCCAAGGACAGGTTGAGCCGACCCAAACACGGGCTGAACAGTAACGGCTAGTTCTGCAGATGTACTTTTTGTCCTTCCCAAGGTCAGTAACGGCTAGTTTTTGAATTCTAACCATTGGGGCTTGACCAAAGGATGTGGGAAGCTATTTAAAGGGGTACTATTCATCAGATAGAATAACTTTTGAAAGGAATATCAAAGAGTACACAAGAAAACAAAAGTGCCCTAATCTTCTTCATCAAGAGCTTCATTCAAGAATCAAAGAAAGGGATTGAGCAGATTCAAAGAGTCATCAAGAGCTCCATCCTCCCTTGAAGAGTGAAGCATCCTTGACAAAGAAGAGCAAAGCCACTTCAAAGCGATAAATACTTTCTAACTCTTCTTTGTAGTTAATATTGTTTCATATGCTCATTTAGGAGTTTGAATCTTTCCTTTTGTTTGTCGAACAATTTGTAAAGGTTCGTTGGTGAACCCGTAAAACCAACAAAGATTTTTGGTGAACCCGGAAAATCAAAGTGTAAAGGTTCGTTGGTGAGCCCGCAAAACCAACAAAGGTTTTTGGTGAACCCGAAAAACCAAAGTGTATAGGTTCGTTGGTGAGCCCGTAAAACCAACAAAGGTTTTTGGATTGTGAGCCCGGAAAACAATCCAACTGTAATCCGCGGGATTATAGTGAATTCCCAAGGGGTCGCTTGGGGAGTGGACGTAGGTGCTAAGGAGAGCACCGAACCACTATACTTCTTGTTGTTTGCATTGTGATTTGTTTAAGTTCACTAACTCATCATTTAACACAAGTAAGATAGTTACAAAAGAAACCAATTCACCCCCCCTCTTGGCTTGTCACCTTGGGCAACAGAAGAAGACAATCGCCCTCAAGGCTACTTCAAGTGTTTGTGAAGAAGAAAGCAGTGAAAGTGAAGAAGAAATTGAAGATGAAGACTTGGGCTTAATAGTAAGGAAGTTCAAAAAATTCATAAGAAGAAAGAAGGCCTTCCCAAGAAAGAAGTTTGGAGGGAGAAATGATTGGAAAAAGGAAAAAGAAAAAGAAAGAGACCCAATCATATGTTATGATTGCAAGAGACCGGGACACATCCGTTCCGAATGCCCTTAACAGAAGAGGCACTATGGAAAGAAGAAGAAGAAGGCGTTGAAAGCGACTTGGGATGATAGTGACACATCCTCCTCCAAGGAAGAGAAGGAAGAGATCGCCAACTTGTGTTTCATGGCATTCGACGACGATGAGATATGTCAAAGCTCAACTACAGATTTTACTTTAGAAGAATTATATGAAGCTTTCCAAGAACTCATGAATGATTGTAGTATGTTAGGAGTAAAAAATAAAGAACTAAAGGCCTTCAATCAAAAACTAAAGGATGACATTAAAAACCTATTGATTGAAAAGGAGAGCTATGAAAATGATAGCATCATTGACCTAAAGGATAAAAATTCAAAACTTAGCATTGAAAATGAAATGGCAAAAACACTCATCAAGGAATTAAATCTAAGAGCCAAATTCCTACTCAATAGTAATACTTCACTTGCACAAAATGTTGAATCCCTTAAAAATGATAAGGAAGAATTAGCTAAAGAAAATTTGGACCTTAAAGATGAGCTACACAAGTATAAACCAATTGTGCAGAAATTTACACATAGCTCGGAAAAATTAAATCTTATTCTATCCAATCAAAGAGCTGTTTTTAATAAAGCCAGATTAGGATACAAAACTAGCAAACAACAAAAATATCTAAAGAACTTTTTTGTAAAAGCAAAAGATGTCGAAACTGAAAAACCTACATGCCTTTATTGTGGGAAAAGTGGACATAAAGCTTATTCTTGCATTCAAAGAAAGATTCAAACTAATAAGAACACACTTGTAAAGGGTAAAAACACAACCAAAATGTGGGTGCCTAAGGGAACCAACTACACTAACCAAGAAGGACCCAAGAAAACTTGGGTACCTAAGAGCTTCACATGATTATTTTGCAGGTATGCCTTGCAGCCGGGAGCAAAAAGAGAATGTGTTATCTTGATAGCGGTTGCTCAAGGCATATGACCGGTGACAAGAGCCTTTTCGTCACCTTGAAATCAAAAGAAGAAAGAGTAGTCACATTTGGAGACAATGCTAAAGGTCAAATAATTGGCGTTGGTAAAATCTCCATATCACCCTCCTCATTTATTGACAATGTATTGTTAGTTAATGGATTAAAACATAATTTATTAAGTATAAGTCAATTTTGTGACAAGGGCTTTAAAGTATCATTTGAATCTTCCCTATGCATAATTAGTAGTCCAATTGACAATGAGATCATACTTATGGGACATAGGCGTGGAAATGTTTACATGGTAGATCTTGATGATCTCACCATGAAGGATGGCCAATGTCTTGTAGCCATGGATGCCAAGGTCAATGAGACAAGCTGGTTATGGCATCGTAGATTAGGGCATGCTAGCATGGATTTAATTTCTAAATTGATTACAAAAGATCTAGTCAAAGGACTACCAAAAATAGACTTTGAAAAGAACAAAATTTGTGCTGCATGTCAACTAGGAAAACAAACAAGAAGCTCCTTCAAATCTAAGAACATAGTCTCAACATCAAAACCCTTAGAACTAATTCACATGGATTTATTTGGACCCACTAGAACTGCTAGTCTAGGGGATAAGAAGTTTGGTCTTGTAATTGTTGATGACTTTTCACGGTTTACATGGGTTTCATTTCTTGCCCACAAAGATGAGTCCTTTCCCGCTTTTATCAAGTTTCATAATAGGATTTCGAATGAACTTAATCTTAAACTAAAAGCAATTAGGAGTGATCATGGTACCGAGTTTGAAAATCAGCATTTTGAAAAATTTTGTGAAGAAAACGGTATCAATCACAATTTTTCGGGCCCTAGGACACCCCAACAAAATGGGGTGGTAGAAAGGAAGAATCACACACTAGCGGATATGGCTCGTACCATGTTGTGCGAATCGGATCTACCAAAGTATTTTTGGGCTGAAGCAATCAATACTGCCTGCCATATTTTAAACCGTGCTTTAGTTAGATCTATCTTAAAGAAAACACCTTATGAGTTGTTGAAAAATAAGAAGCCCAATATAAGTTATTTTCATGTTTTCGGTTGTCGCTGCTTTATTTTAAATAATGGAAAGGACAATCTAAGTAAGTTTAGTGCTAAATCAGATGAGGGGATCTTTTTAGGTTATTCCTCATCTAGTAGAGCATACAGGGTCTTCAACAAGAGAACTCTCGTTGTTGAAGAATCCATTCATGTTGTTTTTGATGAAGCTAATGTAGATTCTTCTAGAAAAGAAGAAGATGGTGATGCAGGTATACTTGAAGATAGAATGAAGGAATTCTCCATACAAGACAAACAACATGAGGATGAAATCAAAGAAGGTACAATTCAGCAAGATGAAGAAGATCAACCCCCAGCAAGAAATCAAGATCTTCCTAGGGAATGGAGGTATGCACATGGTCATCCAAGGGATCTAATCCTTGGTGACCCTTCACAAGGGGTAAGGACAAGATCCTCTTTAAGAAACACTAGTAATTATCTTGCTTTCGTTTCACAGATAGAGCCTAAATCACTAGAAGAAGCCGAAAAAGATGAAAATTGGATAAATGCTATGCAAGAGGAATTAAACCAATTTGAAAGAAATCAAGTTTGGACACTAATGAAAAGACCCCCAAATGTTTCAATTATAGGCACCAAGTGGATATATAGAAATAAACTAGATGAAGATGGAATAGTAATAAGAAATAAAGCTAGGCTAGTAGCCAAATGCTACAATCAGGAGGAAGGCATAGATTTTGATGAAACTTTTGCTCCTGTTGCCAGGTTAGAGGCTATTAGACTACTTTTGGCATATGCATGCTTCATGGATTTCAAACTCTATCAAATGGATGTAAAAAGTACTTTTTTAAATGGTTATATAATGGAGGAAGTTTATGTAGAACAACCTCCAGGTTTTGAAAACCACTTACATCCAGATTATGTTTTTAAATTGCATAAGGCATTGTATGGACTTAAGCAAGCCCCTAGGGCGTGGTATGAAAGATTAAGTAACTTTCTAATTGAAAATAAGTTTAAAAGAGGAAATGTAGACAAAACACTCTTCATTAAAAGAAAAGGAAATGACTTATTGCTTGTGCAAATTTATGTGGATGATATAATTTTTGGTGCTACTAATGATAGTCTTTGTCAAGAGTTTGCTAAGCTTATGCAGGAAGAATTTGAAATGAGCATGATGGGTGAGCTCAACTTCTTCCTTGGGCTACAAATAAAATAATCAGAGGAAGGCATCTTCATCAGTCAGTCCAAATACATCAAGGAAATGTTGGAGAAGTTCAAGATGAAGGATGCAAAGAAAATCAGCACACCCATGGGCTCAAGTTGCAAGCTTGACAAAGATGAAAAAGGTAAAAGTGTAGATTGCAAATTGTACAAAGGTATGATAGGGTCTTTACTTTATCTTACTGCTAGTAGACCAGACATATTATTCAATGTTTGCATGTGTGCTAGATACCAAGCATGTCCTAAGGAATCACACTTGCAAGCTGTTAAAAGAATATTCAAATACCTAGTAGGGACATCTAATGCAGGTTTATGGTATTTTAAACAATCTGATTTAAATTTAATTACTTATTCCGATGCTGATTTTGCCGGGTGCAAACTCGACAGAAAAAGCACAAGTGGCACCTGTCAATTCTTGGGTGCTAACTTGGTTTCTTGGTTTAGCAAGAAACAGAATTCAGTTGCCTTGTCCACAGCTGAGGCTGAGTACATTGCAGCCGGAAGCTGTTGTGCCCAAGTTCTTTGGATTAAGCAACAACTTGAAGATTTTGGTATCAAAATGGACAACATTCTAATTAGATGTGATAATACAAGTGCAATTAATTTAACAAAAAATCCTGTCCAACACTCTAAATCAAAACACATAGAGATTAGGCATCACTTTATAAGGGATCATGTGCTGAAAAATGATGTATTGATTGAGTATGTATGCACTGAAAATCAATTGGCCGATATCTTTACAAAGCCCCTTTGCAAAGATAGGTTCAACTTTTTAAGGAATGCCTTGTGCTTGTATGATCCTAGCAAGTAGATTGAATTTGTAATGCAAGCATGACTCGATTTCAACACTATAGTTTAAATGATTTAACTCCTCAAACATATGCAATGCCTTGAATGCTCTAGAGATAAACATGAATGCTACTCAAACTAATGATACACTTCAAGGTCACTTTATATTCGCCAAGAGAAATCAAACTAATCATTAAGGTTGAATAAAACGAATTGGGAAAAGATTGGGAACCTTCTGAAATTTTTCAGTGCCGGAGACGTCTCTGGCAAATCACAGAGACGTCCCTCCGGCGAGACGTCTCGCATTAGTCGCGGAGACGTCTCGGAGACAGAATGAATGTTTTTTTAAATAGGCCGAAACAGCTCGAGCCGTCCCGAGCTGCTTTCCTTCGTCCCCAACGAAACCCTAAACCCTAGCATCCATCTTCTCTCCACCACAAATCGAACCAAAATCACTCCCCATTTCCCTAGATTTCCGATCAATGGCACCTAAGAAAGCTAGGCGTAGTGGTGGGAGGCGTCCTAGGGTGGCAAACGACGAGGAACGGAGGGAAGAATCCTCTGCGCCGTCTCCTCCGGTTGCTCCGCCAACCGTGACTCCCTCCTGTGCGAATCGCACAGTGACAACAGGTAGGCACATAGATTTTCATTTCTTAGCGAGTAAGGAGTTCTCTATTGGAGAGAGACTCCGTGCCCAAGGTTGGAAACACCTATGTTCCCTAAACATGTCAACCTATCCCGGCCTAATGAGAGAAATCTTTAGTAATTTGGCCTTAGGGAGCTCGGGGTACACCGGATATGTTCGAGGCACATTGGTAGAAATCAATGAGGACATTTTATCTAGCTTGTTACAAATACCCAAGTACGGTGAGGCTCCGACCTCACATCCCCAAAGGGAGACTGCTTTAAACCTAATTTTAGGAAGAGAGGACTGCGGTCCTCTTGACATAGTTAAGTTCCAAGATCTCAATGCTGAAATGAGATTGCTCTTGAGCATAATTAACAGGGTCTTGTTCCCAAAAACCGATCGCTTCGACTTCATTTCGGAGCGAGATTTAGCCATTATGCACCACATCTTGCTAGGGATTTCCCTAAACCTCCCTAGGCTCATGTTAAACTACATCTCAATATGTCATAGGTATTCCAGATTTAGCATACCGTATGGGATGGTCTTCACCCTACTTTTCAAGCACTTTAAGGTTCCTATCCCTGAAAATGAGCCAGAGAAACCCTTGAGAAACACTGATTTCTACAATGAGAGCACACTACATAGGATGGAGTTTCACAAAAAAGACGGGGCTTGGGTTAAGGTCTGTAAAAGAAAATTCCAAACTGTAGAGCCTCAGATTCATCATCAGGAGCCTGTCCACCTCTCTCCTCCACATAGCCCTATACCCTTCACTGATCATATGGAGAGCTTTCCTGATGTACCTTCCAGCTCGGCTGGGCCATCCACTTCCATGCCTCCTCCTCCAGCTTGTGGATCGACGCTCTTGTCAGATGAGCAGATGCACACCCTAGCATCTATGATGTGCCAGCAGATGAGGGAAGAAATGAGATCAGTGATTTCTGCTGAGTTAGCTCCCATCCGCACCTCACATGAAGCACTCTTGGAAGAATTGAAAGAAATCAAAACTCAAATGGAAGCTATAGGGTCAGAATTGGTTTGTGTGGCATCAAACCAAACAAGAAGATCATGTAAGATACAGGCTGAATTGAAGATCATATCGGATGGTCTTCAAGAGCTGACGAGCCCTGAAGGCAATGTGGGCAGTGTGGCTGCCCAACTTAGAGGAAGGATTGACAGGGCAACCCATGAATTTGAAGCATTAGTGACGGCCCTCAATCAATCTCAGGGAGATAACTTTAGAAGTCTAATGGATGCAATAAATAGGTTTGTGGAGGCTACTGCTGGGGCTATTGAGCGTGGTCGCCGGTGAGGCACATTTTGTGGACATCTAGGGTTCATCTTTTTGTAAAACCCTAGGCTTATATGAAACTCTTTCTTTTGTATTAGCAATCAATCCTTGTAATGGCTTTTTATCCTTGTAATGGCGTCAAATGATTGTAATGCTATATGAATGTCATAACCCTTCTTTTTGAATCTTGGAGTATGTTTCTAATACTGTGATGTGCCATGGAAATGCCATAATATACCTTGAATGTTCAAACTTGACAATGTGCAACCATTTCACTATTTTCCCAACTTGACAATGCATATGAAACAGGGGGAGCACAACTTGTAATAACTACATTTAAAAGGTCTGAAATGAATTCCAAAACAAAGGGGGAGTAAACTTCACCTTCCCAAGTCATTAAATATTTCATTGTAATATGAATGCTGAATTCTAATAGGCATCGCTTTTACGCACCTAAGGAAAATTTGTCTCCTTCATTGTTGATGACAAAAAGGGGGAGTAGAACCAATATGCAATATGGAATGCTAAATGCAAAATTTACACTCACACTTGAAAGTTTAATTAGAATCATGCTAAATGCAAAAATGCAAAATTTACACTCATACTTGAAAGTTTAATTAGAATCAACAAAATGAAAAGATAAAATTGAAGAATATTGGCTTTAAGACAATTGCCCTTCTGGAAAAGATAGGGGGAGTCAAAAGTATCATCAGTATTTCATTAATTTACACTTTAACTTGATTCAAATCTAAAAGTGATAGATGACATGCCAAAATTGCTCAAAGAGCTACTAAAATCAATACTTATGCATAAGGATAGAACTGACAGTTAACTATATTGAATTATGCATACTGTATCTAGCTCTAACCAAAGCACAATACTTATACATCTGATCAAATACTGTGTATGTGTTTAATTTTAAATTTTGCATATACTCAGTGTTTTGTCATCATCAAAAAGGGGGAGATTGTTGACCCCCTAATGGATTTTGATGAATACAAAACACTAGAGTATAATTCCCTTTATATTAACAATTTACTTGAGCATTTCAGGTGTTTAACTAAGAATATTGTTAAGAATTGTCAAGGCATGTTTCCATATTTTTCGGAGGATTTATTGAAGATTTTTGAGATAAAGAAAACAGATCAGGGGCAGCCGAGACATCTCCGGTTTGTTCCAGAGACGTCTCTGGCACGTAGAGAAGAAACTGGCACGTCTGGAGACGTCCCCGGCACCTGCCGAGGCGTCTCGCAGGGTCGGAGTCGACTACCGGCTTTCCGGAGCTGACTCTCTCAGAGACGGCAGAAAAGCCGATTTCAAGGGATGCGCGCGAGTCGTCTCCGAAGGACGCGGAGTCGACTCTCTCAGGAATTCCAGAGGACTTGGTTTTTCGTTGAGAAAACGTCGGAGTCATCCCCGACGTCGCGGAGTCGTCCCCACGCATAAAGCACAAAAATTCCGAGACGTCCCCCGAGGCACGCGAGCCGACTCTCTCAGAAAAATAGAAAAATAAGAAATCGAGCTGTTCTTCTTCGGAGTCGTCCCCAGAAAGCGCCGAGTCGACTCCAACATCGTCAAAAGATTTTTTATACAGCCGAGACGTCTCTCGTTCAAGCGGAGACGTCTCCGGAACGCCTGGGACGCGACTGACACACTTTTGCAGGTTTGTTTGAAATTCAAACGGCTATATTTTTGTGTCTAACGGATCTATTGCTTGTAGGAGTATAAAAAGGAGCTTTTAAGCGCCTAAAAATAACTTCTCACCAACCAAACATAAGATTACTCAAGAGAGAAGAAAGAAAAAGGTTTTCAAGGGAGTTGGTGCTTTCAAGAGGAGAAATCAAGAGCATTCAAGTCTTCTTCATCTAATTTCGTGCTCATCTACTCACTCCCACTCGGCAATCAAAGCTCGCATTCAAGCCAACGTGATCCACATCGGAAGAACTACCATCACCCACGTTTTCAACGGCAAAGAGGGTTCTTCCGGTTTTGTTGTTCTTAACTGTTTTATTTGCTTTCATAAGAGCTTTTAAATTCTTGTAATACACTTGAATATTGTGCTTGTTCCAGTCAAGGAACTTGGAACAAGGGTTAGGCGTCCCAAGCCTAGGTTAAATTGGGGGATTGTAGGGTTCGTTGTTAGCCCGGGATAAAACAACGAGTTGGGTAGTTCACTCGAAAAACTACCGGACTGTAATCGCTGATTATAGTGAAAAATTTCCAAAGGTGTTTGGGGAGTGGATGTAGGAGCAGTGGAAGCTCCAAACCACTATAAACCTTTGCGTTTGCGATTGACTGTGCTTACAACTTTAATTTTACTTTTGCACATACACTTGTGTGTTTTGCTTAATCAGACAAAAAGTTTTAAAACACCCAATTCACCCCCCCTCTTGGGTGACCATCTCTAGGCAACAACTTCTCGTAGAGGCCATTCGTGTGCGTGGCTGCGAAGTCGAGGATCAGATCCACAAGTGTCATCCATCATAAAAGGTATTAATCCTACATTAATCTTTTATTATGGTGTCAAGATCTAGGTCTGATTCTTCGAGGTTTTACCCTCTTTTGGGGCTCCTCACGGAGATATCTCCAGAATCCATTCAATGGATATTCGGAGATTAATCGGAATAGAGTTCTTAAGTTTCAGATCTGATAGTTAATCATGCATGAAAGTTTTAGCATAATTGTTTAAACGATTCCGGCATAATCCTATGTGTTCTTAAGGTGCTGATTTCTAGATTTGATCTTGTAAGCATGCATGAATTAAATTGTTTGATTCGATTTTTTCGCTGCATTTTAAAACTTAAAAAGAACTACGTATGGCTTGATCCCCCTTATGAAGGGGTACGTAGGCAACCCGATCAGGTTCAGCCATGATTTTTTAAAAAGAAAAAAAAAATCAGCATGCTTAACACCGAAGAACCTAGGATTCACTTTCAGCACTTACCTGGCAGAGATTCCTCACAACCTTCTACTCCAAGTATTTCCCTTCAAGTTGCCTAAGGGAGCTAGAGAGGGAATTTCTAAATCTGTCTCAAGGAACTATGACCGTGGATGAGTATGAGGCAGAGTTTGATAGGTTAGCTCGGTTTGCTCCCACCCTCATCATAGATGCAGAGTCCCGGATGAGGAGATTTGAAGAAGGATTGAAGCCTCACTTACGTCGGGGTTTGGCCGTAGTGCACTCAACAAACTATGATGACTTGGTAGATAGGGCCAAGAATATGGAAATTATCTGGAAGGAAACACAAGATTCAAAAAATAGAATACAAAAGAAGAGGAGCAGGGATGATGATACTCATAGTGGACAGAATTCTAGCAGGACAGCAAAATTGTTAGATGTATGCTCTAGAAGCCAATCTAGCTGACACATTATTAATTTTAGGACATAATTTTGTACTTGACTATTTATTATTGAATAAATAAAAGACATTTTTTTATTCATATTGTTTATGTGTCTATAAATCGTCCAAGAATTAATAAGATGATGATGCATATTCTTAAGAGTTAAGAATTTGAGTCATGCATCATTGGTGATTAGTTTCTGAGTGCTCCTGATCAATGGATCATCACGAGGACCGTGATCGATCCGATGAGATCAGTGCACACATTACTTTCCCTGTGGATGGACGAGACTCGAGTCCACGGTGTAGGGACACCGAAGTAATAGTGCAGGTGCTTGTTAGAGAACAAGGGTACTGAGCGTGACCAATACAAGAAGTCACTTGGATGTCTATCCACTCGTCAGTGACTTGCTTGATGTTGCAGTAGTGTGACTGGTCCTTTGACCTGCGGTGCTTCGGCTACTCACAGTGAGGTTATTGTAGTTTGACTGCACATATACATGGTCTCTAGCCATATGGGTCCATGCAGTGTAGATTGGCTGCAGTAGGTTCACTGTAGGAGTAGGGTATGCACCTATAAGGAATCTATCGACCTTGATAGATAAGGAGAGATCCTATGTGATTTATAAGACTAAGTTCGTAAGACCTCGGCCGGGGCAGATTGTATAGTGGAGAAAGAGTTTTCCACTCTCGAACTAAAGTCGAATAAATCTTAACATATGACAGGCGATGGGGTTTGACGAGTTGTCCATGACCTCCGCCCTGTAGGGATCCACGATAGAAGGACTGTATCACACGATAACTGCACCTAGAGGTTCATTATTCTATTCTGCTGGGTAGCCACTACATGCTGCTAGGTGTCACTGGTGGATGGTGAGACTCACAGGGAATATCTCGATGATCGATAAATCCTAATGAGTTGAGTTGGAATCGTTCTAACCCATTGAAAGAAGTTTTTAATGATATTGTGATAGAGATCGCAGTATATCTCACTACCGGACAGAATAGAAGCTATGAGGTCACACATATTAGAAGTATTGACTGATCCGATGGTTGAATTGTGATTAGGAATCACAAATAATTTATAATTATCAATTTGATTGCTAATTGGTGTAACCCACTAACAGTTAGTGAGTTGAAGAAGAAATAACTGCGATTGGATTGCAATTTAATTTAATTGAATTTCATTAATTGGACTTGATCATATTATATGCGAGTCCTACTTAAAATAGGAATCCTAGAGTTCTAATTGGATTAGGACTAAAAATTAAACAAGTCCTAATTAGATTAAGTTGAGTCCTAATTAATTTTAATCTAATTAACATGACTTCTAATTGGATTAGGATTGAAGAGTTCAATTGAGTCATGATTCAATTAAATCCTAATTAGATTGAAATTTTGAATGAAATATAGATTGGGTTCACCTAATCCTCTTTAGAAAAGGATTGGTTCCCATCCATGTGGCTACATCTCCTCACTTAATATGATTAAGTGGGTGAATGAAATAAAAGGGAAAATAGGGCTCCCTTGGATCTCGGCTGGAAAAAAAAAAAAAAAAAAAAGAGGGTAGGGACGTACCCCTTAACTCTCGGCGTGAGAAAAAAAAGGGAGGGGCCCCTTTCCTAAAAGAAGCTCCACATGGCTTTTTAAAAGGAGACCTAGGGGGTACGCCCTAGGTGATTTTAATCCTCCTCTCCCAGCCGTAAAGGAGCATTAACTCCCTCCTTGTTTCTCAGCCGCAAGCAACCCCTCTCCCTCCTTGTTTTTCAGCCACAAGGGAAAATAAAATAAGGGAGTGGTGTTGGCTTCTTTCAATCATCCTTCTTCCACCAAAGAAAAGGAAGGCAGCAAGTGTGCTTCTTTTGATCCTTCTTTCTCCTATTCTTCTTCCTCTAGAGAGAGCAATCAAGGTGTTGTTTGCTGCAAGGAGAAAGAATTTCATCCATCAAAATATATCTCTGCAAGGGAGCTAGCACCCCGGGGAGATTGGAGCGTTTGAATTGGTCCTCTGCTTCGTGTGGATACCCGTAGAGGCCGGACACTTGAACGGCTTCAAGCGAACCTTCATATTAAACCACGAACTTCAGTTTACGGTGATCATCTACCCGCACAAGGTGAAGATCTGATCTTCATAATTAGTTTAAAAGTTTTTAATTCTAATCTATCTACGAACGGTTTTTGAACAACGTTCATGCGATGAACGGTTGATCCCGCGCATGCCTCTTCTGCTGCGTCTGAATTTTTTAAAATTTTTCTGCGGCATGGGTGGGTAACCAACAGTGGTATCAGAGCCTAGGCTTCGTAGATTAAGGTTAGAATTAATTATAAACAGGCTTGATAGATCTGAAATTTAAAAGGTAATGCATGCTGAAAAATTTCTGCATGCAGATTTTTCAGGGTTGCTGATTTTTGTATGCTGATTTTTATGTGATAAATTGATGATTCTAATTGCATTGTTAATGGGATTACAAAGTTTAGAATCATGATTAGCATGATCAGCAACCTAAGTCATAACATAATCAATTAAGTTTTAGATCTGAAAAGTATAATTGCTGCATGTGGTGATAATCATAGGATTCAAACCCTTTTGGTATCAAATGTAATGACCTGCGATGTGATCTGTAATGTCATGTAATTTTTCAGATGCTTGCATGCATCTTATTTGATGTTTTGAGAGGCCTGCGTGCCTACTAAAAGAGGATGTAATTTATTATTATTTTTATTTTATATCTGGTTGTATTTATGTGATGTGATGTACGTCAACGATCAAGTCGAAGATAGTGCATGAGATGAACGGCGATCTGAGTGGTTGATGGCGATTGGATCAAGAGTTGGTCAAGGATCGAATCAAGGAGGCTTGGAACCAATTCAAGAGTTGAAGACCAGTTGATCGATTAACGTGCATGTGCTTGTAATATGACCTAATTAGAATCCATGATCATCACCTATTTAAAGTTTAGCTTTATTTATTATTGCGATTATAACTGCCTGCAATGTGTTGTTTGCATGTGATGTGAATGAAAGCGGGGTAGATAGGTTTACATGTGATGTAACAAACCCAATGAGACCTAAACTAAAACCTCCTCAATCAAGTCGAGAGTGAACCAACATGAGCGAGTCATATTAGATTAATTGATCTAATTGGTGTCTAGGAAAGCATGAAAGGTGGTTACTTAATTAGGACCTTACTCTCTGAGTAAGGGGAGCCTCCCACCTGCTTACCTTGCCAATTGTTCAATTACCTCTTATGAAGAGCTCAAGTTGCAAACACTAAGACCTGATTAACTAATATTAAGTCCATAGGTCTTCCACCGTAGTACAGCTGCTAAGGTCTTTCTGATGTTAACTTGTCTCGGCTGGACACAGTGGGCAAGTTGCATCGGGGGGCTGGACCTCTCCATAGACATGAGATGTTGTAGGGTAAAGGTGGGGTTGGTCACCAATAACTGTTAGGTGAGGACCAATGACAACTTTATTTCTACGGTTATACGGTGGGTCTCTAAGAAATGGGACCAATAACTGTTAGGTGAGGTCTTCATGACTTAGAGACCAAGTAGCACTGCAACATGCTTAAGAAGCATTGTACAAGAGTTGTACACTTATCTATTTATGTGTCACCAATAACTGTTAGGTGAGTTGCCATGTAAATCGGTGGGACCGCAGTACCCACTAGAAACCCTAATCTCGTAGGATTTCCGTTTTCCTACCAGGAGAGTGTGAGGAATTCGAGAAAATAGTAGGAGGTATATTTATTCTAAAAGACCTTAGAACAGATTTGGATCAAGTACAAAAGTCTAACTAGAATCTTTACTCTCTGCAGATCATAATGTCAGCCTCAAACTCTTTGACTCGTATCCTTGAGACCAACCGATTGACCGGTACCAATTACAGAGACTGGCTTAGAAATCTCAAAATTGTTCTGAGTTGCGAGAAAATAGGCTATGTGCTCGACAATGATATCCCCATATTACTAGCACGTCCGACCGCTGATCAGCGTGCGACGCATAAGAAGTGGACATACGATGACATTAGGGTCAAGTGCTACATCATGACATCCATGTCCAATGAACTCCAATTCCAGCATGAGAATATGAGACTGCTAGGGACATACTGGCACACCTGCAAGAGTTGTATGGTGAGCAGAGTCGCACAGCTCGTTTTGAAGTGTCCAAGAGGCTCTTCAAAGCAAAGATGCGCGAGGGGCAGTCTGTCCATGATCACGATCTGACTATGATCAAGGACCTAGAGGAGCTTGAGAAGCTCGGTATGAACATGCACAAGGAATTGCAAGTAGATCTGATCCTTCAATCCCTTCCTGATTCATTTGGACAGTTTATAGTAAACTACCACATGAATAAAATTGAATGCACTAAGACTGAACTGTTAAACATCTTGGTAACTGCTGAGGGAGCCTTGAAAGGTTTAAGGGGCAATGTCCTTGCTGCTGAGTTGACTTCTGGTTCCAAGAGAAAGTCTACTTGGAAGAAAAAGAAGCCTGCGAAGAAGCAGAAGAAAGACAAGAAGCCAAAGAAGGAAGTTCAAAAGAAAAAGGCTAATGACAAAGGAAAATATTTCCACTGCAATGTCGACGGCCACTGGAAGAGGAACTGTCCTTCATACCTCAAGAGCCTGAAGAACAATGTGGAGTGATTGATTAAAACCCCATTTGATTTTGATGAGCTCAAAGCATTTGAGTATATCTTTTGATTACTAATGAATTCAATTGAGTGTTTCAGTGAAAATCCTGTCTAAGTGTCCCAAGACTTGGTTCATAATTTTTGGATAAGTTAAGGAGTCTGTTTGAACCAATGTCTGAGACTCGAGTCGACTCCCGAGTATCACGAGTCGACTCCAAGCGTATCAAGTTCACTAGCACGAGCTCGAGTCGACTCCAGATAAGTACGAGTCGACTCCGACTGAGAACAGACAGAAGGACAGAAAGCTTCAACTCAGAACCTGTCAGCGAGTCGACTCCCGAAGTGCGCGAGTCGACTCCGATGTTCACCGAGTCGACTCCAAGGAAGTAAGAGTCGACTCCAAGCAGTCACAGGCAGAAAAGTCAGAGAACAGTTTTCGGGTCTGAGATTCGAGTCGACTCCAGTGGAACGCGAGTCGACTCCGATAGGTGGCAAGTCGACTCCAGAGAAAGCAAGAGTCGACTCTCAACGGTACACAAAGAAAAAGTCAGAGAGCATTTTATGGACTCTGAGATTCGAGTCGACTCCCGCAATACGCGAGTCGACTCCAAGACACCGCGACCCCAAGACAGATAGAAAACCAAGTTACTGCCTCTGAGATTCGAGTCGACTCCCAGACAGCTCGAGTCGACTCCAAGACAGCTTCACGTCAAAAGGCAGAAGACCATCTTTCGGAAACTGAGAGCCGAGTCGACTCCAAGGAAGTTCGAGTCGACTCCAAGACTGGACGAGCCAAAAGACAGAGGATCGGGAGTTCGGGCTCTGAGATTCGAGTCGACTCCCAGGACAGTCGAGTCGACTCGAGTGGACAAAATTCAAAATTGGATCCACGGACTTCAGTGGATGAGCCGACTCCAAAATTGCCAAGTCAGCTCCAGAAGTTGACGAGTCGACTCCAGGTCAAGACGAGTCGACTCCCAGTCGTGAAGGCAACTTTAATTCAAATTTGGAACAGTTGCCGAGTCGACTCCGGAAAAGCTTGAGTCGACTCCCGCTACAGCCGAGTCGACTCCTGATCGCGCGAGTCGACTCCAACCCACCAACGGTCATATTGTCAGGCTGCGCAGAGTGTTCAGAACGGGCAGAAAAAGCACTCTAACGGCTAGTTTCCGTAGGGGTTGGCTTAAATAGCCACAGAGGACTGTAGCAAGGCAGAGAACAACCATTCCACTCCAACTAATCAAGCATTCAAGCTCTGCAACGTGCTCTTCAACGAAAAAGAGGAAGATCTGCATTTACGGCTTCCAACTACATCTTCCCAGCAATTAAAGCCTCCTTCTCCTGCATTCAAGTCGACTACTCTTTCAAGAGGAGACCAGAAGTTTAAGAAGCCATTCCTCATCTCCAATCTAAAAGCGTTTGAGGCTTCTTAACTTCATTTATTGTTCATATTGTTTTCATCTGCTTTTTGAGAAGCTCATTTTCTGTTTTCTTTCTACAACTTGTATTTACTTGGTTCAATCGGGGATTGAATCAAGGGGATTGAGGTTGGTTGGTGAGCCGAGTTAAAACCAACGTGTGTAAGGGTTTGATTGTGATCCCGGGAAAACAATCGGGGCGGTTCTAGTCGGTGAGCCTGGGAAAACCGACCGAGTTCGTTGTGAGCTCGTAAAACAACAAGTTTGGTTGTGAGCTTGGAAAACAACCGGCTGTAATCCAAGGGGGTTATAGTGAATTCCCAAGTGAGACTTGGGGAGTGGACGTAGGAGCAAGGGTTATCTCCGAACCACTATAAAACCTTGTGTTTGTGTTGGATTGTCTCTCTTCTTCTTCCCCTCACATCACTCACAGCACTTAGCATTAATTAAATAACTTGCAATAGTTTTTAATTAGTCAACCACATCGTTTTAATTATTCAAATTATTTTAAAACCCATCACCCCCCCCTCTTGGGTTGTCTATCTGGGCAACAAGTGGTATCAGAGCCTAAACTCTTCCACCCAAGAGTTAAAAGATCAAAATGACAATCCCATTTGGATCTTTCCACATTGAGGGTCATTCCACCCAAAGACCCCCTTTCTTTAATGGATCCGACTACTCATACTGGAAGGCTAGGATGAGAATATTCATCCAAGCCCAAGACTATGAGATGTGGACCATTGTAGTAAATGGCCCATACATCCCATCCATATATGTAGAGGGTATCAAGGTACCCAAACTAGAAAAGAATTGGGATGAACATGACATGAGGAAGGCACAACTAAACTTTAAAGCTATGAATGTGTTTTATTGTGCCTTGGATAGAAATGAATTCAATAGGGTCTCTACTTGCAACTCTGCAAAAGAGATTTGGGATAGACTTGAAGTGACCCATGAGGGCACGAATCAAGTTAAAGAATCCAAAATTAATATATTGGTTCATAAGTATGAACTATTTAAAATGGATTCTAATGAGACAATCACTAGCATGTTCACTAGGTTTACTGACATTGTCAATGGCCTAAAAAGCCTTGGCAAGAGCTATACTAACAGTGATCTTGTCAGAAAAATACTTCGCTGCATACCAAGGTCATGGGAAGCCAAGGTGACGGCAATCCAAGAAGCTAAAGACTTGAACAAGCTTCCACTTGAAGAGCTCCTTGGATCCCTAATGACTCACGAGCTAACCATGAAGCAACACAGCGAAGAGGAGTCCTCCCACAAGAAAAAGGTAATAGCTCTTAAGTCTACTTCATCTAACAAGGACTTGTCTTGCAGTAGCAGCAGTGACGAAGAAGAGAATGAGGAAGATGATGGTGAGGCTCTTCTTGTGCGCAAGTTCAAGAAATTCATCAACCACAAGAAGTCCTATCATCAAAGGAGAGGCCCCTCAAATTCCTACCACAAGGACAAAGGTAAGGAAAGAAAAAATGAGGGGATTGGGTGTTACGAGTGCAAGAAGCCGGGTCACATAAGAGCTGAGTGCCCCTTACTGAAGAAGGAGAGTAAGTACAAGAAGAAGAAGGCTCTTGTCACAACACTATCCGACTCCGACTCATCATCCTCCTCATCAGATGATGAACAAGAAGAGAAGGCCAATTTCTGCTTCATGGCCAATGAAAACGAGGTAACTTCCGATACGCATCCTGATTTTTCTTTTGATGAACTTTATGATGCATTTAATGAATTAATGGTAGAATATAAGGCCATAAATCTTAAGAATAAAGAACTAAAAATAGCTAATCAATCATACCTACATAAATACGATAAATTAGTTAAGGATAAGGATTTAATCATCAAAGAAAATATAGAACTTAAGACAAGCAACCAACTTTTAACTCAAAAGACTAGTACCTTAACTAAAGATAATGAAAAACTAACTAAGGAACTTTCAGAACTTAAAAATCATAAACAAATCTTAAATAAGGATCTCACAAAAGAACTTAATGACCTAAAAGCAGAAAATCAAACTCTAACTAAAGAACTTAACAAATACAAACCCTTAGTTGAAAAATTTACATATAGTTCTGAAAAATTAAACATGATACTTAATAGTCAACGAGCCGTATTTAATAAAGCGGGTTTAGGGTATAAACCAAGAAATAAACAAAAACTTCTTAGTAACTTCTTTGTTAAAGCTGGGGAAACTAAAACTAAGAAAATAACTTGCTTTTGCTGTGGTACTATAGGTCATAAAGCGAATGTGTGTAATTTTAGGAAAAATAAAACAAAAAGGAAAATTAAAAGGGTATGGGTTCCAAAAGGAACCAACTTGACTAACCATGAAGGACCCAAGAAAACTTGGATACCTAAGATGACATGATTTGCTTGTGTAGGAGTGTCTTGCAGCCAAGGTCAACAAAAACTGCTGGTACTTGGATAGTGGCTGCTCAAGGCACATGACGGGTGACAAAGATCAATTTTTCACCCTTGAAGCTAAGAAGGGAGGTGCTGTGACTTTTGGAGACAACAACCAAGGTCACATCATTGGTATTGGTAAAGTTCAAATCACCCCTTCTACTTTTATTGATAATGTTAGATATGTTGATGGTCTTAAGCATAACTTATTAAGCATTAGTCAATTATGTGATAAAGGGTATGATGTTATGTTTAAGCCATCACTATGCATTATAACAAACCCTAATGATAATAGTTTAGTTTTTAAAGGGATTAGACGTGGAAATGTATATGTTGTAGACCTAGAAGATCTTGCAAAACATAACCAATGTTTAGTTATAAATGAAACTAAAGATAATGATGCTAGTTGGTTATGGCACCGTAAGTTAGGTCATGCAAGCATGGACACAATAACTAAACTAGTTAAAAGAGACTCCGTGATAGGTTTGCCAAAATTAAAATTTGAAAAGAACAAAATATGTGAAGCATGTCATTTTGGCAAACAATCTAGGAACTCTTTTAAATCCATAAAATGTGTCTCTACCTCTAGGCCTCTAGAATTATTACACATGGACCTATTTGGTCCAACTAGAACAACAAGCCTAGGTGGAAATAAATATGGTCTAGTTATAGTAGATGATTACTCTAGGTACACATGGGTCATGTTCCTAGTGCATAAGGATCAAGCATTTTCTATGTTTAAGAAGTTCCATAAGGAAGTAACAAATGCTAGAGAGTCTTCAGTCATAGCCATTAGAAGTGACCATGGTACCGAATTCGAAAATCAGTCATTTAATGAATTTTGTAGTAAGAAGGGGATAACCCATAATTTCTCAGCACCTAGGACACCACAACAAAATAGAGTGGTGGAAAGGAAGAATAGAACACTAGAGAAAATGGCTAGAACTATGTTATGTGAAAGTAACCTCCCTAAGTACTTTTGGGGAGAAGCCATTAATACCTCTTGTCACATACTAAATAGAGTTCTATTGAGACCCATTATAAAGAAAACACCTTATGAACTGTGGAAAAACAGAAAACCAAAGGTTAATTATTTTCATGTGTTTGGATGTAGGTGTTTTGTGCATAATAATGGGAAAGATAATCTAGGGAAATTTGACCCTAAATCTGATGAAGGAATATTCTTAGGTTATTCTACAACTAGTAAAGCCTATAGAGTCTTTAATAAAAGAACCTTAGTTATAGAAGAATCTATACATGTTGTTTTTGATGACTCTAGTGACATCTCGTCTAGTAAGAAGGTTAATTTTGATGATGATATGGAAATACTTGAAGAAAAGATAGATGAGATGGGATTACAAGATGATAATCAAAAGTTGATTGAAGGAGAATCATCAAGCCAAGAGGCTATTATGGATCATGGGCTAACTAAAGCTTGGAGGTATGCTCATGGGCATCCTAAGGAACTAATTCTAGATGGATCCATCTCAACCCGTTAGGACTAGAGCATCCCTTAGGAATTTGAATAACCATCTAGCTTTTGTTTCACACTTTGAGCCCAAACATATAGAAGAAGCCGAAAATGATGTAAATTGGATAAATGCAATGCAAGAAGAACTAAACCAATTTACTAGAAACAAAGTGTGGAATCTAGTAGAGAGACCTTCTGAATATCCAATTATTGGTACTAAAATGGATTTATAAAAATAAACTTGATGAAAATGGAATTGTTATAAGGAATAAGGCTAGACTAGTAGCAAAGGGGTATAATCAAGAAGAAGGTATAGAGTTTGATGAAACCTTTGCTCCCGTAGCTAGACTTGAGGCGATTAGACTACTATTAGCATATGCATGCTCTAAGGACTTCAAACTATTTCAAATGGATGTAAAAAGTGCATTTTTAAATGGGTATATTAATGAGGAGGTATATGTAGAACAACCTCCTGGTTTTGAAAATTATCAATACCCCAATCATGTATATAAGCTAAATAAAGCACTTTATGGTTTAAAACAAGCACCTAGAGCATGGTATGAGAGGCTTAGCAAATTCCTATTAGAACATGAATTCTCTAGGGAAAATGTAGATACAACACTATTTCTGAAAAAGCAAAATAAGGATATGTTATTAGTACAGATTTATGTTGATGATATTATTTTCGGTGCTACTAACAATCGCCTCTGCGAGGAATTTGCTGATTTGATGCAGAGTGAGTTTGAGATGAGCATGATGGGAGAGCTGAACTACTTTCTCGGGCTTCAAATCAAACAGTCTGAAGGAGGCATCTTCATCAATCAAGCCAAATATATCAAGGAGATGCTCAAGAAGTTTGACATGGAGGGAAACAAGTCAATCAGCACCCCCATGAGCTCATCATGCAAGTTAGACCAAGATGAATCAGGTAAATCTGTAGATCAAAAACTTTATAGAGGTATGATAGGATCTTTACTGTATCTTACTGCAAGTAGACCTGATATTATGTTTAGTGTGTGCATGTGTGCTAGATATCAGGCTAATCCTAAAGAATCACATCTAGTTGCAGTTAAGAGAATTTTTAAATACTTAATAGGAACTAAGAACATAGGGCTATGGTACTCTAAAGAATCTAGCCTAAACTTAATAGGGTACACAGATTCAGACTTCGCTGGATGTAAGCTTGATAGAAAAAGTACCAGCAGGTCGTGTCAATTTCTAGGAGAAAACCTTATCTCATGGTTTAGCAAGAAACAAAACTCGGTTGCATTATCCACTGCAGAAGCTGAATATGTTGCAGCCGAGAGTTGTTGTGCTCAAATCTTATGGATTAAACAACAATTAGAAGATTATGGCATTAAACAAGATAAAATTCTCATTAATTGTGATAATACAAGTGCCATAAACCTAACTAAAAATCCAATTCAACATTCAAGAACTAAACACATTGAGATAAGACATCACTTCATAAAAGATCATGTATTGAATGGTGATGTGACACTCCAATTTATTTGTACTGATAATCAATTAGCAGATATTTTTACAAAACCCCTAAGTGAAGAGAGGTTTAGTGTGCTTAGGAGGGGATTAGGAGTAATTGATCCATCCTAGTGGTTCCACTAGATACATTGATTTTGATGATTACAATGTGGTTAAAAATAGAGTTTCTTTCCAATGATCATCAAATCAGATCTTAATTAAGTGATTTTCCGTCATTCGGCACGATTATAGCATGAGTTTTAGGTGCGTGCCAAAGTTAGAGACGACTCGAGTAAGTTTCAGAGCCGGCTCCTAAGGGGGAGTCGACTCGCGCATTGGCGGGAGTCGACTCGCAAAGATGGCAGCAGAGGGGGAGTCGACTCGCATACTGTCGGGAGTCGACTCGAGGTCCACAGGCGCATAAGGAGAGTCGACTCGCGCATATTCTGGAGTCGACTCTCCTTATGAGGTCGAGTCGACTCGCGACTCAGTGGAGTCGACTCGCAGTCGGGATCCGACTTTTTAACCCTAGATTTGTCGTTTCGAAAATACTTTTCTTTCAAGCCGCCACTGTTCAAAAAGCCCTAGAGCCGACTCCTAGGTCGTCCCCGATCGTCTCCAAGCCATTTTTCCGTCGATTCTTCGCCGGACATTGAGTTCTCCTCCCTTCCTAGGTCATTCCCGGTCGGTTCCGAGTCTTTTCCGTCGGTCCTTCACCGTCCTCTAGGTTTTTCCTCTCAGTTTAGGTCAAAATGCCGCGTAAGACCGTAGTTAGGAAGAGGTCCCGACCCGAGGCCGATCCCGAGCGGCGCTCCAAGGCGCGGCACGATCCCGCGAGGCAACCACCTCCGGCTCGTTCCCCGCCTAGGGCGGTTCCCGCGAGGCCATTGGCCGGGAAGGTCGTCTCCACTGGGAGGTATGTCGATTTCGACTTCCTCTCCCGGGAAAGGTTCACCATAGGTGATAGACTTAGGGCCCAGGGCCTAGAGTACTTCCTTACACTGGACCTCCCCACATACCCGGGCCTTATTAGAGAGTTCTATGGTACCGTCCATCGGGGAGATGGAGGTATCGAGGCCACAGTAGCCGGTGTCCCTTTGCGTGTCACGGAGGATCTTATTGCCCACATCCTCCACCTTCCATTAGCAGGGGTGGCTCCCGCACACCCTGAGGATAGGGTTGAGGCCCTTACGGCCGTTCTAGGACATCCACCCCAGTCACCTCTAGACGAGGTATCCGCGAGCTCACTACCGATTGAGGTGCGGATCCTCTTGAGTATTTTGTCTAGATCCATTTTTCCTAAGACAGGGAGATTTGATTTTGTAAATGAGAGAGACCTAGCTCTTATGTTCTATATCCTTCAGGACACCCCAATCAACTTCCCTAAGCTCATCTATAGGTATATGTGTGAGCCCCTAGATAGACCTAGGCTCACCCTCCCATACGGCATGATTTTCACCCTTCTTTTTAGGGAGTACGAGGTTCCCATTCCTGAGGGGGAGCCCTTTCGCGCTTTGCGATGGACTGATCGCACGCGTGCGGGGACCCTACACAGGATGGGGTTTCGGAAGAGAGAGGGGGTATGGGTTAGGAAGTCTACCCTCACCGCTCAGACCACCAGACCTTCACCCAGTCCTGAGCCCGATTCAGACTACCCAGACCTTCCAGACCTTCCATCCACTCCTCCTGCTCCTACCACCTCCGCCGGACCTTCCTCCTCGGCTCCACCATCCATGGAGGTCCGGATTGATCCTGAGCAGCTCCGGGAGCTGCGACAGGAGATAGTCAGAGATGTGAGGGATGAGCTGCTTCGGGAGCTCCGAGGTGCGGTGCCTGCTCCCACTCCTGCACCCGTATCTTCTCAGTTGGTCCCTTCCTTGACAGCCGTGACTGACATGACGGCTCATGTACGGGAAGAGATCTACAATGTCCGGAGTTTGGTCCAGGCCCAGTTCCACAGCATGAGTGAGGTCACGAGCACCACTCGACAGATGCGAGAGGACATAGGTCGTGACATGCACACCACCACCGAGGGGGCCGAGCGCTTGTCGAATGTACTCATCGACAAGCTGGACGCACTTCAGACGTCGGTGACTGGGCTTCAGACGTCGGTGACTGAGCTCTCCACTACACATAGCAGAGCCACTACGTCTATTATCACGCAGCTTGGCCATGTTACAGATGCAGTCACCCTCCTCATGGAGCAGAGCCGATTGAGAGGAGGAGCCACATCCACGAGAGGAGGACCCACATCCTCGAGAGGAGGTGCCTCATCCTCGAGGAGGCCATAGATGTTTTTGTGTTTTGTCTTGTTTTACTTTACTTATTGTATTCTCACATGTATTCACATTCATATCAATACAATGAGTAGACATTTTATCTTCAATTATGTGCCATTTGATGATTGGTTGTGCCATTGATTGTGTGTGATTGCCTCCTTTTTGATATGATGACAAAAAGGGGGAGAAATAAAATATGTAAAAAAAAAGAGGAGAAATATGTATAAAGTATGTAAAAGGGGCGAAATATGTAAAAGAAATCAATGGAAATCAATAAAAACATAAAACTCTTAAAAACACACAAATTTGTTCTAAGTGGATTCGGTACCTCGAGGCTCATTATCTCTCTTTTGGGGCTCCTAATGGAGTAATCTCCAGAATCTATTCAAGGGATATTCGGAGATTAGCTGAATCCTACACAAGAACAAATTGACAGATTTTCCCTCTAAATACAAAAAATGCAGTTCAAAAACTTCAAAGCATTAAAAGGAAATTCAGAGAATCAAAACATAGTTGAATGCATATGTTGAGGGGGAGAATCTGAATTTTAATCAAACTAAATCATTAATGACATATAAGCCAAACAATTGATTGCATAATATGAAGGCTTATATAATTCCAAATGAAAGGGGGAGCTTTAACTCCGAAATTTATTGTTTCACTCCTTTCAAGCTTGGATAAATTGAATTACCAGACATTTGAATTCATTTATGGATTTTATTTCATTATTTATTGAGCAATTCATTTTACATATACTCAAAGTTTTGTCATCATCAAAAAGGGGGAGATTGTGGAGTGATTGATTAAAACCCCATTTGATTTTGATGAGCTCAAAGCATTTGAGTATATCTTTTGATTACTAATGAATTCAATTGAGTGTTTCAGTGAAAATCCTGTCTAAGTGTCCCAAGACTTGGTTCATAATTTTTGGATAAGTTAAGGAGTCTGTTTGAACCAATGTCTGAGACTCGAGTCGACTCCCGAGTATCACGAGTCGACTCCAAGCGTATCAAGTTCACTGGCACGAGCTCGAGTCGACTCCAGATAAGTACGAGTCGACTCCGACTGAGAACAGACAGAAGGACAGAAAGCTTCAACTCAGAACTTGTCAGCGAGTCGACTCCCGAAGTGCGCGAGTCGACTCCGATGTTCACCGAGTCGACTCCAAGGAAGTAAGAGTCGACTCCAAGCAGTCACAGGCAGAAAAGTCAGAGAACAGTTTTCGGGTCTGAGATTCGAGTCGACTCCAGTGGAACGCGAGTCGACTCCGATAGGTGGCAAGTCGACTCCAGAGAAAGCAAGAGTCGACTCTCAGCGGTACACAAAGAAAAAGTCAGAGAGCATTTTATGGACTCTGAGATTCGAGTCGACTCCCGCAATACGCGAGTCGACTCCAAGACACCGCGACCCCAAGATAGACAGAAAACCAAGTTACTGCCTCTGAGATTCGAGTCGACTCCCAGACAGCTCGAGTCGACTCCAAGACAGCTTCACGTCAAAAGGCAGAAGACCATCTTTCGGAAACTGAGAGCCGAGTCGACTCCAAGGAAGTTCGAGTCGACTCCAAGACTGGACGAGCCAAAAGACAGAGGATCGGGAGTTCGGGCTCTGAGATTCGAGTCGACTCCCAGGACAGTCGAGTCGACTCGAGTGGACAAAATTCAAAATTGGATCCACGGACTTCAGTGGATGAGCCGACTCCAAAATTGCCAAGTCAGCTCCAGAAGTTGACGAGTCGACTCCAGGTCAAGACGAGTCGACTCCCAGTCGTGAAGGCAACTTTAATTCAAATTTGGAACAGTTGCCGAGTCGACTCCGGAAAAGCTTGAGTCGACTCCCGCTACAGCCGAGTCGACTCCTGATCGCGCGAGTCGACTCCAACCCACCAACGGTCATATTGTCAGGCTGCGCAGAGTGTTCAGAACGGGCAGAAAAAGCACTCTAACGGCTAGTTTCCGTGGGGGTTGGCTTAAATAGCCACAGAGGACTGTAGCAAGGCAGAGAACAACCATTCCACTCCAACTAATCAAGCATTCAAGCTCTGCAACGTGCTCTTCAACGAAAAAGAGGAAGATCTGCATTTACGGCTTCCAACTACATCTTCCCAGCAATTAAAGCCTCCTTCTCCTGCATTCAAGTCGACTACTCTTTCAAGAGGAGACCAGAAGTTTAAGAAGCCATTCCTCATCTCCAATCTAAAAGCGTTTGAGGCTTCTTAACTTCATTTATTGTTCATATTGTTTTCATCTGCTTTTTGAGAAGCTCATTTTCTGTTTTCTTTCTACAACTTGTATTTACTTGGTTCAATCGGGGATTGAATCAAGGGGATTGAGGTTGGTTGGTGAGCCGAGTTAAAACCAACGTGTGTAAGGGTTTGATTGTGATCCCGGGAAAACAATCGGGGCGGTTCTAGTCGGTGAGCCTGGAAAAACCGACCGAGTTCGTTGTGAGCTCGTAAAACAACAAGTTTGGTTGTGAGCTTGGAAAACAACCGGCTGTAATCCAAGGGGGTTATAGTGAATTCCCAAGTGAGACTTGGGGAGTGGACGTAGGAGCAAGGGTTAGCTCCGAACCACTATAAAACCTTGTGTTTGTGTTGGATTGTCTCTCTTCTTCTTCCCCTCACATCACTCACAGCACTTAGCATTAATTAAATAACTTGCAATAGTTTTTAATTAGTCAACCACATCGTTTTAATTATTCAAATTATTTTAAAACCCAATTCACCCCCCCCCCCCTCTTGGGTTGTCTATCTGGGTAACAAACAAGAAGACTGAAACACCTTCAGAAGGTATAGACTTGCTCGTAATTAAAACTAATCTAACGGTTTCAACTACTTCTAGTTGGGTTATAGATTCTGATTTTAGTGCTCATTTGTGCACTACCATGCAGGGTCTAAAGGAAAGTAGAAGGCTGGCGGAAGGTGCGGTAACCCTTCGGGTTGGCAACGGGGCAAAAGTTGCTGCTGTGGCTATAGGCACCTACCCTCTGCGACTACCGTCTGGTTTTAGTTTATTACTTAGAGACTGCTATTATGTACCTGCTGCTAGCAGAAATTTGATTTCTGCTTCATGTCTAGCACAGGAAGGTTATGTTTTTACATTTGACAAAGACTGTTGTTCTATTTATTTCAGAAATAAAATAGTCGCACGTGGTTTTATGATTGACGGTCTCTATTATTTGCATATGGATGTATCTGCAAATGTGTCTGAGCAAGAAGTGAGTGCCAAAGGATCCAAAAGATCCAAGGATGAGATAAACCAAAAGTATTTGTGGCACCTCAGGCTTGGCCATATTGGAGAGGACAGAATGAACAAAATGGATAAAGATGGACTTCTCGGCTCATTGACTTTCAAGTCATATCCAGTTTGCGAGTCCTGTCTTGAAGAAAAAATGGCTAGATTGCCCTTTGCAGGATATGAGGAGAGGACCACTGAAATACTTACCCTAGTACACACAGATGTGTGTGGCCCATTCGTTGTGCTAGCTAGGGGACGTTATTCATACTTCATTACCTTTACCGATGATTATTCACGATATGGGTATGTGTATCTTATGAGACACAAGTCTAAATCTTTTGAAAAGTTCAAAGAATTCAGAAATGAAGTAGAAAAACAAACTGAAAAACCCCTTAAGGCTCTTCGATCAGATCGAGGAGGAGAATACCTTAGTGGAGAATTCCGGAACTATCTCAAGGACAATGGCATAGTCTCACAATGGACTCCTCCGGGTACACCTCAACTCAACGGGATGTCAGAGAGGAGGAATCAGACTCTATTGGATATGGTCTGGTCCATGATGAGCTTCACTGATCTACCTATGTTTCTTTGGGGAGATGCCTTACTTACTGCAGTATATCTACTTAATATAGTTCCCTCTAAATCCATTCCTACCACACCGTATAAGATATGGCATGGTAAAAAACCAAGTTTTGGTCATCTCAAGATTTGGGGATGTCCGGCCCATGTCAAGCGACTACAGGTGACAAACTAGAGGCTAGGACCATAAGTGCTCGTTTTGTAGGATATCCTAAAGAGTCATTAGGATACAATTTTTACGTCTCAGAGGATCACAATGTATTTATAAGCCGACATGCCATCTTCTTGGAAAACCAGTTTATCCTTGATAGAGGCAGTGGGAGGAAAATTGAGCTTGAAGAGAAAGTCTCTGAAAAGTAACGAGTCATGGATCCAATAGAACCCATTAATACAAAGCCAGTACACGATGTCCCTCAACCACCTCGCAGATCTAGTAGGATCTCCCATCCTCCCGATAGATACTTAGGTATGCTAGAAGAGGATACTAAGGAAATGTTCCTTATGGGAGATAGGGATCACATACAGGATCCCAAAACCTACGACGAGGCGATATCTGATATCGATTTCGAGAAATGGTTAGAAGTTATGAAGTCAGAGTTAGACTCCATTCATTCCAACCAAGTCTGGACCTTAGTGGATCCACCAGAAAGTATTGTACCTATTGGATGCAAATGGATCTACAAAAGGAAGATAGGTTCGGATTGAAAGGTAGAGACCTATAAAGCAAGGCTAGTGGCGAAAGGGTATAGTCAGCGCGAAGGCATTGACTATCAGGAGACCTTTTCACCTGTAGCCATGCTGAAATCCATCCGAACATTGCTTGCCATTGCAGCATTTCATGATTATGAAATCTGACAGATGGATGTGAAAACTGCTTTCCTGAATGGATATCTTGATGAAGATATCTATATAGAACAGCCTTTGGGTTTCACTTCCAGTAATGAAGATCACAAGGTCTGCAAGCTGCAAAGGTCCATTTATGGACTAAAGCAAGCATCTCGAAGTTGGAACACTCGTTTCGATGACGCAACCAAAACGTTTGATTTCATCAAGAACGAAGAGGAACCATGTGTTTACAAGAAGGTTAGTGGGAGTGCTGTCGTGTTTCTCGTACTGTACGTGGACGACATCCTCCTGATAGGGAATGATATTCCCATGCTAACCTCGGTCAAGGTCTGGTTGTCAAAAGAGTTCTCCATGAAACACCTTGAGGAAGCATCCTATATTCTGGGGATAAAGGTCTATAGAGATAGATCTAAAAGGATGCTTGGCCTATCACAGAAGATGTACATAGAGGAAGTGCTGAAAAGGTTCATCTCTCCAAGAAGATGTGCCCCAACACATCTGAAGAGATTCAACGCATGAGCAAGATCCCTTATGCATCGGCAATAGGGAGCCTCATGTATGCCATGCTATGTACACGACCTAATATAGCCCTAGCTGTGAGTGTCACAAGCAGATATCAGTCGAATCCAAGTGAAGAACACTGGACAGCTGTGAAGAATATTCTTAAGTACTTGAGAAGAACTAAAGATTTATTCTTGGTCTTTGGAGGATCATCAGAGTTAAAGTGTCACGACCCCCGCCCCGTTTCCGGCGGGCCGCCGCGACGGTCCTAGGGTGCGGGTAGGCATAAGGCCACCAGCCACCGCGTAGAACCCTACTACCTATCAATCATCAATAGATCTTGAAAAAAAATTGGCATGATACATGCACAAAATGATCACTTTTCCTATAGTGACCTGTCAGGATTATCTCAATACATACAACACACTACCTGTCAGAGCAGCAATCACATAATCTGTCACATAATAAACCTGGACAATATATAGCAATACATTATCACAGGCACACAACTGATCTGCACACATATATATATATATATACCTGCTTTCCAATCCATCCATGGTCAAACCCATATCCACAACAGGATCTATGACTGTAACTATACACTATATACAACAGAAGGTTTATAATACACCAAAAGGGTATAAACCTCTATCTACATTATACTATACTATACTATGGAGCGGCACAGCAAGCAGACAATCTCTAACCCTGCTCCTCTCTATACAATACCTGCCCTGCAATCAAAAACACCAAACTGGAAAGTGAGTATATAAATACTCAGTGAGTGGAGTAGAGAGTACTATGCACATGAGACAAGATATAATCATAGCTCGAGGTGAAATCTCAAGATCAATAACAAGATGAACATGAACTCAACATAAAGAATATGGAGTAAATCATCAATATCACCACAATCACAATCAACTCATCTGAAGCATATATGGAATAATCGAGTAAACATATATACTACTCATGAATATATTCAACAGATCATAATGCTGGAATATACAAATCAGGTGTCAATATGCTGAATCATCAACAAGACAGCTATTGGAAGGTGGGTTTTACGCCCCAGGCGAACCAGCAACAACTCCCTACTGTCACATGCATATGCAGGATAAGACACCATACCAATAATATAAGTGCTAGATAGCTATCGGGAGGTGGGTTTTACGCCCCAGGCGAACCAGCAGCAACTCCCCACTATCACATGCATATGCAGAATAAGACACCATACTGATAATATAAATGCAAGCCAGTATCCAGAACAGAAATCCATCTCACATCTACATACTAAACGGCACCTCGCGGGAATTCTATATCCGCGGAAAGCCATACTGCACCTCGCGGGGTCTTACTATGCCTGGCGGCAAGCAGAATATAAGTCGTAGGACTGGCCAATCCTACGCCTAGGGCCGTGTCCCCCCTAGGAAGGGACTGGGCTCCGCCCACCCAGAAGGCTACTATGTGCACAAAGGCCGATGTTCAACCCCATCGACTATAGGTGTCCTGCAGATACTGTCAAGCCATGCATGAATGCCATAATGCACCCTCCCAATACTCTACTAAAAGGAGCATAATTAAGACTACCACTCACTCGACTCCGACCCAATCATAAACTAACATCAGGTTTGGGAGTGAGGGGTCAAGGGTGTGCAATGCAACTCAATATACCACTGAAATGGGCTCTACAAATCTTTGAAATAGAGGAAATGAAATCAATTTACAAAAGAAGTCATTTCACAATTTAGATCCAATTTAATTACTCATAAAGAGTATAATCAAGGCTACCACTTACAAGTCTTTGAAATAGAGGAAATGAAATCAATTTACAAAAGAAGTCATTTCACAATTCAGATCCAATTTAATTACTCATAAAGAGTATAATCAAGGTTACCACTTACAAGTCTCTGAAATAGAGGAAATGAAATCAATTTACAAAAGAAATTATTTCACAATTCAGATCCAATTTGATTACTCATCAACCCCTCGAAATTTCTCTCAATGTTTCCTCAAATGCATGTACAGAATAATCAAGCATGGAGAATCAAGATTATAGAGGAATCTACTACAATATCAATCAATATGCTCAAGTGGAATCAATTCACACTTGGCGACATTCATGAAAATGAATTAAGGAAGCTCATGGTGCAAAGTACATGACTTCCACTCACCTGCCAATCCGGCACGGCCTCGATACGCCTCTAGAATTTTACAGTAGGCAGCAGGGGACTTCTTCCTCTTGTTCCCTAGCTTCTTGCCCAACTGTGACATGCATTTACAATACATTTAGTTTTGTATCAAGGGCTATAATCTACGTGCCAATTATAATATAGGAAACTTTAATTGATTCAACTCCTCCGTTCCCTAAATCTTTTCTTTTCTTTCTCTTTTTCTTTTTCTATTAATTAACTCATCATTTATGTGTATTAGGGACTCCCTTGCACGAGTACAAGGTCCCTTTTAGCTTGATCTAGGCTTAATACCCTATTATAGCATGAAATCCCCTATTTTCCACCCGGATGAACAGTAACCCGGACCGACAGCCGGTTACTTCATTCCGGGTTTGATCCACTTTCCAGACTCCAAATTTGATGAAATTTTTACCTAACATTCTACACTCATAGGGGATTCCAAAAAGGTAACATGCATCACTATCGGAGGCCGTTTGACCCCTAAATAATTTGCCAAAGTTGGGACTTTGACACGATTTTTCCGTAGTGCCGGAAAAATTTGTCGAAATCCGATTCTTCCCCTTTTAACACCTTTTACAACTATCATCTACCCTTTCTATAGCATAAATTCTTTAGAATACTAGGTAGGGATGGGTATTTACCTTTTTCTTCTTGTGAAACTTGGGTCCTTGCGTAGAAGGGAAGGAGATCTACACTTTTTCCTTCAGCAGGCAGCGCAACCGGAGCTTCCTTGCACCTCGAATCCCCTCCCTCTTTCTTCTTCTTCTTCTTCTTTTTCTTCTTCTTCTCTTTTTCCCTCTCTCTGTTTCCACGCCTGAGACCTCCTCTCCCTCTCTGTCTCAATTTCCTCTTCTCAGCCAACCCACCGCCAGACAACCCCCATTTAAGTCAAATCAAACTCTGAAAATTCCCATTTTGCCCTTGCCACTTCAACGGATCTACAGTTATGCCATTAACTTTTGATTCCTTCCAATTTTACCCCTTATATCAATTTTAAAGGACTATTCTATCCCTTTTTTAAAAAAAAAATTTTTTTGGGGTTATTACATCCTCCCCCCCTTATATAAAATTCGTCCTCGAATTTAAAAGGGTAAATTATCTGATTACTCAAAGAGGTGAGGGTATTTGCTCTTCTGCCTACTGAACACTGTCCTCAACCTTTCCTGTATCACTAACACCTTTTCTGATCAGTGCATCTACCACAACATTAGCTTTTCTCGAATGTGAGTAGAGCAGCAATACTACCAGAAGTTTTTCAACTCGGTGTATCTATTTCCAGAGAGTAGTGTATAGACAAGGCATGATTTTTATTAATTCCAATCATCTTTCCTGTCTCATATTGAGTAGCTTCTAGGTAAGAAGGTATTTTAAACTCTTATGATCAGTATACACCTTACAAGATTCATTAATACATGGCCGAAGATATTTGTTCTGTATTGTTACCTTGTCCAATCCTTGATAACCAATACATAACCTCAAACTTCCATCTTCCTTCTTTACAAACAATACTAGAGTTCCCTAAGATGACACACTAAGTCGGATGAAGCCTTTATCAAGCGATTCTTGCAACTTTTTCTTTAATTCTTTTATTTCAGTTGGAGCCATTCTATAGGGGGTTTTTGAAGATTGGTATGGTAGTGGGAATCAAATCAATTGCAAATTCAATCTCTCTCTCTGGTGGCAAACCAGGAAGATCTTCTGAAAAAAAAAAAACATCAGGGTGTTCATTCATTACTGGAATATCCTCTAATTTGGTCTCCTTTCAGGTATCCATTACACAGACTAAATAAGTCTTATACTCCTTTTCTAATGCCTTCCTAGCTTTCAGGGCAGAAATTAATGTTATGATGAATTACATTACACGGGTGCATCGCTTTGAAAGAAGAACCCTGGTTCTTCAGGTATCCAGAATATCACTCTTTTACTGTAGCAGTCAATATGAGTGTGGTACTGAGACCTCCAAGCTATTCCCAAAATGATGTCAAAATCTTGCATGTCAAGTTATATAAGATTTGTCACTAACTCTCCTACCCCTATTTGAATTATGCAATTCTTGCACTAATGTCAACAATTACTGTTCTATAGGGGTGTAGGAACACACAGTGATTCTTCTAGTTCCTCGAGTATGCAGTGTAGTTATCTAGATAAACTAACTGAAATAAAGGAATGCATAGTGCCAGAATCGAACAAAATAGAGGGATCAATCAAGCTGACTGGTAATATACTTGTTACCACCCGGTCATTGGCACTAGCATCTTGGTAGGTCAGTGTAAAACTCGAGCATTACCTCTTGGCCTCTGGTCACCAGGTACAGGAGGTCTGAGCTCATTCCTCCTCTTGTATGGGCAATCACGTACCAGGTGTCCAGTCCGCCCACAACTATAACATGCCCTCGCTCTCCTCATATAGGGCCCACTATGGGATCTGCTAGAGTAAGTGCGGGCTCTGGGATCTGCTATGGTGATATTGATGATTCCACTATGGGATCTGCTAGAGTAATTGCGGACCCTGGGCTTCTCTTGAATTGGAGTGCCCCTGAAATCCCATGGCCTGCCACTCTGACTTCTATCTGATCTGGATCTCATCAGGTCAGCCCTTTCTCTATCAGATCTTTTCAATTCAGCCTCTACTCTCAAGGCTCTATCCAAAATATCCATATAGCTGGTAATTAACTGTGAAGATGTCCGGGACCTGATCTCATGTCTAAGCCCTTATTCGAACCGGTTGGCTCTACTCATATCATCCTCCATAAACTGGGGGCAGAATCGACCCAGCTCATCGAACCTATTGACGTAATCCGAAACAGTCATATGCTCGGACTGAGTCAGCGATAAAAACTCATTCTGCTTCATTTGCCTAACTGAGTCCGAAAAGTACTTAGCATAAAATATTCTCTTAAAATCTCCCCAGGCCGTTCCGTTGACCTCATATGCTGTCTCCATAGCAGTCCACCAAGAGTCAGCACTCCCCCTTAGCATGGAGATAGCTAATTTGACTTTTACCTCCTCGGGAAATTGGAGTAACTCATACATCTTCTCCAGTTCCCGGATCCAGGCCTCAGCTATCATGGGATCGGACCCACCATTAAACATCGGTGGATTCAGCCTACGAAACCTCTCGTAATAGGATTCTATCGACTGTACAGGTTGGGCAGCTAACTGCATCTGCTGCTGTTGCTCAAGCAGTTGTGCTATTAACTGGTACACTCCTGCTAAATCTGCCTGGGTTGCTATGGAGTGTGGAGTAGTTTGTAAAATTGATTGGCTATCAGGGTCCGGAGAAGGTGCCCTTATTTCTCTTTCATCCTCCATGTTGCTTACGGCTACCTAGCAGTCAAGAATTTATGATGAGTTTACATAAATTATCTCTTAACATAGTAAAATAGCAAAAACCATCAAAGAGATCACATAGTCATATCATAATAAATCTGAGAATCTACAATATTCACCTTCTCTTATTAACACAAATCTTCATTATTGAAAAATCTAGTCTCCCATCACAGTCAATATTTTTGACCAATTTAAATTGATTCGATCCACTATACTTTCACTACACAACTCTGATCAATATCCTCCGAATTTATTAATTGACTTTCTGTCAAAATATAAATCTTGATTGTAAATTGAATGATATACAATTATTTTTCTCAAGTAGAGCCAAAAAGAACTCTTAAGTCTCATCCCCAAATATATTTTACAGAATTGTATATGACTCATAAAATAACATATAGAAAAACTCTATGCTCCATAGTATAATCCTATACTTAATCCTGACTCACCCTATTGCTCTGACAGGACTCTTCTTAACCTTTGCTCTGATACCACTTTTTGTCACGACCCCCGCCCCATTCCCGGCGGGCCGCCGCGACGGTCCTAGGGTGCGGGTAGGCATAAGGCCACCAGCCACCGCGTAGAACCCTACTACCTATCAATCATCAATAGATCTTGAAAAAAAATTGGCATGATACATGCACAAAATGATCACTTTTCCTATAGTGACCTGTCAGGATTATCTCAATACATACAATACACTACCTGTCAGAGCAGCAATCACATAATCTGTCACATAATAAACCTGGACAATATATAGCAATACATTATCACAGGCACACAACTGATCTGCACACACATATATATACCTGCTTTCCAATCCATCCATGGTCAAACCCATATCCACAACAGGATCTATGACTGTAACTATACACTATATACAACAGAAGGTTTATAATACACCAAAAGGGTATAAACCTCTATCTACATTATACTATACTATACTATGGAGCGGCACAGCAAGCAGACAATCTCTAACCCTGCTCCTCTCTATACAATACCTGCCCTGCAATCAAAAACACCAAACTGGGAAGTGAGTATATAAATACTCAGTGAGTGGAGTAGAGAGTACTATGCACATGAGACAAGATATAATCATAGCTCGAGGTGAAATCTCAAGATCAATAACAAGATGAACATGAACTCAACATAAAGAATATGGAGTAAATCATCAATATCACCACAATCACAATCAACTCATCTGAAGCATATATGGAATAATCGAGTAAACATATATACTACTCATGAATATATTCAACAGATCATAATGCTGGAATATACAAATCAGGTGTCAATAAGCTGAATCATCAACAAGACAGCTATTGAAAGGTGGGTTTTACGCCCCAGGCGAACCAGCAACAACTCCCTACTGTCACATGCATATGCAGGATAAGACACCATACCAATAATATAAGTGCTAGATAGCTATCGGGAGGTGGGTTTTACGCCCCAGGCGAACTAGCAGCAACTCCCCACTATCACATGCATATGCAGAATAAGACACCATACTGATAATATAAATGCAAGCCAGTATCCAGAACAGAAATCCATCTCACATCTACATACTAAACGGCACCTCGCGGGAATTCTACATCCGCGGAAAGCCATACTGCACCTCGCGGGGTCTTACTATGCCCGGCGGCAAGCAGAATATAAGTCGTAGGACTGGCCAATCCTACGCCTAGGGCCGTGTCCCCCCTAGGAAGGGACTGGGCTCCGCCCACCCAGAAGGCTACTATGTGCACAAAGGCCGATGTTCAACCCCATCGACTATAGGTGTCCTGCAGATACTGTCAAGCCATGCATGAATGCCATAATGCACCCTCCCAATACTCTACTAAAAGGAGCATAATTAAGACTACCACTCACTCGACTCCGACCCAATCATAAACTAACATCAGGTTTGGGAGTGAGGGGTCAAGGGTGTGCAATGCAACTCAATATACCACTGAAATGGGCTCTACAAATCTTTGAAATAGAGGAAATGAAATCAATTTACAAAAGAAGTCATTTCACAATTTAGATCCAATTTAATTACTCATAAAGAGTATAATCAAGGCTACCACTTACAAGTCTTTGAAATAGAGGAAATGAAATCAATTTACAAAAGAAGTCATTTCACAATTCAGATCCAATTTAATTACTCATAAAGAGTATAATCAAGGTTACCACTTACAAGTCTCTGAAATAGAGGAAATGAAATCAATTTACAAAAGAAATCATTTCACAATTCAGATCCAATTTGATTACTCATCAACCCCTCGAAATTCCTCTCAATGTTTCCTCAAATGCATGTACAGAATAATCAAGCATGGAGAATCAAGATTATAGAGGAATCTACTACAATATCAATCAATATGCTCAAGTGGAATCAATTCACACTTGGCGACATTCATGAAAATGAATTAAGGAAGCTCATGGTGCAAAGTACATGACTCCCACTCACCTGCCAATCCGGCACGGCCTCGATACGCCTCTAGAATTTTACAGTAGGCAGCAGGGGACTTCTTCCTCTTGTTCCCTAGCTTCTTGCCCAACTGTGACATGCATTTACAATACATTTAGTTTTGTATCAAGGGCTATAATCTACGTGCCAATTATAATATAGGAAACTTTAATTGATTCAACTCCCCCGTTCCCTAAATCTTTTCTTTTCTTTCTCTTTTTCTTTTTCTATTAATTAACTCATCATTTATGTGTATTAGGGACTCCCTTGCACGAGTACAAGGTCCCTTTTAGCTTGATCTAGGCTTAATACCCTATTATAGCATGAAATCCCCTATTTTCCACCCGGATGAACAGTAACCCGGACCGACAGCCGGTTACTTCATCCCGGGTTTGATCCACTTTCCAGACTCCAAATTTGATGAAATTTTTACCTAACATTCTACACTCATAGGGGATTCCAAAAAGGTAATATGCATCACTATCGGAGGCCGTTTGACCCCCTAAATAATTTGCCAAAGTTGGGACTTTGACACGATTTTTCCGTAGTGCCGAAAAAATTTGTCGAAATCCGATTCTTCCCCTTTTAACACCTTTTACAACTATCATCTACCCTTTCTATAGCATAAATTCTTTAGAATACTAGATAGGGATGGGTATTTACCTTTTTCTTCTTGTGAAACTTGGGTCCTTGCGTAGAAGGGAAGGAGATCTACACTTTTTCCTTCAGCAGGCAGCACAACCGGAGCTTCCTTGCACCTCGAATCCCCTCCCTCTTTCTTCTTCTTCTTCTTCTTCTTTTTCTTCTTCTTCTCTTTTTCCCTCTCTCTGTTTCCACGCCTGAGACCTCCTCTCCCTCTCTGTCTCAATTTCCTCTTCTCAGCCAACCCACCGCCAGACAACCCCCATTTAAGTCAAATCAAACTCTGAAAATTCCCATTTTGCCCTTGCCACTTCAACGGATCTACAGTTATGCCATTAACTTTTGATTCCTTCCAATTTTACCCCTTATATCAATTTTAAAGGACTATTCTATCCCTTTTTTAAAAAAAAATTTTTTTGGGGTTATTACATAAAGGTAGAAGGGTACACAGATTCAGACTTCATGGCTGATGTCGATGATAGGAAGTCAACATCTGGATATGTGTTCTTGTGCAATGGTGGTACGGTGAATTGGAAAAGTTCTAAACAACCGATCATTGCTGATTCTACTATGGAAGCTGAATACATTGCCGCAAAATTCATTGCAGAGTTGGACGTGATGACATCAGATGCCATAACACTCTACTGCAATAATAATGGCGTCATAGCTCTTGCTAAGGAGCCAAGGTCTCATCAGAAGTCTAAACATATAAAGCGGCGCTTCCACCTCATACGCGACTATGTTGAGAAAAAATATGTCGAGGTGCAGAGAGTAGACTCCGCGGACAACGTGGCAGACCCATTCACTAAGCAGCTGAGTCAGCAAAAGACTGAAGCCCACCTTGAGAAGATGGGACTTAGATATAGGACTAATTGGCTTTAGTGCAAGTGGGAGATTGTTAGATGTATGCCCTAGAAGCCAATCTGGCTGACACATTATTAATTCTAGGTCATAATTTTGTACTTGACTATTTATTATTGAATAAATAAAAGGCATCTTTTTCATTCATATTATTTATGTGTCTATGAATCGTCCAAGAATTAATAAGATGATGATGCATATTCTTAAGAGTTAAGAATTTGAGCCATGCATCATTGGTGATTAGTTTCTGAATGCTCCTGATCAATGGATCATCACGAGGACGGTGATCGATCCGATGAGATCAGTGCACACATTACTTTCCCTGTGGATGGACGAGACTCGAGTCCACGGTGTAGGGACACCGAAGTAATAGTGCAAGTGCTTGTTAGAGAACAAGGGTACTGAGCATGACCAATACAAGAAGTCACTTGGATGTCTATCCACTCGTCAATGACTTGCTTGATGTTGCAGTACTGTGACTAGTCCTTTGACCTGCGGTGCTTCGGCTACTCATAGTGAGGTTATTGTAGTTTGACTGCACTTATACATGGTCTCTAGCCATATGGGTCCATGTAGTGTAGATTGGCTGCAGTAGGTTCACTGTAGGAGGAGGATATGCACCTATAAGGAATCTATCGACCTTGATAGATAAGGAGAGATCCTATGTGATTTATAAGACTGAGTTCGTAAGACCTCGGCCGGGGCAGATTGTATAGTGGAGAAAGAGTTTTCCACTCTCGAACTAAAGTCGAATAAATCTTAATATATGACAGGCGATGGGGTTTGACGAGTTGTCCATGACCTCCGCCCTGTAGGGATCCACGATAGAAGGACTGTATCACACGATAACTACACCTAGAGCTTCATCATTCTATTCTGCTGGGTAGCCACTACATGCTGCTAGGTGTCACTGGTAGATGGTGAGACTCACAGGGAATATCTCGATGATCGATAAACCCTAATGAGTTGAGTTGGAATCGTTCTAACCCATTGAAAGAAATTTTCAATGATATTGTGATAGAGATCGCAGCATATCTCACTACCGGACAGAATAGAACCTATGGGGTCACACACATTAGAAGTATTGACTGATCCGATGGTTATATTATGATTAGGAATCACAAATAATTTATAATTATCAATTTGATTGCTAATTGGTGTAACCCACTAACAGTTAGTAAGTTGAAGAATAAATAATTGCAATTGGATTGCAATTTAATTTAATTGGATTTAATTAATTGGACTTGATCATATTATATGCGAGTCCTACTTAAAGTAGGAATCCTAGAGTTCTAATTGGATTAGGACTAAAAATTAAACAAGTCCTAATTAGATGAAGTTGAGTCCTAATTAATTTTAATCTAATTAACATGACTCCTAATTGGATTAGGATTGAAGAGTTCAATTGAGTCATGATTCAATTAAATCCTAATTAAATTGAAATTTTGAATGAAAGATAGATTGGGTTCACCTAATCCTCTTTAGAAAAGGATTGGGTTCCCATCCATGTGGCTACATCCCCTCACTTAATATGATTAAGTGGGTGCATGAAATAAGAGGAAAAATAGGGGAGGGGCGTACGCCCCTCCCTTGGATCTCGGCTGAAAAAAAAAAAAAAAAAAAAAAAAAAAAAAAAAAGGGTAGGGGCGTACACCTTAACTCTCGGCGTGAGAAAAAAAAGGGAGGGGCCCCTTTCCTAAAAGAAGCTCCACATGGCTTTTTAAAAGGAGACGTAGGGGGTACGCCCTAGGTGATTTTAATCCTCCTCTCCCAGCCATAATGGAGCATTAACTCCCTCCTTGTTTCTCAGCCGCAAGCAACCTCTCTCCCTCCTTGTTTTTCAGCCGCAAGGGAAAATAAAATAAGGGAGTGGTATCTTCTTTCAATCATCCTTCTTCCACCAAAGAAAAGGGAGGCAGCAAGTGTGCTTTTTTGATCCTTCTTTCTCCTATTCTTCTTTCTCTAGAGAGAGCAATCAAGATATTGTTTGCTGCAAGGAGAAAGAATTTCATCCATCAAAACATATCTCTGCAAGGGAGCTAGCACCCCGAGGAGATTTGAGCGTTTGGATTGGTCCTTTGCTTCGTGTGGATACCCGTAGAGGCCGGACACTTGAACGGCTTCAAGCGAACCTTCATCCTAAACCACGAACTTCAGTTTGCGGTGATCATCTACCCGCACAAGGTGAAGATCTGATCTTCATAATTAGTTTAAAAGTTTTTAATTCTAATCTATCTACGAACGGTTTTTGAACAAGGTTCATGCGATGAACGGTTGATCACGCGCATGCCTCTTCCGCTGCATCTGAATTTTTTTAAATTTTTCTGCGGCATGGGCAGGTAACCAACAAAAATCTCGTAATAGGTCTGGGCAATCAGAAAAGCAGGGATCTTATGGAGAGACCATTCAACAAAACCAGTCTAAATGTGAAGCATGTGGAGGTGCCCATAAGACAGAACTTTGTAGACGATTATCTGGCGCATGTTTCAGATGTGGCCATCAGGGTCATAAGATAGCAGAGTGCCCTCGCAATCGGCAAGTATCACAATCAGATCAGAGGCCCCAAGCTAGAGGGACCCAACAAGTGCAAGCTTCTCCTACTCCGGCTCAGTCAGCTCAGCCTTCTTCTCCTAAGCAGCAGCAAGGGGAGAGGCTGCGCACACAGGGTCGTATTTATGCACTGACTCAGCAGGATGCTCAGGCATCTAACATTGTGGTGTCAGGTACACTACCAGTTGCTTCTGTTTATGCTCATACGTTGTTTGATTCTGATGTTACACATTAATTGTATCATCGATATTTGTGCGAAAATATGACCTACCTTGTGTGCCGTTAGAGTATGATTTGCATGTTAGCACCCCTGCCAGTAGTGGGACGATTGGTAATCAGGTCTGCAAGACTTGTCCAGTTCAGATAGTAGGTAGAGACTTGCCTGCTGATTTGATAATTATAGATATGTATGACTTTGACACAATTCTCGGTAAGGATTGGTTAGCATCACACTTTGCTGCCATTAACCGCCATGAAAAGCGGGTAAAATTTTAGATCCCTAGAAACACTGAATTTGGCTTCATAGGTAGTGGTGCTCATACTTTCCCTCGAGTTCTCTACTATGCACATTAAGCAGCCTGTACGTGTGGTTGATAGAAAGGAACAAGTGTTGAGGAGGTGCACGATTCCTTATGTTAAGATTCAGTAGAGCAATTACTCAGAATGTGAGGCTACGTGGGAACTGGAGGACGAGATGAAGAAAAAATATCCGGACCTTTTTGCAAGCTAAGGTATGTTAAATTTTGAGGACGAAATTTTTCTAAGGGGGAGAGAATGTGAGATACGGGCTGAAATCGGCAGCCCCAGCCGACTTTAGCCCCGTTCTTCTTTTGGGAAGAGCCGGAACAGAGGATCGCGATGGCGATCCTCTCCGGCTCCTCCGGGGACAAACGGGGCAAGGGCGCCGCGACCGCGGCCGCGGATTTCGCTCGACCACCGCGATTTTCACGGCGGAGAGCCGTTACGAGGGGGTTGATAAAAACCCCCATTTTCTCCTCAATCGGTCACCTCCGAGCCCCCTCTTCTTCCTCTCCTCCCTCTCCTCTCCCTCTCCTTCCTCTGCTCCAGCTTCCCAAGTCCCCGATGAGCCGCCTCGGCCATCCACCACCACAACCCGAGCCTCCCCTATTTTTGGATCTACTTCCCCTTCGGAAAGTGTTGTCGCCTTCGCCGCTTGACCACTGGATCGAGGCTCCCGCAGCTGAGATCTTCCTCCCACCGCCTCTGCCACCGCCGGTAAGCTCCCTCCAGCCTTTGATTCCAAGATCAATCATGTCATATTTTCTTTGTTTTGGCCCCAAACCGAGATCATTCTCGGTTGTTCTTCTGACGCCGGCCACCGCAGCGGCCACCGGCCGCCACCGCAGTCGACCAGCCGTCGACCGAGGGATGGCCTCCGGCCACCCAGGCCGGCCATCATGCCGGCCCTCTTCCTTCCCCCCAATCTTCCTTCTTCCTCCTCTCCCTTCCCTGTCCGTGGGGTTTTGGGGAGGAAGAAGGCCCCTACGGGCCGAACAGGGCCAAGCATGGGCCCTGTTCACCGTGGGCCCGACTTGGGCCCGGTTCACTATGGGCCCAACTTGGGCCCGGTTAAAAAAAAAATCCGAAATCCGAAATCCGAAAATCCGAAACCCGACCCGAAACCTGGAACCCGGAACCCGGCACCTGAAACCCGAACCTATTTAGCCAATAAATGGAATTTTGCAATTAAGCCCTGACAATATATTATTTCATAAAAAGGGTCTTCTGTAATTTATGATGGATCTCTATAAGAAAGATTTATTACATAAAGGTCCTCAAATATGTTGTTTGGTTCCTTTACTCAAGTTTTATTATAGAACAGTATCCTGTAATTAAGTATTAGTCCCTGCAATAAATTTTATTGCATAAATGAACCAACTAGAAGCCAACCTTGGGGGCCCTATTGGGCCGAGTCTATGCGGGCCCATTGGGCCGTGTCCGATATGGGCCCTATGTTAGATGTATGCCCTAGAAGCCAATTTGGCTGACACATTGTTGATTCTAGGGACATAATTTTGTACTTGACTATTTATTATTGAATAAATAAAAGGCATCTTTTTCATTCATATTGTTTATGTGTCTATGAATCGTCCAAGAAATTAATAAGATGATGATACATATTCTCAAGAGTTGAGAATTTGAGCCATGTATCATTGGTGATTAATTTCTAAATGCTCCTGATCAAAGGATCATCACGAGGACGGTGATCGATCCGATCAGTGCACAGATCACTCTCCTTCTGGATGGACGAGACTTGAGTCCACAGTGTAGGGACACTGAAGTGATAGTGCAGGTGCTTGTTAGAGAACAAGGGTACTGAGCGTGACCAATACAAGAAGTCACTTGGATGTCTATCCACTCGTCAGTGACTTGCTTGATGTTGCAGTAGTGTGACTGGTCCTTTGACCTGCGGCGCTTCGGCTACTCACAGTGAGGTTATTGTAGTTTGACTGCACACATACATGGTCTCTAGCCATATGGGTCCATGCAGTGTAGATTGGCTGCAGTAAGTTCACTGTAGGAGTAGGGTATGCACCTATATGGAATCTATCGACCTTGATAGATAAGGAGAGATCCTATGTGATTTATAAGACTGAGTTCGTAAGACCTCGGCCGGGGCAGTATGCACAGTGGAGAAAGAGTTTTTCACTATCGAACTCGAGTCGAATAAATCTTGACATATGACAGACGATGGGGTTTGACGAGTTGTCCATGACCTCCATCCTGTAGGGATCCACGATAGTAGGACTGTATCACATGTTAACTGCACCTAGAGGTTCATCATTCCATTCTGCTGGGTAGCCACTACATGCTGCTAGGTGTCACTGGTGGATGGTGGGACTCATAGGGATTATCTTGATGATCGATAAACCCTAATGAGTTGAGTTGGAATCGTTCCAACCCATTGAAAGGAGTTTTCAATGATATAGTGATAGAGATCACAATATATCTCACTACCAGTCAGAATAGAACCTATGGGGTCACACACACTAGAAGTATTGACCGATCCGATGGTTGAAATCGTGATTAGGAATCACAAGAAATCAATTTGATTGATAAGAATTTGAAGAAGGAAAAAGGAATTAATTAATTGGACTTGAAACAAGAATCCTACTTCGGGTAGGATAACTAGAGTTCTAATTGGATTAGGACTGGAATTCCTACTTGGAATAGGATTCCTACAATCCTAATGAGATTAGGAATTTTGAATTAAAATTGGATTCCTACTTGGAGTAGGATTCCTAGAAATCCTAATTGGATTAGGACTTCGGATTCAAATAGAGTCCTAATTGGATTAGGACTAAAATTAAATACATCCTAATTAGATTAGGATTCCTTAAGTCTAAATTAATTATTAATCTAATGAATCAACATGACTCCTAATTGGATTAGGATTGAAGAGTTCAATTGAGTCATGGTTCATTCAAATCCTAATTGGATTAGGACTAGCATAGATTGAACCCAATTTGGCTAATCCTAATTGGATTGGGATTAAACCATAAGAGAGGCACCCAATCCTCTTTGGAAGAGGATTAGGGCATCACAAGAAGGAGGGTTCACGCCCCTCCTCCTCTCCTTGTGTGCGGCATGAAGAGAAGGGCCGGCGCCCCCCTTCCCTCTTAGGCAATATGTCTAGGGCTCCTAGATTGTAGGAGCCCTAGATGGCTTTATAAGGAGGCATGAGGCCGGCGCCCTAGCCAAGAGCTCTCTTCCTCCTCTTGCTGCCGCCACCAGCCCCCTCCTCTCTTGGTTCAGCCGCAAGCAAAGGGAGAGCAAAGTCCAAGCGTTGGCGTCTTCCTCTTCCTCCAATCCTTCTTCCAACGCAGGGAAAAGAAAGAAGGCTGCAGAAGCTGTGTTCTTCTTCCTTGAGTCCCTTCTTCTTCTTCCTCCTCTCAAGCACTTTCAAGAGTTGAAAGAAAGAGAGGAGATCAGCCATCAAAGGAAGTCTCTGCAAGGGAGCTAGCACCCCGGGGAGACGAGAAAGCTTTGATCGGTCCTCTGCTTCGTGTGGATACCCGTAGAGGCCGGACGTTTGAACGGCTTCAAGCGAACCCTCTTCCTAAAACCACGAATTCAGATTCGCGGTGATCATCTACCCGCGCAAGGTGAAGATTTGATCTTCCTATTAGTTTTAAAAGGATTTAATTCTTACCAAATTACGAAAGGTCTCGAAACAAGCGTTCATGCGATGAACGTCGAACCCGTGCATGCCGATTCCGCTGCCATCTGAAAATTTTTGAAATATCAGCGGCATGGGCGGGTTCCCAACAGTGGTATCAGAGCCTAGGCTTCGTAGATTAAGGTAAGAATTAAATATCTAAAGGCATATTAGATCTGAAAATTAAATGATCATGCATGCTGAAAAATTCTGCATGCAGATTTTTTCAGGGGTGCTGATTTTTACATGCTGATTTTTATGTGATAAAAAGATGATTCTAATTGCATTGTTAATGGGATTACAAAGTTTAGAATCATGATTAGCATGATCAGCGACCTATGTCATGATATAATCAGTTAAGTTTCAGATCTGAAAATTATAATTGTAGCATACGGTGATGATCATAGGATTCAATCCCTTTTGGTATCAAATGTAATGACCTGCGATGTGATCTGCGATGTCATGTAATTTTTCAGATGCTTGCATGCATCTTATTTGATGTTTTGAGAGGCCTGCGTGCCTCCTAAAAGGAGATGTAAATTATTTTTATTTTTATTTTTACATCTGGTTGTATTTCTGTGATGTGATGTACATCAACGATCAAGTCGAAGACGATGCATGAGATGAACAGGGGTCTAAGCGGTTGATGGCGATGGGATCAAGAGTTGATCAAGGATCGAATCAAGGAAGCTTGGAACCAATTCAAGAGTTGAAGACCACTTGATCAATTGATGTGCATGTGCTTGTAATACGACCTAATTAGAATCCATGATCATCACCTAGTTAAAGTTTAGCTTTAATTATTGCCGCGATTATAACTGCCTGCAATGCGCCGTTTGCATGTGATGTGAATGAGAGTCGGGTAGATAGGTCTACATGTGATGTAGCAAACCCAATTGAGACCTAAATCAAAACCTCCTCAATCAAGTCGAGAGTGAACCGACATGAGCAAGTCATATTAGATTAATTGATCTAATTGGTGTCTAGGAAAGCATGAAAGGTGGTTACTTAATTAGGACCTTACTCTCTGAGTAAGGGGAGCCTCCCACCTGCTTACCTGGCCAATTGTTCGATTACCTCTTATGAAAGGTTCAAGTTGCAAACACTAAGACCTGATTAACCAATATTAAGTCAATAGGTCTTCCACTGTAGTAGAGCTGCTAAGGCCTTTCTGATGTTGACTTGTCTCGGCTGGATACAGTGGTCAAGTTGCATTGGGGGGCTGGACCTCTCTATAGACATGAGATGTTGTAGGGTAAAGGTGGGGTTGGGCACCAATAACTGTTAGGTGAGGACCCAATGACGACTTTATTCCTACGGTTATACAGTGGGTCTGACTTAACTAAGAAATGGGACCAATAACTGTTAGGTGAGGTCTTCATGGCTTAGAGACCAAGTTGCACTGCAACATGCTTGAGAAGCATTGTACAAGAGTTGTACACTCATCCATCTATATGTCACCAATAACTGTTAGGTGAGGTGGCATGTAAATTGGTGGGACCGCAGTACCCACTAGAAACCCTAGTCGTGTGGGATTTCCGTTTTCCTACCAGGGGAGTGTGAGGAATTCGAGAAAATAGTGGGAGTCACATTTGTTCTAAAAGACCTTAGGACAGATTAGGATCAAGTACAAAAGTCTAACTAGAATCTTTACTCTCTGCAGATACAATGTCGGCTTCAAACCCTTTGACCCGTATTCTTGAGACCAACCGACTGACCGGAACCAATTACAAGGACTGGCTTAGAAATCTCAAAATAGTTTTGGACTGTGAGAAGATAGGCTATATACTCGATTCAGATATCCCCACATTACCAGCACGTCCCACTGATGTTCAGCGTGAGATGCATAAAAAGTGGTTGGACGATGACATTAGAGTAAAATGCTATATGATGGCATCTATGTCTAATGAACTCCAATGCCAGCATGAAAATATAAAGACTGCTAGGGACATACTGGCACACCTACAAGAGTTGTATGGTGAGCAGAGTCGCACAGCTCGTTTTGAAGTGTCCAAGAAGCTTTTCAAAGCGAAGATGCGCGAAGGGCAGTCTGTTCATGATCACGGTCTGACCATGATCAAGGACCTAGAGGAGCTTGAGAAGCTCGGTATGGACATGCACAAGGAATTGCAAGTGGATTTGATCCTACAGTCACTTCCTGATTCATTTGGTCAGTTTATAGTAAACTACCACATGAATAAGATTGAATGCACTAAGACTGAACTAATCAACATGTTGGTAACTGCTGAGGGAGCCTTGAAAGGTTCAAGGGGCAATGTCCTCGCTGCTGAGTTGACTTCTGGTTCCAAGAGAAAGTCTACTTGGAAGAAAAAGAAGCCTGCAAAGAAGCAGAAGAAAGACAAGAAGCCAAAGAAGGAAGTTCAAAAGAAAAGGGCTAACGACAAAGGAAAATGTTTCCACTGCAATGTCGAAGGCCACTGGAAGAGAAACTGTCCTTCATACCTCGAGAGCCTGAAGAACAAGAAAGGTGACACACCTTCAGAAGGTATAGACTTGCTCATTATTGAAACTAATCTAACGGTTTCTTCTACTTCTAGTTGGGTTATAGATTCTGGTTCTAGTGCTCATTTGTGCACTACCATGCAGGGTCTAAAGGAAAGTAGAAGGCTGGCGGAAGGTGCGGTAACCCTTCGGGTTGGCAACGGGGCAAAAGTTGCTGCTGTGGCTGTGGGCACCTACCATCTGCGACTACCGTCTGGATTTAGTTTAATACTTAGAGACTACTATTATGTACCTGTTGCTAGCAGAAATTTGATTTCTGTTTCATGTCTAGCACAGGAAGGTCATGTTTTTACATTTGACAAAGACTGCTGTTCTATTTATTTGAGAAATAAAATAGTCGCACGTGGTTTTATGATTGACAGTCTCTACCATTTACATATGGATGTATCTGTGAATGTTACCGAGCAAGATGTGAGTGCCAAAGGATCCAAAAGATCCAGAGATGAGATAAACCAAAGATATTTGTGGCACCTCAGACTTGGCCATGTTGGAGAAGATAGAATGAACAAAATGGATAAAGATGGGCTCTTAGGCTCATTGACTTCCGAGTCATATCCAGTTTGCGAGTCCTGTCTTCAAGGAAAGATGGCTAGACTACCCTTTGTAGGACATGGGGAGAGGACCACTGAAATACTTACCCTAGTACATACAGATGTATGTGGCCCATTCGATGTGCTAGCCAGGGGACGTTATTCTTACTTCATTACCTTTACCGATGATTATTCACGGTATGGGTATGTGTATCTTATGAGACACAAGTCTGAATCCTTTGAAAAGTTCAAAGAGTTCAAAAATGAAGTAGAAAAACAAACTGGAAAACCTCTTAAGGCTCTTCGATCAGATCGGGGAGGAGAATACCTTAGTGGGGAATTCCGGGACTATCTCAAAGAAAACGGCATAGTCTCACAATGGACACCTCCGGGTACACCTCAACTCAACGGGGTGTCAGAGAGGAGGAATCGGACCCTATTGGATATGGTCAGGTCCATGATGAGCTTCACTGATTTACCTATGTTCCTTTGGGGAGATGCCTTACTCACAGCGATTTATTTATTGAATAGAGTTCCCTCTAAATCCGTTCCTACCACACCGTATGAGATATGGCATGGTAAGAAACCAAGTCTGGGTCATCTCAAGATTTGGGGATGTCCGGCCCACGTCAAGCGACTACAGGCGGACAAGTTAGAGGCTAGGACCATAAGTGCTCGTTTTATAGGATATCCTAAAGAGTCATTAGGATACAATTTTTACGTCTCAGAGGATCACAATGTGTTTGTGAGCCGTCATGCCATCTTCTTGGAAAATCAGTTTATCCTTGATAGAGGCAGTGGGAGGAAAATTGAGCTTGAAGAGAAAGTCTCTGAAAAGCAACGAGTCATGGATCCTATAGAACCTATTCATAAGGAGCCAGTACACGATGTCCCTCAACCACCTCGTAGATCTAGTAGAGTCTCCCATCCTTCCGATAGATACTTAGGTATACTTGAAGAGGATACTGAGGAAATGTTCCTAGTGGGAGATAGGGATCACATACAGGATCCCAAAACATACAACGAGGCGATATCTGATATCGATTCCGAGAAATGGCTGGAAGCTATGAAGTCAGAGATAGACTCCATGCATTCCAACCAAGTCTGGACCTTAGTAGATCCACCAGAAGGTATTGTACCTATTGGATGCAAATGGATCTACAAAAGGAAGATAGGTTCGGATGGAAAGGTAGAGACCTATAAGGCAAGGCTTGTGGCGAAAGGGTATAGTCAGCGCGAAGGCATTGACTATCAGGAGACCTTTTCACCTGTAGCCATGCTAAAATCCATCCGAACATTGCTTGCCATTGCAGCATTTCATGATTATGAAATCTGGCAGATGGATGTGAAAACTGCTTTCCTGAATGGATATCTTGATGAAGATATCTATATGGAACAGCCTTTGGGTTTTACTTCCAGTGATGGAGATCACAAGGTCTGCAAGCTGCAAAGGTCCATCTATGGACTAAAGCAAGCATCTCGGAGTTGGAACACTCGTTTCAATGATACAATCAAAACGTTTGATTTCATCAAAAACGAGGAGGAACCATGTGTTTATAAAAAGGTTAGTGGGAGTGCTGTCGTTTTTCTCGTACTGTACGTAGATGACATTCTCCTGATTGGGAATGATATTCCCATGCTAACCTCGGTCAAGGTCTGGTTGTCAAAAGAATTCTCCATGAAAGACCTTGGGGAAGCATCCTATATTTTGGGAATAAAGGTCTATAGAGATAGATCTAAAAGGATGCTTGGCCTGTCACAGAAAATGTACATAGAGGAGGTGCTGAAGAGGTTCAGCATGGAAAACTCCAAGAGGGGTCTTTTACCCCTAAGGCATGGAATTCATCTCTCCAAGAAGATGTGCCCCAACACACCTGAGGAGATTCAACGCATGAGCAAGATTCCTTATGCATCGGCAATAGGAAGCCTCATGTATGCCATGCTATGTACACGACCTGATATAGCTCTTGCTGTGAGTGTCACAAGCAGATATCAGTCGAATCCAGGTGAAGAACACTGGATAGCTGTGAAGAATATTCTTAAGTACTTGAGAAGAACTAAAGATTTATTCTTGGTTTTTGGAGGATCATCAGAGTTAAAGGTAGAAGGGTACACAGATTCAGACTTCATGACTGATGTCGATGACAGGAAGTCAACATCTGGATACGTGTTCTTGTGCAATGGTGGTACGGTGAATTGGAAGAGTTCTAAACAACCGATCATTGCTGATTCGACTATGGAAGCCGAATACATCGCCGCCTCTGAAGCTGCTAAAGAAGGCTTCTGGTTCAAGAAATTCATTGCAGAGCTGGATGTGATGACATCAGATGCCATAACACTCTACTGCGATAACAATGGCGCCATAGCCCTTGCTAAGGAGCCAAGGTCTCATCAGAAGTCTAAGCATATAGAGCGGCGCTTTCACCTCATACGCGACTATGTGGAGAAGAAATATGTAGAGGTGCAGAGAGTAGACTCCGCGGATAACGTGGCAGACCCTTTCACTAAGCAGCTGAGTCAGCAAAAGACTAAAGCCCACCTTGAGAAGATGGGCCTAAGATATATGACCAATTGGCTTTAGTGCAAGTGGGAGATTGTTAGATGTATGCCCTAGAAGCCAATTTGGCTGACACATTGTTGATTCTAGGGACATAATTTTGTACTTGACTATTTATTATTGAATAAATAAAAGGCATCTTTTTCATTCATATTGTTTATGTGTCTATGAATCGTCCAAGAAATTAATAAGATGATGATACATATTCTCAAGAGTTGAGAATTTGAGCCATGTATCATTGGTGATTAATTTCTAAATGCTCCTGATCAAAGGATCATCACGAGGACGGTGATCGATCCGATCAGTGCACAGATCACTCTCCTTCTGGATGGACGAGACTTGAGTCCACAGTGTAGGGACACTGAAGTGATAGTGCAGGTGCTTGTTAGAGAACAAGGGTACTGAGCGTGACCAATACAAGAAGTCACTTGGATGTCTATCCACTCGTCAGTGACTTGCTTGATGTTGCAGTAGTGTGACTGGTCCTTTGACCTGCGGCGCTTCGGCTACTCACAGTGAGGTTATTGTAGTTTGACTGCACACATACATGGTCTCTAGCCATATGGGTCCATGCAGTGTAGATTGGCTGCAGTAAGTTCACTGTAGGAGTAGGGTATGCACCTATATGGAATCTATCGACCTTGATAGATAAGGAGAGATCCTATGTGATTTATAAGACTGAGTTCGTAAGACCTCGGCCGGGGCAGTATGCACAGTGGAGAAAGAGTTTTTCACTATCGAACTCGAGTCGAATAAATCTTGACATATGACAGACGATGGGGTTTGACGAGTTGTCCATGACCTCCATCCTGTAGGGATCCACGATAGTAGGACTGTATCACATGTTAACTGCACCTAGAGGTTCATCATTCCATTCTGCTGGGTAGCCACTACATGCTGCTAGGTGTCACTGGTGGATGGTGGGACTCATAGGGATTATCTTGATGATCGATAAACCCTAATGAGTTGAGTTGGAATCGTTCCAACCCATTGAAAGGAGTTTTCAATGATATAGTGATAGAGATCACAATATATCTCACTACCAGTCAGAATAGAACCTATGGGGTCACACACACTAGAAGTATTGACCGATCCGATGGTTGAAATCGTGATTAGGAATCACAAGAAATCAATTTGATTGATAAGAATTTGAAGAAGGAAAAAGGAATTAATTAATTGGACTTGAAACAAGAATCCTACTTCGGGTAGGATAACTAGAGTTCTAATTGGATTAGGACTGGAATTCCTACTTGGAATAGGATTCCTACAATCCTAATGAGATTAGGAATTTTGAATTAAAATTGGATTCCTACTTGGAGTAGGATTCCTAGAAATCCTAATTGGATTAGGACTTCGGATTCAAATAGAGTCCTAATTGGATTAGGACTAAAATTAAATACATCCTAATTAGATTAGGATTCCTTAAGTCTAAATTAATTATTAATCTAATGAATCAACATGACTCCTAATTGGATTAGGATTGAAGAGTTCAATTGAGTCATGGTTCATTCAAATCCTAATTGGATTAGGACTAGCATAGATTGAACCCAATTTGGCTAATCCTAATTGGATTGGGATTAAACCATAAGAGAGGCACCCAATCCTCTTTGGAAGAGGATTAGGGCATCACAAGAAGGAGGGTTCACGCCCCTCCTCCTCTCCTTGTGTGCGGCATGAAGAGAAGGGCCGGCGCCCCCCTTCCCTCTTAGGCAATATGTCTAGGGCTCCTAGATTGTAGGAGCCCTAGATGGCTTTATAAGGAGGCATGAGGCCGGCGCCCTAGCCAAGAGCTCTCTTCCTCCTCTTGCTGCCGCCACCAGCCCCCTCCTCTCTTGGTTCAGCCGCAAGCAAAGGGAGAGCAAAGTCCAAGCGTTGGCGTCTTCCTCTTCCTCCAATCCTTCTTCCAACGCAGGGAAAAGAAAGAAGGCTGCAGAAGCTGTGTTCTTCTTCCTTGAGTCCCTTCTTCTTCTTCCTCCTCTCAAGCACTTTCAAGAGTTGAAAGAAAGAGAGGAGATCAGCCATCAAAGGAAGTCTCTGCAAGGGAGCTAGCACCCCGGGGAGACGAGAAAGCTTTGATCGGTCCTCTGCTTCGTGTGGATACCCGTAGAGGCCGGACGTTTGAACGGCTTCAAGCGAACCCTCTTCCTAAAACCACGAATTCAGATTCGCGGTGATCATCTACCCGCGCAAGGTGAAGATTTGATCTTCCTATTAGTTTTAAAAGGATTTAATTCTTACCTAATTACGAAAGGTCTCGAAACAACGTTCATGAGATGAACGTCGAACTCGTGCATGCCGATTCCGCTGCCATCTGAAAAATTTTTGAAATTTCAGCGGCATGGGCGGGTTCCCAACACCCTATCGGGCCATGCCCATTATGGGCCAACTTTGGGCCCTGTTGGGCCATGTACAGTAGTATTATTTTTTTTTAGTTCTGCTTAGCTCTGAAATTAACAAAAAATTAATTAAATTTAAACAGGTGAATCTGATCTGCCTATCTGAAAGTAGGGATTAAGCGAGAAGAGGTAAGTAACTTAATGCTTCAAAGTGCATTTTTCTAAAATAATTATTAGTAGATTAAATTTTGAAATATATTTTGTATTTAATAAAATGGGTCTGGCATGTTAAATTTTATTTGAAAATTACGTTATATGCTTTGAAATCCATAAACTATGACTGGGCAATTTATGAAATCTATTTTTATATATATGTATTATCAGCATGGCTATGATCTGTTCTGTTCTGTTCTGGCCCCGCCAATGGGGATTATACGTTGGACCTGTCGACTTGTAATCTGTGAGGAACCGGTTTCGACACCGGCTGCCATCGGTGGGTAAATATAGTGGATTTGGCACTTTTGTGCAACACCGGCTGCCATCGGTGGATAAAAATAGTGGATTTGGCACTTTTGTGCAACACCGGCTGCCATCGGTGGATAAAAATAGTGGATTTGGCACCTTGTGCAATCCATACCACTAGGTTACGTGGCCGTAGCCTATTATGTTGAGATTCTGGTATCAAAGTTTTTGAAAAAATGATAATAAGTTTTGAAAATAGTAAAACGATGTTATTTATGATTTATTCCAGTCATTATCTTGTATTTTGACCTGATATGCTCTGACCCCACTTTGGGATATTTTGTTGCTTACTGGGCTAGTGTAGCTCATTATTTTATTTTCTTTATTTTTTCAGATCCAGAGGCTTGATCGCACGGATTGGGGAGTGCGTTAGATGTTCCGATGATTTCATCAGTTATTGGCATTTCAGTTAGATTAGTTTGGACATTTGAATTATGTTAGCAAATGTTATTTTGAAATTTTGTAAGATTGCTTTTGAATAAATTTAAATAATTATGTCAGTTTTGAACATCTGTATTTGCTTTGATATGATCCGATGCCTTGCACGCCTATGCGGCCCACCGTGCGGGCGTGCGGCGTCTGCCGCGCTTCGGGCTCAGGGCGTGACAAGCCCCATGACTGAAATTAGCTGGGAGCTAATTTCTTAGTTGATACCATTGCACCACACTTGCCATGCTTCCTATAGGCACAAAGTGGTGTTCATCCGTCAAAATTCCTCTCATCAATATCACTTTAGTCCGAGTTTGGATCCTCTATAGTGTATGTTTTACACAACAAAGTGCTATGCAACCTTGCCGCATCATCCATCTCGAATACGGATGATTGTTGCAACTCTCGGGGATAGAGAAGGTCACATTAAATACCAAACACGGCACATTGGACTATTGTTTGCCTTCAAGATGGATGGCATGGCATTTAGGGTTGCATAGTCCTCTATAGTGCAAAGCACGCACCCTAGAGGATCCCAACTCCATCCAAATAACCAACACTTGCACCCAAAAATATTGTACAGATCCTAGGAAGAATGGTTGCAAAAGCCAAAAAAATAGTTGATTGTAGGAATTTACTTCTCCAAAAAGAAGAAAAAAAGATTGTAGGGTTTTGCTATGACTCTAACCTTTCCATACCCACAAAAAAAAAAATTGATTGAGAAAAAAAATATATGTCAAGCAATATATATATATATATATATATATATATATATATATATATAACAAAAATATTGTATGAAAATACAAAAACAAAAGTATTGCACATCGTCATCCGCCAATATTCTTGGGTAACCTCCCTATAAAAATTGTTCTTTCTGAAACAACTCTAGCAAAACCTTGAATTGCAAGCCATAGAAAGGGGGTTCTCCATACTCCCACGTATACTTCTGCTAATTGACCCAAGAAGCTCTCCGTTTGGAGATCGGCAAGTAAGCCATCTCTAGGAGGCACCAAACTGAGAAAATAGAGTCAATTGTTTCATTGGGTATGTTCCACCTGAGGACAAGATGTGCACTTTGGTCCAAGATAGTGTGTCGGGCCATGGATCTATGATTGTATTAAATAGTCATGGGTGTAGAACCTGGATTCACTTTGCTTTGTCAGCTCCATGTTGAGCCAGTGGTGAAAAAGACTATGCTTCTCCAATCCATCTTTGGCGTGCCAGACTCTGCAATTTGCGGCAGCTACATCTCCTTCTAGGGAGTTTGACCCTGTTTATTAGACAATTTGTTCACAGTTCACTTTACACAAAAATAGCTACTTCATCTCCATTTGTCGCGCATGGGAACAAAGACAAAACTTCTTAGGGACACAAGAAAGAATGGCTACTCTTTCTAAATTTCATCATATGTAAAGTATGGTAAAGTAATTGGAAGGAGAAGCCCAATATCAAAAGCATTCCCGAAAACACAAGCGCCGTCATGGGTGCCATCGGAAAGAAATGGTATACACAAACAATAACTCAAACAAACACACGATGCCAAATGTCAAGAAATTGATAACAGATAATGGCTCTGGGGAGCACAGTGTTCCCACGACGAGATCGGGAGCAGCTTGACCATCAGAAACTAGCCTTCCAACAGTCACTGGGGAGACTGATACTAATATGCTCGCATGGCACATTCGTTCTTCAAGTCGTTTCCCTAAGAATGAAGCACTAACTCGTCAACGAGAACATGATGGTAGAAATATATATACACTAAATTCACTAATAATGAACTAAAGTTGTATGTAGTATGAAAACTAAGAACAATGGTGTGAAACTGTTGGAAATACACAATAAAGACTTGAAACACGTACTAATTACGCTTTTCTTAGAGTGTATTTACTCCCTCTCCTTATTGCTTTTGGGAATTAATTGCAAATCACTTCCAGGATATGACAAGCCTTTGAAACTTGCACCAAGCAAAAGTGAAAGTTTTTCCAAGAATATTAGAACGATTTTGTCTGGGAAAGAAAAAATGATCAAAATCAGAAGAAGTTTTTTTTTTTTTCCAAATTCGTTTCTGTTCCCTTTTTATAGAATTTCTATGAAAAGGTTGCAACTGTTCATCAACTGTTGCATTCTTTTTGAAAATTGTATCTGTTTGATGAATAGACGCAACTTTTGAATATTCACAACGGACTGGTCGTAACTGTTTTTATATTTGAACAACCAAAATTCAACAATTCCCCACTTGTTCAAATATAAATAAATTCTTTCCAGAATAAAATCAGTATTTTTGAATAAAGTAAGGTATCTTTCGATTTGAACCTTACCTTAGTGTAAGTACACAAGGTGTTTGTCAAAATCCTTAGTAGCTTTCAAGCTTTGAACTAATTATTCTTTGTGACAAAATCGGTAATACCACACACACAAATACTCTTACATTCTTATATTCTACACAATACTTGCTTAGCACTATTATTGGCCATGTGCTCCTCCTGTTTCATGAACTTTTCAGAGAGAAACTCCAACTCTCCTTTGAAGCGGCACCACCTCTAAGTTCACATAGGTGAAATTCTTCCAGTATCTTTGTTACATTTGAGATACTTGTCTCATATGGACTGAACCTCATTAAGAGCTTCAATTCACTCAACCCTCATACTATAACAACCAGCACTATTTATCTTAGATAGGGCGATGTTAATTTTGTGCTGAAAACTCTCCACTAATCAATGACTTCTTTGTACCCATTGAACCTAAAACTAGTCATTTTCAAGTGTTAGGTTGGGTTGCCATCATTGGTGGATTTTAATCAGGGAGTTTTAAGCCCCATTCTCTTCGATGTTAATCTTACCAATTCTCTTGTAAGAGGTTTGGTAAATGGGTCAGCCAAGTTCTCATTAGATTTCACATATGTGAGAGAAATGACTCCATTTTTAATTAATTTTCTCACATACTCATGTCTTAGACTAATGTGTCTAGACTTTCCATTGTATACCTCACTATATGCACGTGCTAACGTGGCTTGACTATCACATGAATAGATATAGATGATAAATTCTTCAAAATTAAAGGAATTTCTAAAAGAAAATCCTTAAGCCACTCAGCCTCTTTCCCTATTTCTGCTAGAGCCACAAACTCTGATTCCATTGTTGAGTGTGTAATGTATGTTTGTTTCTTGGATTTCCAAGAAATTGCACCTCCTCCTAGAGTGAACACCCAACCTGAGGTAGACTTCTTGTCTCCTACACTCAATATCTAACTCACGTCGGTATATCCTTCTAAAACAGCTAGAAATTTGAAATATTGTAGACCAAGGCTTTTGGTTTTCTTTAAATAACCAAGAGTCCTCTCATGGCCTTCCAATGCTTAACATTTGGGTTACTAGTAAACCTGCTTAGTTTACTAACTGCAAAGGCAATGTCAGGTATTGTACAATGCATAGCATACATTAGACTACCAATTGCACTTGCATACTCAAGTTGTGCAATTGCTCTTCCATCATTTTTAACAAGTTTTATACTTGGATCAAAAGGAGTATTAGCCTCTTTAATTTTTAAGTGACTGAATTTGTTGAACACTTTCTCTATATAATGAGATTGGCTAAGTATATAACCCCCACTATTTCTCTTCACTTTGATACCTAGTATGGTATCTACTTGTCCAAGATCTTTCATTTTAAAAGTGGAGATAGAAACCTCTTTGTTTCTATTATGCCTTGCATATTTTTACTCACAATTAACATATCATCAACATAAAGACAAACAAATATAACATAGTCATTGCATACTTTAGTATATAAACACTTGTCGGCAATATTATGAATAAAACCATTAGAGAGAATAGTAGAATCAGATTTGATGACCCAAAGATTGATTTAAAGATTGATTTTGATGATCACAAAACCTTGAAGTATAATCACTAATATTTGTGTTGCAAGAAGAAAGATATTTATTTTGCGAGAAACATAACAAGTTGAAAGAATAGAAGAAGGCCTCAAAAGCTCTCAAGAAAAGTTGGAAGAAACCTATACTTCATTGGCCCAAGTTTCAAGTTCAAATGATTCAAGTTAGAGGAGCAAATTCAAAGAAAGATTCAAAAGAATAGTCCTCGAGTCAACTCCTGGAAGTTTAGAGTCGACTCTGGCACTCTGAAGTTTCAAGAAACAGTGCTCGAGTCGACTCCGATACTCTACGAGTCGACTCCGACTGAGAACAAACAAAAAGACAGAGAGTTGATTTTCAGCGCTACAGTGCTCGAGTCGACTCCTACTTCAGCGCTACAGTGCTCGAGTCGACTCCTACTTCAGCGCTACAGTGCTCGAGTCGACTCCTACTTCAGTGCTACAGTGCGGAGTCGACTCCCAGCTACAGTGCCGACAGACTACTATTCACAAGTCGACTTCTGTTTCAGCCGAGTCGACTCCTACTTCAGCCGAGTCGACTCCAGCACGCTGGGAGGCATAACGGCTAGTTTTTTCTTGATTCCAACGGCTCTATTTTTGTCTCTAACGGCTAGATTGTTGTTCTCAAGCCATCCAAAGCTATAAAATCAAGAGGAGAGCTAGGGAAGAAGAAATGGAAGTGGGAGAGAACATTTAGGGAAGAGATTTCAAAGAGATTACAAGGAAAATCTCCCAAAAGTACAAAAGGGTCATTCAAAGTAAAAGAGAGAGAAGAAGAGCATCCAAGTGAATCCCAAAGCTTCCTCTCCAACTGTGTGCTGCCTCGGTGATCCTCTACTTCGTGCAAAATCAGAAGAGGGTCAAGTAAAGAAGAAGCTGAGTTCCTTCATCTACAAATTTGTTTGAGGGCTTCTTCTCTTTACTCTACTTGTTTATATTTGCTATATTTGCTTATTTAAGAAGCTTGTATTTGCTTTAAATTCTTAGTCTAATATCTTGTAACTTGATTCAATCAAGGGATTGAATCAAGGGGTTAAGGTTTGTTGGTGAGCCAAAGGAAAAACCAACGGTGTAAGGTTGTGGTTGGTGAACCGGAGAAAACCAACTGGGTTGGATTGTGAGCCCGTGAAAACAATCGGTTGGTTCTAGTCGGTGAGCCTGTGAAAACCGACCGAGTTCGTTGTGATCTTGCAAAACAACAAGTTGGGTTGTGAGCTTGTAAAACAACCGACTGTAATCTGGAGGATTATAGTGAAATTCCCAAGAGGTCTTGGGGAGTGGATGTAGGTGCTGGGGTGCACCGAACCACTATACATCTTTATGTTTGTGATGCCTTATCTCTTGTATTTCATGCCTTACATTCATACTTAATTGTGTAATATCTCTAGCTTTGTTTTCTATAGAATTATAAGTGATTGTTTAGAATTTGCTTAGCTTCCACTCCATTCTTACCATACACATAGATTGGAATTGATCATACAACTATAAGTTAATTTTAGATCAATTGCACCCTAAAGCCATAGTATAATTGCTCTAGCTTAATTTTTCACTGCTTTACTTGTAATTGCCTAGAGCTTAAGTAAATGACATCTTATCATTCCGCTGCATTCAATTCAAAGTAAAAATTAGGGAACATAATTTTTAGAAAACCCAATTCACCCCCCCTCTTGGGTTGTCACCTTGGGCAAAAAGTGGTATCAGAGCAGGTGCTCTTCTATTAATTATAGTCTTAACCGACTAGAGCTAAAGATTATGACAACCCCACATAACATATTATTTGCCGGGGGACTTTCCATAAACAGACCTCCACTGTTTGATGGAACTTACTATATTCAATGGAAAGCTAGAATGAAAATTTTTGTTCAATCACAAAACTATAAAATATGGAATATCATTATAAATGGCCCTCACACACTCTCTCAAGCTATTAATGAAAAAGACCTAGCACAATTGAATGCTAATGCTATGAACATATTATATTGTGCTATTCATGAAACAAAATTTAATGAAATTTCTGCATGCTTATCTGCTAAGGAGATTTGGGATACTTTAAAAAATATTTATGATAAATCTCAGATTAGCTCACATATGCTTCAATTGCATACTAACAATAAGACTGCAGAATCTTCCACATTAGCCGAGTCGACTCCCAGTTTGTCCGAGTCGACTCCTAGAGAAGAACAGTCTGAAAGGCAGAGACTCAGTCTTGAAGATCCTGTGAACGAGTCGACTCCCAAGTTAGCCGAGTCGACTCCAACAAGGCCCGAGTCGACTCCGAGGCAGAACAGTTCAAAAGACAGAGAATCATCCTTTAGGCCTCTGAGAACGAGATGTCTCCCGAAGATCTCAAGTCGACTCTCAAGTCAGTCGAGTCGACTCCAAGTTAACCCGAGTCGACTCGAGGAAGAAAAAACAACAGAAAACTTCAAAAGCTTTCTAAAGACAAAGAAGAAAAGAAAGCAAGAAGAAAGGAAGAAAGAGATAAAAAGAAAGAAAATCTTGACTAAAGAAGAGTCAAGCAAGAAATTGAAAGCTAGAAGCAACAATAAACTACAAGAAGTAACTAACTTATGTTTTATGGCACTAGAAGATAAAGTAGAATTTGAATCTAATTTTGCACCAAATGAATTTCATGAAGAATATTCTTATGATGAACTATTAAATGCTTTTCATGATTTGTATGGTGAATGTAGAAATTTAGCTATCAAAAATAAAAATCTTAAAAAGCTAAATCTCAAAATCTCAAAAGAAAGAAATTCTATTGCTGAAATATATGACAAACTAAATTCTGAAAATGAAAGCTTAAGGTTAAATTCAGAACAATTGATTCAGAAAAATCAGAATTTAATTAAAGAAAATCAAAACTTAAGTGAAGAAATTAACCAATTGAAGTCTTTTATTAACAAATTTACTGTCAGAAAGATTAAAAATGATGTTTGAAAGCCAACATGCTGATTTTGATAAATCAAATATTGGCTTAACTCCTTCACTTAGCAATGAATCCCTAAAGAAAAAGGTTTTAAATTCGTCAAGCAAATCATCAAAAAGGATAACGTATTTCAAACATCAAAAGAATGGACATAACAACCTTACCTATAGTTCTAGTATAATTAAATCAAATGGTAAAGTTATTACTATTAAACAGATTTGGGTTCCAAAAGGAACCATATGTCCTAACTCTCAAGGACCCAAGCAAGCTTAGGTACCCAAAATGAAAATATAAGGATGTAGATGTAGGTGTGCCAAGATACCTATGATCATACAAATGGGTGTTCTAGACACACGTTAAAGAGTGAAACTTAAAATATAATCAAGAAAAGTAATTAAAATAGAAGAAATAAATTCAAAGTCCTTCATCTTTCTACACTTTTCTATATTGAGGGATACTTTGTTAATGATTAATCAATTTCCTTAAATTATCTTTTTGAGTCCTCTATATGCTTGATTGAGAGTTCTTATCCAAGGCATTATCTTCTATTGATCATAGACATAAGAATATGTACTTAATATGCTCTTAAAAAATTATGCATTATAAATACTAATATTAAAGAATTTTTTTTTGGCATATAAAATTAACTTATACTAGTATGGACTTAATTTCAAAAGACCTTACCATTGGCTTACTTAGATTATCTTCTGAAAGGTCAAAGTTTGCTATGCATGTTAACTAAGGAAACAAACAAAAATCAATTTCTAAATCTAAAGATGTTGTTTCCAACACTAAGTTTTCAAAAGCTTACATTGGCTTTGTTCTTGGCACTTAAATTGAAATATTTTCTGCATTGGCACAAACTCACAAAAAGGGATCAAATGAAAAAGGTTTGCAAACTATGAAAGTAAAAGAAGTATCATGACATAGTCTTGAAAACCAATTTCTTATTAAGTTGTGCACAGAAAATAATATTGAATACAATTGTTTCTGCACCAAGAACACCATAAGTAAAATAGGATTAATAGAATCCTTGAAGAAATGAAAAAAGCAATGTTGTATGATCGTCATCTACTTAAATGATTTTTTGTTAAAAGCTATCATCATTGCTTGTCATATATATGGTTTCTATTAGATCTATTTTTGATGAAAACTCCATTTGATCTTCTGAAAAATAGAAAATGATCTGTTGCATATCTTTCATATTTTTCAGTAGTATATGTTATGCTTGATATGGTCTTTTGAAAATAATGCCAAATCTGATAAAGATATTTCTATCTTTGGATATCATTCATCAAGCAATGCATATAGAACATTCAATGAAAAGATTCTAGTTGTAGAAATATCAATTCATTTTATTCTTTATGAGACTAATGATTTATTATCAAGATACTAAAATCAAATTATATATGTATATAGTTAATCTTTTACATATAACAATCTGAAAACTTGTTAATAATTAGAACCAAATTGGATTTTTCAGAAATGCACTTAATGAAGAAAAATTGATGACTACTAAAAGACTAAATCAAGAAAAGATGAAATAGATCTTGATGAAATTCTTGCATGATTAGAAGTTAAGATCACCATTATCATTTGCTTGCTTTATGAGCTTTATATTCTGTCAAATGAATGTGTAGAATGCACTCCTATGTGGTTATTTCATTAGAAAAGATCTATGTAAAATAACCGCCTTATTTGAAAACACTCATTACAAATATGATAAAGCAATATGTGATTTGGAACAAGCATCAAAAGCATGATATATAAAAGCTTGAGTAACTTTTTGATAAAAAGTAATAATGATAAATCTATACGTTAAAAAGAAGAATTTGTGATATCTTGCTTGCTCAAAGCATACATTGATGGCATCATTTTTGGTTCTACTAATGAAGATTTATATGGAGATTTTACTAAGCTCATGCAAAGTGAGTTTGAAATATGTATAATGAATGAATTAACATTTTTTCTTGAACTCCAAATTAAGACAAACAAGAAAGGGGATCTTCATTGACCAAAGTTAGTCCACAAAAAAACTCTTATAGAAGATTGGCATGAAGAAGGTATGTCTATGACCCCATCTTGTAGAATTTGAAAAGGATGAGCAAAGTAGATCTATTATTTTAAAGCTGTATTGAAGCATGATTATATAATTATTTTATCATACAGCTAGTAGACCAGATTGTATGCTCATTATGTGCCCTTGTGCAAGACTTCAATCTAACTCTAATGAATCATATTTTATTGATAACAAATGAATCATAATCTGAATTTTGATAGAAACAACTGTTTAAGATAAGTTGATTAAAACTTAGCTAGCGTGTCTTATTGATAATTATCTTAAGCAAATAAAATCTAAACTAAATTGATTTGACCTTGATGAATCTTCCTATTGCCTCACGTGCTTGTCCTTGAACCATCTTGGTTAATGAAACTATCTCTTTAGTTCAAGTGATATGTGCTTACTTATATTTAGGCAATCTCTTGAGTAAAGTGACTCAACATTCAACTATTGTCATATCTTATATTGAGTCATCTAGTTAAAAAATATGTTGGATGAATGTATTGTATCTTGAAGAAACTAATGACTTTCTTTCAAGAAAGAAAAGAAGTTTGTTAATAATGCAGGATCCTTGAGCAAGAAAATGAGAGATTTCAACTTGAAGGACACCTCCACATAAGATACAATAAACATTTACATGCAAACAAGAGAGAGGACCTTTTTCAGCCAAAAGTTCACACATAAGAAATCTAGTTTGACTTGAAGAATATAGAATGAATCGGTAATTTTAGATACCTCTCTCATAAATTAGCTGAGCAAAGTCAATAACTTAAATCTTATTGTGGCATGATTAAAATCTTTAATTATTAATTTCTTGATATCATGTCTATATATGTATTAATTGACTTATGCTTTTAGAAATTGATTCATGGTTTGCTCAAACTAAAATATTCCTTTGCCTATATCATAACCATGAAATACACAAGTATATGCTTAAAATGTTGATTTAAAATGACTTGTGAGAAGCTATGAATTCTTGAGCATAATGAAAATGTTGTTTGCATGATATACATCTATATGATACATAAGATTATTTCTTTATTCTGCTCTTTCATGTAAATTACTTGAGAATAACAAAAAGAGAGAGAGATAAAGTAAAGAAAATGGATATTATTCAAGAGAAGTAAAATCTAAGTAAAGGCAAATACTCTAATCTTAAGGAAAAGCAAAACAAGCATAATATATTCGGCACATTTGTGAGACTTGTGTGAGCATTCTTTTGGAAGGGATAAAATCCGTAATTAATTACACTTAAATAGGGAGAGTTTGAAGTGAACATTTTAACCTTTCTATATTGCTCATCATAGGGATGGTGCCAATGGGGAGGCTAGTGGTAGTACCTGGCACTATTTGACCCAACTATTCGGTGTAGGGTATATTAGGGACGGCACAAGAGGGAGGCTAGTGGTAGTACCTCGTGCCCCTTCCAACTCCACCGGATAGGGAGCAAATAGAGTATAGAGCATAAGAAAGTAAAAATGAAAGACAAAGTAAATGAAAGTATATAAGAAGAATCAAGTCAAATTTTTAATCACTTGAAAACACACCTTAAGGATGAAATCAGTGCAAGATTATATTTAAATAGGGGGAGTTTATTTGAAAAAAAAATTGATTTTGATCATTGACATGCTTGTTCTTAATATTTTAATGCATGACTTAACACATAATATATTTTGCATGTGGCATGATGTCTTGAATTATGGGTTCTCAATATTTTGTAATGCTCCATGCTTGGACAATTTGATTGAATGTTTGAAATACTACATAAAATTTTTTTTGGTATTATTGAAAAGAAATTTCAGATTTGTCGTTCACAATCATCTTTAAAATCTGAAAGTTGAATAAATTTGTAAAAAGGAGAAGAGAAGGATATCTCTATTTAGGCAAAATGAATTGATTTTGTTTTATCCTTCAACTTGCCTAAATTTGGTATATAATGTTCTAATTCGTACCAAAACTCAACATTAAATACAAAGATTTTGAATATGCTCTAATATGTTTGAAATATGTGTTTTCAATCGTAATGATTTAAGATGAGCTACAATGTGGAAGATACATATCTCAAATTACAACTTTGAAAGCCTCCTTGAGAATCTTTATGAAATTCAGAATCTGATTTTGTATAAAAGCTTAAACTCAATATGAATTTCTAGATAAAACTACAGTTTAAGAAAAATAGAATAATTCTGATGCCTTGATTGCTTGCCCCGATACGCATCTGAAACATATCATTTCTTATCTTTAAAGTGTACTAATATTGGTCTAAATGATGTGTCTTTCGATAATCTTGATTGCAAACAAATATTTTTAAATATATGATTTTATTTTGATATTGAAAAAATTTATTGTGCTTCATGTATACATTGCTGAAAAAAACTATGATTAAAAAATTAAGTTCTATAAATATATATACTTCAATGATCATCTATATGTTTTTCTCTCCTACATTCTTAAAGACTTCCATCAAAATATATATTTTTTTTTAAAAAGAGTGAATGATCTTAAAGCTAGAAATATTTCAGCTCACTCAAATGATTCTTAAAAGAAAGAAAATATAAATGCTTTTGAGAGAAATTGAGCTTCAAATGAATCATTTTCTAATTAATATTTCTATACATTTTCTCAAAGATTAAGAGAAAGCATAACTTGTTCTTGAAGGATTAGAAAGAGTAATTGCTACAAATTTTGAATAATTCTAGATCACTCTACATTCTCGATATCATAGAATTTCAGTTCTATTCACGCTTATCATCAAAATCTGAAATTCAACAAAGAAAAGAATGATTAAAGAAGAATGCATCTTTTGAGGGGGAGCTTTAGATATTCAATCTAAATGCAAAAGGCTACATCCATTTGATGAATATCTTGAATGTTTTATGAATTGATTTTGATGAACCTCCTTATATTGCGTGACTTGCTTATATCTTAAGATGAGTTCTATAAAGGTTGTCTTATCTCAAACCTTGAGTCTTATGAAAATATGCTGAAACTTATAGAAAATATATTTTCGAGATTGACAATTTTATTGAACATTATCTTCAAATTCTAAACTCTTAAATGGAACGATCAATTAAGGGAGAGAAAGAAAATTTCAGAAGGAACCTTGAGGCTTGTTATTTGGTTAGTATATCTTATACATCAATCATGAACCAAATTGCAATTCAAATAGTTGATCTTAAGAGCCTCTAATTTAATGAAAAAGGGGGAGAATAATGTGTTGAATTTTCTTGAGTATCTCTTAGAAAACCTATTTTTGGAATTCACTAATGAGTTCTTATTGGCTTGTTCTTTAGAACTTCAATTTTTGTGCCAATTCATTATTATATGTACCAAAATGTGCTTCTTTTTAAAGGAATAAAGTCTTTAAAAGAGCTTTAAAAGAACCTTCAAAGCTTTGAATTTTATGTATGCTCTAAGATGTATCAAAAATTGCATGAATCCATATTTTGGTATTTATGCCCCAATGCTCTTATTATCATAAAAGAACTTTGAAGTCATTAAGAATTAATGATCCAACATGATGGTATGTTTTTCAAGTATATAAGTTTTGATCTTATACTCTGAAAATTAATTAAATTGCTCTCGTGTTGATAAAATACTTAATATATTGGGCAAAAGATCTTAAATGAACAAGCTTTCATACTTATTATTGAAGAGAGGTTAGATTTCCATTCGTGCTTTCTTTGAATATCATTCTTGATACTCCTTGAATTAATTTTCACCTGTACTTGATTTGAAAACTATCTTTGGAATCACATTTGATGTGCTCTCATCATAATTTGCTCTGAAATCATCTTAATTGGCTCTGATCTATGCTAATTAATCTTATTCTGACATTATTGCCTTGAGTTATATGATTCATATTCTTGCAATAATTTGACATGTATTAACTGAAAATCAGAGTACTATAAGGAAAAGAAATATTTGAGTACCATTATCTTTGTGCTTAATTTTTCATTATCTTGCAACCTTTTTGATGTTGTCAAAAAGAGGGAGAAATATCTGAGTATATGCTCATAATGCTTTATGTGTTGATTATGTTAAGTTGATTAAATCTAAAGCATTATCATGAAGTATATTTTAGAGATATATATTTTCTACTTCATGCAACTTAGCTATGCATTATTTCTAGAATACAATATATTTTATATTGCATATACTCCAAGTTTTGTCATCATTAAAAAGGGGGAGACTGATGACCCAAAGATTGATTTAAAGATTGATTTTGATGATCACAAAACCTTGAAGTATAATCACTAATATTTGTGTTGCAAGAAGAAAGATATTTATTTTGCAAGAAACATAACAAGTTGAAAGAATAGAAGAAGGCCTCAAAAACTCTCAAGAAAAGTTGGAAGAAACCTATACTTCATTGGCCCAAGTTTCAAGTTCAAATGATTCAAGTTAGAGGAGCAAATTCAAAGAAAGATTCAAAAGAATAGTCCTCGAGTCGACTCCTGGAAGTTTAGAGTCGACTCTGGCACTTTGGAGTTTCAAGAAATAGTGCTCGAGTCGACTCCGATACTCTACGAGTCGACTCCGACTGAAAACAAACAAAAAGACAAAGAGTTGATTTTCAGCGCTACAGTGCTCGAGTCGACTCCTACTTCAGCGCTACAGTGCTCGAGTCGACTCCTACTTCAGCGCTACAGTGCTCGAGTCGACTCCTACTTCAGTGCTACAGTGCTCGAGTCGACTCCTACTTCGGTGCTACAGTGCGGAGTCGACTCCCAGCTACAGTGCCGACAGACTACTATTCACAAGTCGACTTCTGTTTCAGCCGAGTCGACTCCTACTTCAGCCGAGTCGACTCCAGCACGCTGGGAGGCATAACGGCTAGTTTTTTCTTGATTCCAACGGCTCTATTTTTGTCTCTAACGGCTAGATTGTTGTTCCCAAGCCATCCAAAGCTATAAAATCAAGAGGAGAGCTAGGGAAGAAGAAATGGAAGTGGGAGAGAACATTTAGGGAAGAGATTTCAAAGAGATTACAAGGAAAATCTCCCAAAAGCACAAAAGGGCCATTCAAAGTAAAAGAGAGAGAAGAAGAGCATCCAAGTGAATCCCAAAGCTTTCTCTCCAACTGTGTGCTGCCTCGGTGATCCTCTACTTCGTGCAAAATCAGAAGAGGGTCAAGTAAAAAAGAAGCCGAGTTCCTTCATCTACAAATTTGTTTGAGGGCTTCTTCTCTTTACTCTACTTGTTTATATTTGCTATATTTGCTTATTTAAGAAGCTTGTATTTGCTTTAAATTCTTAGTCTGATATCTTGTAACTTGATTCAATCAAGGAATTGAATCAAGGGGTTAAGGTTTGTTGGTGAGCCAAAGAAAAAACCAACGGTGTAAGATTGTGGTTGGTGAACCGGAGAAAACCAACTGGGTTGGATTGTGAGCCCGTGAAAACAATCGGTTGGTTCTAATCGGTGAGCCTGTGAAAACCGACCGAGTTCGTTGTGATCTCGCAAAACAACAAGTTGGGTTGTGAGCTTGTAAAACAACCGACTGTAATCTGGAGGATTATAGTGAAATTCCCAAGAGGTCTTGGGAAGTGGATGTAGGTGCTGGGGTGCATCGAACCACTTTACATCTTTATATTTGTGATGCCTTATCTCTTGTATTTCATACCTTACATTCATACTTGATTGTGTAATATCTCTAGCTTTGTTTTCTATAGAGTTATAAGTGATTGTTTAGAATTTGCTTAGCTTCCACTCCATTCTTACCATACACATAGATTGGAATTGATCATACAACTATAAGTTAATTTTAGATCAATTGCACCCTAAAGCCATAGTATAATTGCTCTAGCTTAATTTTTCACTGCTTTACTTGTAATTGCCTAGAGCTTAAGTAAATGACATCTTATCATTCCGCTGCATTCAATTCAAAGTAAAAATTAGGGAATATATGGTGCAAAAATAAAATTGCTCTCCCAAGTGCAGGAGAATCGCACAAGTAGTATACTCGGAAGTCCGAGGTCGAATCCTCAGGGAACGAAATATGGATTATTAGCGTAACTTTTAGATGTAATTTTTTTTTAGTTGATTTATAGAAATGAAAAGCAAAGAATAATATGTGATTAAACAACGTTCAAGAATATAGAAATGGCTAGGGATCCGGAATCCTCCTTGACAATATTACTTTCAATAAATAAACTCGGCGATTCTTGATTAAGGATTAATATGATAAAATAGTTCTAATCATGAAGTATACAATCTGAAAACATGAATTAAACATCCAAGTATTTATCGTACCGGTTACGTCTACGACAAATCAAGCATCGAAATAATTCATGCATCAATATATATAAACCATGCAAGATCTATCAAATAAATAAATATGCAAGAACCCAAAACATACAAATGGATATAAAACAATTAGATTTAAAGTTCAGAGTGTACTTGATGAAAGCAACATGACAAGGATTCATCCATCACCCTTTGCTAAAGGATTTAGCAAGACATTACAAACATCAACATCCCTCCCTTTTCTCTCTCTCTATTTTTTTTTTCTTCTTTTTATTTTCGGAAACGGGGCATCCCCTGTTTCCCTTTCTCTCTTTTTTTTTCGTTTGAAACCAAGGGGCCGGCTCCTCTGTTTTCGTTGATGAGAGCTCCCGTTCTTCCTCCGATCCGAGCCTTTTATAATCTCTCCCTCCAAGGATCTTCGGAATGCGCTGGAGATCAATGCTTTAGAGGCAAACGGCTGGATCTCGGGCGCGTGAGGCTGAAGCGTTGGAGGAGCTGATCTCGGCCGGATCCGGTGCCTAGAACGGACGCGATGGAGGAGGCAGACGGCTGGGCGGTGATCTTGGCTGCTGCGGCGCTTCACGGGATCGGGGCTGATCGAGGACTGCTGGGAGGTTGCCGAGATGCGGATTGAACGGCTGGGAGGCGCTGATCGCGGACTGCTGACGGATGCCGGAGGTGATCGTGGAACGCTGTGGAGGAGGCGGATGCTTGGGAGAAGAGGATCGGACGCCGTGGATGGGGCTAGGGCGCTGGATACGGGAGCTAGGATCATGGAAGAATCAGTGGAGGAGGCGGATGGCTGCGTGGGAGATGATCGCGGGATGATAGGCTGCACACGAATGCTGGGAGGATTTTGGAGAAATTGGATGTGGGAGATGCGTGACACGGTGGAGACGGGATGCTGAGGGGTTGATTCCTAATCCGGAAATTGAAGGATAAAAGTGGAAGGGAGTTGTAGCACGCCTAATCTGAAAGCTGGGATGATGAAGAATAGATGGATGTGTGGGATGGTAGGCATGCTACTATGAGCTGCACGGACCGTTGGATCCTCCCGGATAATGAATCTAACTCCTTTGGTTGCTGTTCCATTAGACTGGATTTGGTCTGCTGATGCTCCTTCTGGTATGCAAATGGGGCTGACCCTATGTGCTCAGCTATTGACCTGCGGCGATGCATCTTTATAGACCCAATGCGCATTTAAACTCTGATCTGTGCCAAATAAAAAATATGAAATTAATGCAGCTCTTTTATCATTATTTGTTGGAAATAATATTAATTTAAGCTGCGTGTAGATCGCACTTTTGTGCTCTCATCACACCCCCCAACTAGCTTATTGCTAGTCCCTTGCAATTAATGAGCAAATGATAACATGAGAGTACAAAAGATGTTGGTCAATCCTTTGACTTTTTATTAAAGCTAAAGACATAAAACTAAGATATGTACCCACTTTCGTAGGGCATCACGACTGCACTTAGCACGTGCAACAAGCCGTTAAACCCCTAGGTTACCCTAGTGGACGAGTATTGTCTCGTGAGGATTTTCAGGGATGTTACCCACAAACATCATTCATAAAATGATATACAATGAAATCTAAGTCAATACACATGTGATATATGTTTTTTTTTTTTTTTTTTTTCAAGCTTAGCAACTATCAAAGCAAGGGGAATACTAAAGTGTAGTATGCATAAACAGAATGACTTTCTTAGAGCACTAATACCTCCACCACAACATGGTACCGCTTGAATTTTAGGTGCACTACTCAAGTTCGCAAGTGTTTACTACAGTTTATTAGAACCTGATCTATCAAATTTTCAGAATATCACATGTTGTCTACATTCGTCAAGAATGGTTCGTATGTAAAGAAAGAGCTATCAATCCCAACTAAGTATCCAAAGTACACAAAGGTCCAATACAATGGAGTCAAACCAGCCATTACCACATGTCACTGGGTTCAGCCCGACCAACCCTATTCATATTTTTTTTTTTTTTTTTTAAACACATATGGTGATTACAATAGTCCAACCCCCTTAGGCTCTAGCAAGGTCCATGTAGCGAGTTTTCGGCCAATGACTCTTGATTCAGTTGGCTCAAGGCATTAGGTGAAAACACCCCTCGGGCTTAATTACTCGAACCAAACTACGCCATGAGGTTAGACTTGTCATCTCCTCATTTATTTATTTATTTAATTTTTTTTATTTTTTTTTCAAAATAGAGAAGGTAAATTGAACCATATAATGTGACTGCAACGTGACTATAGGTCAACCAAGATCGGAACATAAGGCACTTAGATGATCTAGCCGGGGTATTCAACCTCTATCTTTATGTGAAAACCAAATCAAGAACCTTATAGTACGGACAAGGATACTCGTACTTCTTTTACAGATATGGCTTAATAAAAATGCATTAAACAAATGTGAACTCCTGAGGCCTTCCTATAATCATTAAATACATGTGCGGAGATCTAATAATAGGTCTCTAATCAGTCATAGTACGCATGTATTCCTTGCCTTAATAGTTGCACAAACTCAATATGAAAATACATGTGCATTTGCTTAGAAAAGAATGCAAAAACTTTTTTTTTTTTTTTTTTTTTTGCAAAATACTTCCCTCCCCCCAACTTAAACATTGCATTGTCCTCAATGTAATAGATACAAGAAAATTATAATGAAATACAGTAGAGAAAATAATATTGGAGAGAAGAGGAATACCTTGAGCTGTTAATATCCAGAAAATAAAACCTACAAAACTAGAAAAATAATCCTAACTAATATACACATACCTTTGCCTTCATGTTCAGTCATAAGAAGGCTCCCCCAAGAAAAAGGAGTCTTCTTCATCTGCAAAATTCTCAAGAAAAGGTTTAAGTCTGTGTCCATTTACCTTAAAAATTCTACCATCCCGTGGATTCTCAATCTCAACCGCCCCATGTGGAAAAACAGTTTTTATAATATAAGGACCTGTCCATCTCGATCGCAACTTACCAGGAAACAGATGTAAGTGGGAATCATATAAAAGAACTTTTTGCAAAGGTTCAAAAGATTTTTTTAAAATTGATTTATCATGTAAGATCTTCATTCGTTCTTTGCAAATTTTAGCATTGTCATAAGCATCTCTGCGAATCTCATTAAGCTCATTCAATTGCAATTTTCTAGCTAGACCGGCATCTTGTAAATCAAAATTCAATTTTCTAATTGCCCAATACGATTTATGTTCCATTTCTACAGGCAGATGACACGCTTTTTCATAGACTAGACGGTAGGGAGACATGCCAAGAATGATTTTGTATGCAGTACGATAGGCCCATAATGCATCTGATAGTTTCAAGGACCAATCTTTTCGTGATGGGTTCACCGTTTTCTCTAAAATACGCTTGATCTCCCTATTGGCTAATTCTACTTGGCCACTAGTTTGCGGGTGATATGGGGTAGCAACTTTGTGGGTGACACCATACTTTTTTAATAATGTCTCAAAAGGCTTATTACAAAAGTGTTTTCCACCATCACTAATTATGACCTTAGGCATCCCAAATCGTGAAAAAATATTTTCTTTTAAAAACTTCAGGATGGGTTTGTGATCATTGGTCTTACAAGCAACAGCTTCTACCCATTTGGACACATATTCGACACCGACTAAAATGTACTCATATCCAAAAGACGGTGGGAATGGGCCCATAAAATCGATACCCCAACAATCGAAAATTTCGATAATAGTAATGGGTTGAAGAGGCATCATTTGCCTACGAGTTAGACTTCCAATACGTTGACATGGATCACATGTCTTGCAGAACTCGTGGGCATCTTTGAACATAGTGGGCCAATAGAAACCACATTGCAAAACTTTTGCAACAGTTTTCTTAGAGGCAAAGTGTCCACCGCAAGCATCAGTGTGGCAGAAAGAGAGTACGCTTTGTATATCATGATCCGGTATGCATCGTCTAAAGATTTGATCATTGCAATATTTAAATAAATAGGGTTCGTCATAGTAATAATTCTTTACTTCGCGCAAGAAAATTTTTCTATCTGTCGACCCCCAATGTTCCGGCATCCGGCTTGTAACAAGAAAATTTACAATATCTGCATACCATGGTATACTAGAAAGTGCAAACAACTGCTCTTCAGGGAATGAGTCCTTGATGGAAAATTGTGGCACTGAATCATGAAAAAGGAGTAGAAGTATCCATCGTATTAAGCGTGGTTTGGCCTCTTTCTTATCCAACAAATATTTTAGTGTCGCATGGTCCGTGAAGATAACAATAGGAGCACCAAGGATATAAGAGCGAAATTTATCTAAGGCAAATACTACTGCAAGCAATTCCTTCTCGGTGGTAGTGTAATTCATTTGAGCATCGTTTAAGGTTTTGCTTGCATAGTAAATGACATATGGCTTATTATCCTTGCGTTGTCCTAAGACAGCTCCTATTGCATAGTCGTTAGCGTCGCACATAATCTCAAAAGGTAATGACCAATCGGGTGGTCGAACGATGGGTGCAGTGCTAAGCATAGACTTTAACTTCTCGAATGCATCTTGGCAAGTTTCAGTCCAATTGAACGGTGTATCAAGGGATAGGAGATTACATAATGGTCGAGATATGACACTAAAGTCCTTGATGAACCTCCTATAGAATCCGGCATGACCCAAAAATGATCTAACATCTCTAACCGTCTTGGGTGCAGGTAGCTTAGCAATTAAATCAGTCTTAGCTCTATCTACTTCCATGCCCTTCGATGAAACAATATATCCTAAGACAATTCCTTTTGGCACCATGAAGTGGCATTTCTCCCAATTCAGTATCAAATTCTTTTCCATACATCGAGCTAAGACAGCTTGTAAATGTGACAGGCAATCATCAAATGTGTCGCCAAAAACGGAGAAGTCGTCCATGAACACTTCCAAAAAATTTTCGTTCATGTCTTCAAAGATGCTGAGCATGCATCTTTGGAACGTTGCAGGTGCATTACACAACCCGAATGGCATTCGTCGGAAAGCAAATGTGCCAAAAGGACAAGTGAAGGTAGTCTTCTCTTGATCTTCCGGTGAAATTTCAATTTGATAATATCCCGAATAGCCATCGAGAAAACAATAGAAATCATGCCCTGCAACCCTCTCCAATACTTGGTCTAGGAAGGGTAGAGGAAAGTGATCCTTTCGTGTGACCAAATTCAGCTTTCGGTAGTCAACACACATGCGCCAACTTGTCGGGACACGAGTTGGAACTAGTTCACCTTATTCATTTTCTACTACCGTCAAACCCGATTTCTTAGGAACAACTTGAGTAGGGCTTACCCACTTGCTGTCGGAAATTGGGTAAATAATACCCACGTCAAGCAACTTGAGGACTTCTGCCTTAACCACATCTCTCATTGTAAGATTTAACCTTCGTTGCATTTGCCTTGTGGTTTTGGCATTGTCCTCTAAATATATCCGGTGCGTGCAAATTAAGGGGCTAATTCCCTTTAAATCGGCAATAGACCATCCTAAGGCTCCTTTATGATTCTTTAAAACATCAATTAATTTTTCTTCTTGGTTATGATCAAGTCCAGACGAGATGATTACAGGAAAAGTATCTTCGGGTCCAAGAAAAGCATACTTAAGTTCCTTTGGTAAGGGTTTCAATTCGAGCTTGGGTGCTTGCTCATGGGATGGTTCTATTTTCACCTCTCGAGGCGACAATCTCTCAAATTCTCCTTCTTTTGGTCTCCACCCATTGACCATCTTGATATCCAGATTATCCACAATAGGTGTGACTGACAAATCATCATCATTGGTTCCATTAAGACACCAATCAATTAAGCTATCATTGAATGGGTCGTTAATTGCTTTAGCTAACAAATAATCTTCTGCGATGGTTTCAACCCAATCAACCTCCTTACTCTCTTCGGAATCATTGGGTTGTTTGCACACATTAAAAATGTTCAGTTCTAAGGTCATATTACCGAAAGAAAGCTTCATGACGCCATTCCTACAATTAATCAATGCATTAGAAGTTGCAAGGAACGGACGTCCTAAAATGACCGGAATCTGAGACTGTGAGTTCGAAGCCGGATGTGTGTCCAATACAATAAAATCGACAGGAAAGTAGAACTTGTCTACTTGGACTAATACATCCTCGATAATCCTCTTTGGAATTTTAACTGACCTGTCAGCTAATTGCAAAGTGACGGAGGTTGGCTTCAACTCACCTAAACCAAGTTGCTCATATACAGAATATGGCAACAAATTCACACTTGCCCCTAAATCTAACAATGCTCGCTCTATCCTAAAGTCACCTATGATGCATGAGATGGTTGGGCAACCTGGATCTTTATATTTAGGAAGAATGTTGTGCTGCAAAATAGCACTCACATTTTCAGTTAAAAATGCCTTCTTCTTAACATTTAATCGGCGCTTAACAGTACACAAGTCCTTCAAAAATTTGGCATATGAGGGTACTTGTTTGATTGCATCAAGAAGAGGTATGTTGATCTTTACTTGTTTAAAAAGCTCAAGAATTTCAGAATTAGGTTCGAGCTTTTGCAACGGCTTTAACCGTTGTGGAAAAGGTGGAGGAAAAGGACATTCAACTTTCTCGGTAGAAGTTGGGACCTCAACTTCTTCTTTGTCCCTTTCATCGACTTTGGGAGCATCAGAATAGGAAGTGACTTGCGGTCTCAATGGGACGGTTTGATCAATGACTTTCCCATTACGCAAAGTCATAATGCTTTTTGCATGTTCTGTATGCGAACTAGAGGGAGCCGTATTATTACTACCGTGCACTTGTGGGTTAGGTTGGGGTTGAGCTGGAAGCTTACCCTTCTCTTGGGTACTTAGGACGGTAGTCAATATTGACAATTGGTTCCTTATGTCTTCAAAATTTCGAGTATTTTGAGCATTGATATTAGCTTGACCTTGTAGAAAAGTTTGTATGGATTGCAAGGTATCCTCGATATTTGGCTTTTGAGAAGGTGATGGTGCATAAGTAGGATGTGCAGGTGGAGGAGCTGAATGGTGTGACTGTTGAGGATGATCGTTTCTCCACCTAAAGTTTGGATGATTCTTCCAACCAGGGTTATAGGTATTCGAGTATGGATCGTTATAAGGCTTTTGGTAGGAGTTCATAGCATTTGCTTGATCGTGCAAGACTTCTTTGAATGCCGGTATGGTGGGACAATCAGTAGTAGTATGACCCGACATGTCGCAGATACCACAACACTCGTTTCTAAGCTCTATAGTCTTGACAGGTTCAACCTTCCTAAGCTCAATTTCTTCTACCTTCCTAGTGAGGGCTGCCATTTTAGCATGAAGATCATCCTCAGTTCTAAGGTTGTAAAGGCCTCCCTGTACAGAGCTAGTAGGCTTAGGCAAAGACTTATTGTTTCTATCCCCGTTATCCCAAAGTTGGGTAGTCTCAGCAAGGGAATCCAAATACTCCCATGCCTCATCAGGTTGTTTTTCTAAAAATCTACCATTGCACATGGTCTCTACAAATTGTTTCAACTGTGGAGATAAACCTTCATAAAAGAAGCTAATGGTTCTCCAAGTTTCGAATCCGTGATGAGGGCATGAGAGAAGAAGGTCTTTAAATCTTTCCCAACATTCATAAAATGTTTCATTATCTTTTTGTTGGAAATTGCTGATATGTCTTTTCAAAAAGTTAGTCCTTTGTGTGGGGAAGAACTTCTTTAAAAATTCTCTCTGCATATCTTGCCAATTTCTTATTGATCTAGGTCGCAAAGAGTTTAGCCATGTTTTGGCCTTATCCTTTAGAGAGAAAGGAAACAATGTCAACTTGAGGACATCCTCGGTGACATTTGGCACTCTAAATGTAATGCTCAGTTCTTCAAAATCCTTTAAATGAAGATACGGACTCTCGGACTCTAACCCGTGGAACTTGGGCAGCAATTGGATTACCCCGGGTTTGATGTCAAAATGTCCTACATTATCAGGAAAAATTATGCATGAAGGCTGACTAGTCCTAGCCGGTTGTAGGTATTGTCTTAGAGTCATAACATGGGGTTCTCGTTCTCGATTGTGGTGACTCCCCGCATCTTCATTTAAATCAGCCATCTCACAAGGTGTGAGATACTGCGAAGGAATTTCAGGGGTATGTCCTAAAGGATGATCTAAAGTTGTACGACTTAATCGACCAGTGTCGTCCCTATTCCACTTTAGCATGCAAAATATTTTCCTCTTTTTTTTTCTTTTTCTTTTTTTAAAAAAATAAAAGAAAATAAAAAATAAATATAAGTACCAACTAAAGTTACCCTAAAACGATATCCTAAAACAAAAATTTTATTCACAATCAAACATGCAACAAAACATTACACCTCAATTTCTAATGTTTTTCTTAAATTTCTAGACAGCTCCTAACTGGTTTGAAGAGGACACCTAAGCCTCCAATCCGGTCTAATGAACCGAGTTGACCAGGTAAGCTCCCAGGTAAGTGGAGGGGTCACGATGCGTTCGCAAAGGTCCCACTTAAAACCCACTTGCCTCGAACAGATGAACTGTCTCCCTTATAGGGACAAAGCTTGCCTAGACATCAACTAAGCCACAGAGCGAAATTGGTGCAACTTTCGGTGGTCTTCGTCCTATTGAGCTCGAATGTCCTTAGGGGCCAACGTCTAGTTGATTTTAGTTAAGCTTGGGACATTTATGCACTGGGGTGATTTTTGAGCTAAGGACGAGTGATGAAATCCCGACCTTATCTTTTTAAATGGGTTCAGCCCTTAGAATATTTTATTCTGATGCCTTATACTATATGCAACAATCAAGATATTTTTTTTTAATATTTTATGACATGACATTAAATTTCATTGAATAGGTGATCAAGCAAATTATTTATTTATTTTTTTTAAAATTTTATGAGTTGAAGTCTGAAATTTGAATTCTGAAATTTGAAATTTGAAATTTAAAATTTTAGGTTTTTTTTTTCTTTTCTTTTTTTTAGTTTTGAATAATCACCCTTGATCTTTTCTTAAAGTTTTTTTTTTTAATCAATTTTCAATTAGCAACAAGGGTTGATGAGATATAATAACAATAAAATTCTGATTCTAAAAAAAATTAAATGCAGAAAATTCAAAGTAAAAAGCAGCAAGGTTTTATATTAATCTAATGGTCTTAAAAGTCTCAGAATATCCATCAGACCGTTCAGATTATTTAATAATGTGTCTTGCACTAGCTGACCAAATTTGAGTCAAATCAGACGGCTAATTTCTATGATATCAGAGTTTGATGCAAACTGTGCAGGGAATTAAAAATAGTAGTAAAGATGCAATTTTTTTTTTTCAAAAGAAAAATACTAACTACTAAGGTAAAAATTAAATCTAAAATTATACTAATAACTCAGTCGTTCTCCGGCAACGGCGCCAAAAACTTGGTGCAAAAATAAAATTGCTCTCCCAAGTGCAGGAGAATCGCACAAGTAGTATACTCGGAAGTCCGAGGTCGAATCCTCAGGGAACGAAATATGGATTATTAGCGTAACTTTTAGATGTAATTTTTTTTTAGTTGATTTATAGAAATGAAAAGCAAAGAATAATATGTGATTAAACAACGTTCAAGAATATAGAGATGGCTAGGGATCCGGAATCCTCCTTGACAATATTACTTTCAATAAATAAACTCGGCGATTCTTGATTAAGGATTAATATGATAAAATAGTTCTAATCATGAAGTATACAATCTGAAAATATGAATTAAACATCCAAGTATTTATCGTACCGGTTACGTCTACGACAAATCAAGCATCGAAATAATTCATGCATCAATATATTTAAACCATGCAAGATCTATCACATAAATAAATATGCAAGAACCCAAAACATACAAATGGATATAAAACAATTAGATTTAAAGTTCAGAGTGTACTTGATGAAAGCAACATGACAAGGATTCATCCATCACCCTTTGCTAAAGGATTTAGCAAGACATTACAAACATCAACATCCCTCCCTTTTCTCTCTCTCTATTTTTTTTTCTTCTTTTTATTTTCGGAAACAGGGCATCCCCTGTTTCCCTTTCTCTCTTTTTTTTTCGTTTGAAACCAAGGGGCCGGCTCCTCTGTTTTCGTCGATGAGAGCTCCCGTTCTTCCTCCGATCCGAGCCTTTTATAATCTCTCCCTCCAAGGATCTTCGGAATGCGCTGGAGATCAATGCTTTAGAGGCAAACGGCTGGATCTCGGGCGCGTGAGGCTGAAGCGTTGGAGGAGCTGATCTCGGCCGGATCCGGTGCCTAGAACGGACGCGATGGAGGAGGCAGACGGCTGGGCGGTGATCTTGGCTGCTGCGGCGCTTCACGGGATCGGGGCTGATCGAGGACTGCTGGGAGGTTGCCGAGATGCGGATTGAACGGCTGGGAGGCGCTGATCGCGGACTGCTGACGGATGCCGGAGGTGATCGTGGAACGCTGTGGAGGAGGCGGATGCTTGGGAGAAGAGGATCGGACGCCGTGGATGGGGCTAGGGCGCTGGATACGGGAGCTAGGATCATGGAAGAATCAGTGGAGGAGGCGGATGGCTGCGTGGGAGATGATCGCGGGATGATAGGCTGCACACGAATGCTGGGAGGATTTTGGAGAAATTGGATGTGGGAGATGCGTGACACGGTGGAGACGGGATGCTGAGGGGTTGATTCCTAATCCGGAAATTGAAGGATAAAAGTGGAAGGGAGTTGTAGCACGCCTAATCTGAAAGCTGGGATGATGAAGAATAGATGGATGTGTGGGATGGTAGGCATGCTACTATGAGCTGCACGGACCGTTGGATCCTCCCGGATAATGAATCTAACTCCTTTGGTTGCTGTTCCATTAGACTGGATTTGGTCTGCTGATGCTCCTTCTGGTATGCAAATGGGGCTGACCCTATGTGCTCAGCTATTGACCTGCGGCGATGCATCTTTATAGACCCAATGCGCATTTAAACTCTGATCTGTGCCAAATAAAAAATATGAAATTAATGCAGCTCTTTTATCATTATTTGTTGGAAATAATATTAATTTAAGCTGCGTGTAGATCGCACTTTTGTGCTCTCATCAACATAATTTTTAGAAAACCCAATTCACCCCCCCTCTTGGGTTGTCACCTTGGGCAACAAAATTTCTCATGCCATTGTTTAGGTGCTTGCTTTAGACCATATAATGACTTAATAAGTTTACACACTTTATGTCATTTCCAGGTAGAACAAACCCTTCTAGTTGTTCCACGTAGACTCCTCATCAAGATCACCATTTAAAAATGCTGTTTTTACATCCATTTGATGAACATAAAAATCATGTATTGATGCTAAAGCAAACAAAATTCTAATTGAAGTTATTCTTGCTACAGGTGCATAAGTATCAAAATAATCTATTCCTTCCTTTTGTCAAAACCCCTTGGCTACTAATCTAGCCTTAAAAATATGAAGAGTACCATCAATATGATATTTCTTTTTAAATACCCATTTACAACCAATTGGTTTTAAACCAGGGGGTAAATCAACAAGTTCCCAAGTGTGGTTTGACATAATAGAATCCATTTCATCGTTTATTGCATCCTTCCAAAAGGCATGATCTCTTGAAGACATAGCTTCCTTATAAGTTTTAGGATCATCTTCCACTTGCAGAACAATAGGAATTATTCTTATGACTGTTTTCTGATATCCGTCAACTAGGTTAAAAGAAATAAGTTGAGAGTTAATCTCATCAGATCCTAATTCTTTTGCTTTTCGGACTCTTTTGCTACTTCTAGGTTCACTTGGTTGTTCTACAACCTTAGAAGTCTCAATTTGAGATTTCTCATTACTAGGAGCTTGAGGTTTATTTACAGAAGTAAATAAATGCTCAAAGAACTCAACATGAACAGATTCTATAATCACATTAGACTCTAAGTTTAAGAGCCTATAAGCTTTGCTGTTTGTAGCATATCCTACAAAAGCACATCTAATTCCTCTAGGACCTAATTTAGTCCATTTAGGATCATTATTCTTGCAATATGCAAGACACCCCCACACTTTAAAATACCCTATGTTGGGTTTTCTTCCCTTCCAAAACTCATATGGTGAGATTTTATTTTTCTTTAAAGACATCCTATTAAGTATATGACATGCAGCAAGAAGTGTTTCACCCCATAAATTAAATGGCAATTCTGCATTTAACAGCATAGCATTTACCATCTTAAGATATGTTCTATTTTTACGTTCAGCTAAACCATTTTGTTCAGGTGTTCGTGGTGCAGAACATTCATGAATAATACCATGTTCCTCACAAAAAATAATGAATTCATTAGGAAAGTATTCTCTACCCCTATCACTTTGAAGTACTTTAATCTTTCTTCCTAATTGATTTTCAACTTCAGCTTTATATGCTTTAAATAAATTAAAAGCTTCATCTTTATGTTTTAATAAATAAACATACGTGAATCTAGAACAATCATCAATAAAGGTAATAAAATATCTATTATCACCTCTAGTTAACATGCCATTCAATTCACATATATCAGTATGTATAAGCTCTAATAGTTCTGATTTTCTAGCAATACTATAAAATGGTTTCTTTACCATCTTTGATTTTACACAAATTTCACATTTTTTAAATTTATCAGCATCACAAGAAATTAAACCATATTTAATCATTCTTTTCATAGTATTAATTCCTATATGTGCTAATCTACCATGCCACAAAGAAACATAGTCAATTATATAAGCAGAAGAAATATTATTATTATTGTCATTGTCAACAATACATAGTTTGACCATTCCCTCACTAAAATAGCCTTTGCCAATAAAATCACCATTTCGGGACATAATTAATTTTCCCGATTCATACACAGTTTTAATTCCAGGTTTTCCCAACAGAACCTCACTTGCTAAGTTCCTATTCATTTCAGGAACATGAAGTACATTTGCTAATATAACCTTCTTTCCAGAAGTGAAAACGAGTTCTATATTTCTTTTTCCAAACACCTTAGAACGACCTTCATTTCCCATTTGAACCTCTTGATCATCACTTATTTCTTGATAGGTCTTGAACAACGATCTATCATAGCATACATGCGTGGTGGCACAAGTATCATACCACCAGCCAGGAACTTTACCTTGGACAGTATTGATTTCGCTCATAGCAGCGATAATCCCATCAATTTCTTCCACAGAATTCACTGTTGCTTTTGCTACATCTCCATTTTGTTTCTTTCGAAACCTACACTCCCATGCATAATGTCCTGATTTACCGCAGACAAAGCATCCTCCATTCTTTTTGATGGTATTCTGGGGTTTCTTGAATTTTTCATGATCTTTTTTAGGACCAAGAAATCTTCCTTTGTTCCGAATGCTTTTATTGGGCTTGTTCACAGTATTGGCTTTTGGATTTTCATCAAAAAAAAATTTCATTCTTTTCTCTCTCCTTCGATTCCTTCTCAAGATGTTCCTGCAACTTTTTCAAAGAAAAATCTTCGGAACTGTGAAATATTTTATTCCTATAACTTTTCCAAGTTGATGATAATTTTGCGATTATTGCACCAACTTGAAAAGTCTCAGGAATTTCGATTTTTACAGGCCTCAGTTTGTTAACAATAACTTGCAGATCATGCATTTGAGGTAATATAGGCTTGTCATCAGTTATCTTAAATTCGTAATATTTAGAAATTAAGAATTTATTTGTACCTTCCTCTTCTGCCTTGTATTTGAATTCCAGCGCCTCCCAGATTTCTCTAGCATAAATGATAAGTCTGATAAAGATCGTACAGACAGTCTGACAGAGCATTAAGTATGTGCCCACAGCATATGAGTTCGTCATCTTCTCGCTTCTTTCTTTTAGCCTTCAACTCGTCAGTGTCTGTATCCGAAGGTTCTGGAATTGGTGCAGTGGTCGGATCAAGAATGCAAAAGACCTTCAAGAAAGTCAGAAGGAATTTGAGTTTGTCTTGCTAGCGGGTGTAGTACACTTTCAATCTCCATTGCAGTGCAAGTACACCTTAAGATTGTTGGAAATACATAATGTAGACTTGAAACACGTACTAATTACGCTTTTCTTAGAGTGTATTGCTCCCTCTCCTTATTGCTTGTAGGAATTAATTGCAAATCACTTCCAGTATGACAAGCCTCTGTAACTTGCACCAAGCAAAAGTAAAAGTTTTCCTAAGAATATTAGAATGATTTTGTCTAGGAAAGAAAAAATGATCAAAATTAGAAGAAGTTTTTTTTTTTCAAATTCGTTTTTGTTTCTTTTTTATAGAATTTATATGAAAAGGTTGCAACTGTTCGTCAATTGTTGCATTCTTTTTAAAAATTGTGTCTGTTTGATGAATAGACGCAACTTTTAAATATTCACAACGGACTGGTCGTAACTATTTTTATATTTGAACAACCAAAATCCAACTGAAACTTCTATCAAGCAGCCATTGGCCATAAGAAGAGGTATTTCAATATCATTATGCCGAATGCTCTGACTTTAAGTCAAAAAATTTTAGGCTTACCATGACCTGAGAGGGTGAGTGTAGAACTTCAGCTCCTTAGGGACTGTCTTGGGCTTCGTTGACCTTTTTTTTTTTTTTGGTGAAAATGGCAGTTCATATAACTCTAACTTGAGTACATCCAGCCATATCAAAAGAAAGTAAAGAAAACAATGGAGTGGGACTATCAGCTACTGATGTCCAAAGAAGCTCTTTGGATTGTCGGACGACGTAGGAGGCGACCCAGTCAGCTGCTCGGTTCATCTTCCGGTATACATATGTAGCATGAAAATCACCCATCTCCTGAGCCAGTCTCCTAGTCTCAAGGATGAGTGGATGACGGTCACCATACTTGTCCACCCCCTGGATCCAATCGATCACCACAGAAGAGTCCCCCTCAAGATGCACCCGAGCGGCGCCGAGAACCCTCCTCGCATAGGATAAACCCTCCCAAGCAACCCGCAGCTCTGCTCCAACAACAGTAAGCTCTGATATGCGACGACCACCAGCGGCTATCAGTCTGCCCCCACAGTCTCTAATCACAAATCCCACACCTTCAGAGACACCATCCACCGACCGACTACCATCAAAGTTCACCTTGAGATGACCAAAGGATGGGGGTACCCATGAAACAAGGGCGAACCTGGGTGCTATAACAGCAGAAAGAGTACCCCAGATGACCCTGGCCATCCCAGAAGTGAACCAAGCAGTGGCCGCGGTGATCTCCCCTACATGTAGCACAACTCAATTCACCACCATCCCCGAGGACCACCTCCTACCCTCAAATAGGCCAGCATTCCTATCCAACCAAATATGATAAGCCAAATGCGCCAGCATAATGCCCGCCTCGACAAAACTAGGACTCCGCATAGAAGCTCTCGGCACGTGAATCAGATCATGAGCCAACTCCACTGAATGGGGTAACGGAACAGGAGACCTGCTCCATATCTCCCTAACCCTGGGACACTGCAATAGAACATGGTCAATGGTCTCCCCGATACCTGAACACAGATCACAGCACTAAGAAATCTGCATGCCCCAGCTGGCTAGCATACTCCTGGTCGGTAGACAGCCCCATGCCACTTTTCAGAAGAAGAGCGGCACCCACGGATGACACTGTGTAATACCCCAGAAAAGCAACAAAAAAAAAAAAAAAGAGGGCGGATGGGCTGGCCCGAAAAGACCGGGCCCATCCCCCTTAAAACGATCGTGCCTAGGGCACGATCGTGGAAGAGAGGGGGAAGAAGGGGGGGACCGGTGGTGGCGGCGTCGGAGGGATTGGTTGCCGGAGGAGAAGGCTCGCCGGAGGAGACCGAGCACCGGAGATCCGAGATCCGGCCGGCCGCGGTGAAGCCCTCCTCCTTTCCTTTGGTGTGAGAACCCTCCGCTAGTTGCTCACAAGTTTTTCCGTCGGTTCCTCGCCGGAAACATCACCGGAGCACCTCGTCGGGCTGAGGTAAGTACATCTCCTTCCTTATGCTTCATGTTCTGGATTTTGGGTGGCGTTGGAGGGGTTTTGGCCGCCGAAACCGTCAGAGAGGGATCCGAAACAGGGTACCCCTGTTTCGGCCTCTTCTTTCTGATTTTTGGCCGCCGCCAGCCGCCGGGATGGGCCGGGATCCATGGTATTGGGGGTCGGTCGGGTCTATGTGAGGGTCGGAGAGGGTTTTCTAGGCTATGTATGTGATGAGGGAGGGTGGATCCGAGGTCTTCTTCCTCGGGATCCCATCCTCTCCTCCTCTTCCCCTCGTCGGTTGGCCACCGGCGGCGGCGACGGCGGCTGGGTGTCGTCGGTTGGGGGCCGAGCCACCATCACGGTGGCCTTTCCGTGGAAGAAATGGAGGAAGGGGGAGGGGTCTGTGTCGGTTGGAAAGAAGAAGGAGAAGAAGAAGAAGAAGAAAAAGGAGGAGGGAAAATAAGAATATAATAATAATAATAATAATAAGAGGAGAAGGAAAAGAAGAAGAAGAGGAAGAGACTTCTTCTTCTCTCTTTCTCTTGGCCGGCCACCATCGCCGGTGACTGCAGCAGGGGCGGCCGGCGATGGTTCGGCCAATGGTGGCCGAGGGTGGGGAAGGTGAGGGCACAGCCACCCTGGCTGTTGCCCTTGGACCAAAGAGGTGGAGAAAGAACCCTTCTCTATCATCCACCCTTCTTTTGGTCTTTTCATCGGGACCGGCCATCGTCGCTGGCGTGGCAGCGGCCACGGCTGGCGACGACATGGGCCGGTGGTACAAGGGTGGGAGTCGGGCCACCCCGACTACCCTAGACTTGGAGAGATTGAGATGTTTGGGGATCTGGTTATGGACCCCATAGTAAATATCAATTATGGTTTGGAATATTTAAATATTAAATGATTTAGTTGTGATTTGTAATTGATGTTGTAGAGAAAGAGTCGGTAGAGCCAGGAGGTTTTGATCAGGGGACTCAGCACCCCAGCGCGTAGGTTGTGATTCGGACTGTGTTTGAGTCAGTCTACAATTTCGGTAAGAATCCCTACATCTGAGCACTTCTATGCATATATTGATTTATCGTTGGATTTATTTACGGTTTTGATGTTATTGCTTGTGAGTTGATGTGATACATATGAGACGAATTTTTATCAACATATTTTCATTATTATGTTGTTATTGTTTATGAGTTGATGCGGCACCTATGAGGCGTGCATGTTGTTTATAATGAAAATATTGAGATAAATTCATTTGGGAAGAAATAACATATATTTTGAAAATTTATGAAAATATGTGATGTTATGGGAATGTGATTGAACATGTAAAACTAGACATGTAATATGGGTTGGACTAACCTTGTCATGAGATAGCCTCTACGAGCTTATGCGTAGGATAGCGGCCACGAGCTGATGCGTGGGATAGCCTCCACGGGCTTACGCGTGGGATAGCCTCCACGGGCTTACGCGTGGGATAGCTGCCACGAGCTTATGCGTGGGATTTGTGCAGTCTTGGACTGGGACATGATCTTGGTTAGTCCAACGCCAGAAATGAAAAGTTTGAAAACTTTGGAATTTGAGTAATACGGGAATGGATCACATAATGTGAAAAAGGATTTGTGTATATGTACTGATTACATATATTTGTTGTTTGTTGAGCTTTTGAAATGATGAAATGATATATATATTTTGATACTTGATTATTTTATGATTTTGTTGTGGGTGGCTGTTGGGATTCTTACTGGGCTGGAAAAGCTCATACTACACTTTCATTTTTTTTCAGAGGCACTGGATTCGTAGAATCTGTCGGATGGGACAAGAAGTGAGCTCGATCTGGAGTCAGACTGCTAGATAGTTAGAAGTCAATTTATCTTTTATTTATGGACATTTGAAATTATGTAATAAATCAGTACATTGTAGCTGGATTTGATTGAATTACATCAATCTTTGATTTTGGCATTTATGGAATTATTGGAATTATTGGAATTGTTGTTTATCTTAGGCCTTGCATGATCTTTAGGGCCTTGCTCTAGGGCTCATGCGGCCGGTCGCGTGCCGGACCCGGGTGATGGGTTCGGGGCGTGACAGAGTGGTATCAGAGTGTTGCCCAGATAGACAACCCAAGAGGGGGGGGTGAATTGGGTTTTTAAATTAACTTAGCTAATTAAAACTTTGTGGATGATTAACTAAATACTATAGCCAGTTATTTAATTAAAGCTAAGTGCTGTGAGTAATGTGTGGGGAAGAAGATGAGAGACAATGCACTACAAACACAAAGTTTTATAGTGGTTCGGAGCTAACCCTTGCTCCTACGTCCACTCCCCAAGTCTCACTTGGGAATTTCACTATAACCCCCTTGGATTACAGCCGGTTGTTTTGCAAGCTCACAACCGAACTTGTTGTTTTACGAGCTCACAACGAACTCGGTCGGTTTTCCCAGGCTCACCGACTAGAACCAACCCCGATTGTTTTCCCGGGCTCACAATCAAACCCTTACACTCGTTGGTTTTAAACCGGCTCACCAACCAACCTTAATCCCCTTGATTCAATCCCCCGATTGAATCAAGTAAATACACGAGATAGAAGAAAACAGAAAAATAGCTTCTCAAAAAGCAGATTTAAAATAATATAATCGTAAAGGAGTTAGAAGCCCTCAAACGCTTTTAAGATGGTGAAGAGGTGTGGCTTCTGGAACTCCAGTCTCCTCTTGAAAGAGTGATCGACTTGAAAGCAGGAGGAGGAAGCTTTGAATGCTGGGAAGATGTTGGTGGAGCAGTAAATGCAGATCTTCCCTTTTTCTCGTTGAAGAGCACTTAGAGAGCTTGAAGACTTGAATGCTAGGAGTGGAATGTGTGTTCTCTACCTTGCTACAGTCTTCTGTGGCTATTTAAGCCAACCCCCACGGAAACTAGCCGTTACTCTGCTTTTTCTGGCCGTTCTGCACACTCTGCGCAGCCTGACAATGTGACCGTTGGTGGGTTGGAGTCGACTCGCGCGATCAGGAGTCGACTCGGCTGTAGCAGGAGTCGACTCGAGCTTTTCCGGAGTCGACTCGGCAACTGTTCCAAGTTTGAATTAAAGTTGCCGTCTTGACTGGGAGTCGACTCGTCTTGACCCGGAGTCGACTCGCCAACTTCTGGCGCTGACCTGGCAATTTTGGAGTCGGCTCATCCTCTGTAGTCCGTGGATCCAAATTTGAATTTTGTCCACTCGAGTCGACTCGACTGTCCTGGGAGTCGACTCGAATCTCAGAGCCCGAACTCCCGATTCTCTGTCTTTTGGCTCATCCAGTCTTGGAGTCGACTCGGCTCTCAGTTTCCGAAAGTTGGTCTTCTGCCTTTTGACGTGAAGCTTGTCTTGGAGTCGACTCGAGCTGTCTGGGAGTCGACTCGAATCTCAGAGGCAGTAACATGGTCTTCTGTCTGTCGATGGTCGCACAGTCTCGGAGTCGACTCGCGTACTGCGGGAGTCGACTCGAATCTCAGAGTCCATAAAACGCTCTCTGACTTTTTCTTTGTGTACCGCTGGGAGTCGACTCGCGTTCCACTGGAGTCGACTCGAATCTCAGACCTGAAAAACTGCTCTTCTGTCCTTCTGTCTGTTTTCAGTCGAAGTCGACTCGTACTGATCAGGAGTCGGCTCGAGCTCGTGCCAGTGACCTTGATACGCTTGGAGTCGACTCGTATCTCAGACATTGGTTCATGCAGACTTCTTAACTTATCCAAAATGCTATGAACCAAGTCTAGAGACACTTGGACAGAATTTTCACTGAAACACTCAATTGAATTCATTAGTAATCACAAGATATACTCCAATGCTTTGAGCTCATCAAAATCAAACGGGGTTTTAATCGATCACTCCACAATCTCCCCCTTTTTGATGATGACAAAACTTTGAGTATATGTAAAATGAGTTGCTCAGTAAATAATGAAATAAACTCCATAAATGAATTCAAATGTCTGATAATTTAATTTATCCAAGTTTGAAAGGAGTGAAACATTAAATTTCGGAGTTAAAGTTCCCCCTTTCATTTGGAATTATATAAGCCTTCATATTCTACAATCAATTGTTTGGCTTATATGACATTAATGATTTAGCTTGATTAAAATTCAGATTCTCCCCCTCAACATATGCATTCAACTATGTTTTGATTTTCTGAATTTTCTTTTGATGCTTTGAAATTTTTGAACTAAAATTTTTGTTTTTAGAGGGAAAATCTGTCAATTTGTTCTTGAGTAGGATTCAGCTAATCTCCGAATATCCCTTGAATAGATTCTGGAGATTACTCCATTAGGAGCCCCAAAAGAGAGATAATGAGCCTCGAGGTACCGAATCCACTTAGAACAAATTTATGTGTGTTTTTAAGAGTTTATCGTTTTATTTATTTCCATTGATTTTTTTTACATATTTTTTAATATTTCTTCCCTTTTACATATTTTATACTTACACATTTCTCCCCCTTTTTGTCATCATACCAAAAAGGAGGTAATCACACACAATCAATGGCACAAATGGCACAGTCAATCATCAAATGGCACAGAAATGAAAATAAGATGTCTACTCATTGTATTGATATGAAGGTGAATACATTTGAGCATACAATAGGTAAAGCAAGAACAATACAAAAGAAGACAAAACACAACTCAAAATCATCTATGACCTCCTCGAGGATGTGGCTCCCCCTCTCGAGGATACATCTCCTCCTCTGGAGGATGTGGCTCCCCCTCTCGAGGATACATCTCCTCCTCTGGAGGATGTAGCTCCCCCTCTCGAGGATACATCTCCTCCTCTGGAGGATGTAGCTCCTCCTCTCGAGGATGTGACTCCTCCTCTCAATCGGCTCTGCTCCATGAGGAGGGCGACTGCCTCTGTAACATGGCCCAGCTGCGTGATAATAGACGTGGTGGCTCTGCTATGTGTAGTGGAGAGCTCAGTCACCGACGTCTGAAGCCCAGTCACCGAGGTCTGAAGTGCGTCCAGCTTGTCGATGAGCACATTCGACAAGCGCTCGGCCCCCTCGGTGGTGGTGTGCATGTCACGGCGGATGTCATCCCGCATCCTCCTCGTGGTGCTCGTGACCTCGTTCATGCTGTGGAACTGGGCCTGCACCAGGGTCCTAATGTTGTAGATCTCCTGCCGCACCTCAGCCGTCATGTCTGTCACGGCTGTCAAGGATGGGACCAATGCTGAGGATGGAGTGGGTGCAGGAGTGGGAGCTGGCACGGAACCTCGGAGCTCCCGGAGCAGCTCGTCCCTCAAATCTCGGACGATCTCCTGCCGCAGCTCCCGGAGCTGCTCTGGATCAATACGGACCTCCATAGATGGTGGAGCTGAGGAGGAAGGTCCGGCAGAGGTGGTAGGAGCAGGAGGAGTGGATGGAAGGTCTGGATGGTCTGGGAACTCTGGGTAGTCAGAATCTGGCTCAGGACTGGGTGATGGTCTGGTGGTCTGAGCGGTGAGAGTGGACTTCCTAACCCAGATCCCTTCTCTCTTCCGAAATCCCATCCTGTGCATGGTCCCCGTACCCAAGCGATCAGTCCATCGCAAGGCACGAGAGGGTTCCTTCTCAGGAATGGAAATTTCGTACTGCCTAAAGAGAAGAGTGAATATCATTCCGTATGGGAGGGAGAGCCTAGGTCTATCCAGGGGCTCACACATATACCTATAAATGAGCTTGGGGAAGTTGACCGGGGTGTCCTGAAGAATGTAAGACATAATAGCTAGGTCCCTCTCATTCACAAAATCAAATCTCCCTGTCTTAGGGAAGATGGACCTGGACAAAATGCTCAAAAGGATTCTCACTTCAATAGGAAGTGAGCTAGCAGATACCTCATCTAGGGGAGACTGAGGTGGATGCCCTAAGACGATCGTAAGGGCCTCAAATCTATCCTCAGGATGTGCAGGAGCCACCCCTACTAATGGAAGGTGGAGGATATAGGCAATGAGGTCCTCTGTGACACGCAATAGGACACCTAATACCGTGCCCTCAATACCTCCATCTCCCCGATGGACGGTACTGTAGAACTCTTGAACTAGGCCAGGATAGGTGGGAAGGTCCAAGGTGAGGAAGTACTCTAGACCCTGGGCTCTAAGCCTATCGCCTATGGTGAATCCTTCCCGGGAGAGATAGTCGAAAGTGACATACCTCCCGGAGGTGACGGCCTTCCCGGCCAACGGCCTAACATGAACCACCCTAGGCGGGGAACGATCCGGAGGAGGTTGCCTCGCGGGATCGTGCCGCGCCTTGGAGCGCCGCTCGGGACCGGCCACGGGACGGGACCTCTTTCTAACAACTCCCTTGCGAGGCATCTTGACCTAAACGAGATGAAAACCTAGAGAACGAAGAAGGATCGATAGAGGAAGCTCGGGACTGACCTGAAAAGACCTAGGAACGGACGGAAACTCAATGTCCGGCGAAGAATCGACGGGAAAAGGGCTTGGAGACGATCGAGGATGACCTAGGAGTCGGCTCTAGGGCTTTGTGAACAGTGGCGGCTTGAGAAAAAGTGTTTGCGAAACGACAAACCTAGGGTTAAAAAGTCGGATCCCGACTGCGAGTCGACTCCCCTGAGTCGCGAGTCGACTCGACCTCGAGTCGACTCCAGAAAATGCGCGAGTCGACTCTCCTTATGCGCCTGTAGACTTCGAGTCGACTCCCGACAATGTGCGAGTCGACTCCCCCTCAGCTGCCAACTTTGCGAGTCGACTCCCCCAAATGCGCGAGTCGACTCCCCCTTAGGAGCCGGCTCTGAAACTTACTCGAGTCGTCTCTAACCTTGGCACGCACTTAAAAATCATGCTATAACCGTGCCAAATGAGGGAAAATCACCTAGTTGGGATCTGATTTGATGATCATTGAATAGAAACTCTATTTTAACCTCATTTTAACCATCAAAATCAATTAATCTAGTGGAAACTCCCACTAGGATGGGTCAATCACTCCTAATCCCCTCCTAAGTACACTGAACCTCTCTTCACTTAGGGGTTTTGTGAAAATATCTGCTAATTGATTATCAGTACAAACAAATTGGAGAGTCACATCACCATTCAATACATGATCTCTTATGAAGTGATGTCTTATCTCAATGTGTTTAGTTCTTGAGTGTTGAATTGGATTTTTAGTTAGGTTTATGGCACTTGTATTATCACAATTAATGGGGATTTTATCTTGTTTAATGCCATAATCTTCTAATTGTTGTTTAATCCACAAGATTTGAGCACAACAACTCCCGGCTGCAACATATTCAGCTTCTGCAGTGGATAATGCAACCGAGTTTTGTTTCTTGCTAAACCATGAGATTAGGTTTTCTCCTAGAAATTGACAAGACCCGCTGGTACTTTTTCTATCAAGCTTACATCCAGCGAAGTCTGAATCTGTGTACCCTATTAAGTTTAGGCTAGATTCTTTAGAGTACCACAGCCCTATGTTCTTAGTTCCTATTAAGTATTTAAAGATTCTCTTAACTGCAGCTAGGTGTGATTCTTTAGGATTAGCCTGATATCTAGCACACATGCACACACTAAATATAATATCAGGCCTACTTGCAGTAAGATACAGTAAAGAACCTATCATACCTCTATAAAGTTTTTGATCTACAGATTTACCTGATTCATCTTGGTCTAACTTACATGATGAGCTCATGGGGATGCTGATTGACTTGTTTCCCTCCATATCAAACTTCTTGAGCATCTCCTTGATATATTTGGCTTGATTGATGAAGATGCCTCCTTCAGATTGTTTGATTTGAAGCCCGAGGAAGTAGTTCAGCTCTCCCATCATGCTCATCTCAAACTCACTCTGCATCAAATCAGCAAATTCCTCGCAGAGGCGATTGTTAGTAGCACCGAAAATGATATCATCAACATAAATCTGTACTAATAACATATCCTTATTTTTCTTTTTCAGAAATAATGTTGTATCTACATTTCTCCTCGAGAATTCATGTTCTAATAGAAATTTACTAAGTCTCTCATACCATGCTCTAGGTGCTTGTTTTAGTCCATAAAGTGCTTTGTTCAGTTTATACACATGATTGGGGTATTGATGATTTTCAAAACCAGGAGGTTGTTCCACATATACCTCCTCATTAATAAACCCATTTAGAAAAGCACTTTTTACATCCATTTGATATAGCTTGAAGTCCTTAGAGCATGCATATGCTAATAATAGTCTATTAGCCTCAAGTCTAGCTACGGGAGCAAAGGTTTCATCAAAGTCTATACCTTCTTCTTGATTATAACCCTTTGCTACTAGTCTAGCCTTATTCCTTATAACAATTCCATTTTCATCTAGCTTATTTTTATATATCCATTTTGTACCTATAATTGGATATTCAGAAGGTCTCTCTACTAGATCCCACACTTTGTTTCTAGTAAATTGGTTTAGTTCTTCTTGCATTGCATTTATCCAATTTACATCATTTTCGGCTTCTTCTATATGTTTGGGCTCAAAGTGTGAAACAAAAGCTAGATGGTTATTCAAATTTCTAAGGGATGCTCTAGTCCTAACGGGTTGGGATGGATCATCTAGAATTAGTTCTTTAGGATGCCCATGAGCATACCTCCAAGCTTTAGTTAGCCCATGATCCACTATAGGCTCTTGGTTTGATGATTCTCCTTCAATCAACTTTTGATTATCATCTTGTAATCCCATCTCATCTATCTTTTCTTCAAGTATTTCAATATCATCATCAAAATTAACCTTCTTACTAGATGAGATGTCACTAGAGTCATCAAAAACAACATGTATAGATTCTTCTATAACTAGGGTTCTTTTATTAAAGATTCTATAGGCTTTACTAGTTGTAGAATAACCTAGGAATATTCCTTCATCAGATTTTGGATCAAATTTTCCTAGATTATCTTTCCCATTATTATGTACAAAATACCTACATCCGAAAACATGAAAATAGTTAACCTTGGGTTTTCTGTTTTTCCACAGTTCATATGGTGTTTTCTTTATGATGGGTCTTAATAGAACTCTATTTAATACATGGCAAGAAGTATTAATGGCTTCTCCCCAAAAGTACTTAGGGAGGTTACTTTCACATAACATCGTTCTAGCCATTTCCTCTAGGGTTCTATTTTTCTTTTCCACAACTCCATTTTGTTGTGGTGTCCTAGGTGCTGAGAAATTATGGGTTATCCCCTTTTTACTACAAAATTCATCAAATAATTGATTTTCGAATTCGGTACCATGGTCACTTCTAATAGCTATAACTGAGGACTCTCTAGCATTTGTTACTTCCTTATGGAACTTCTTAAACATAGAAAATGCTTGATCCTTATGCGCTAGAAACATGACCCATGTGTACCTAGAGTAATCATCTACTATAACTAGACCATATTTATTTCCACCTAGGCTTGTTGTTCTAGTTGGACCAAATAGGTCCATGTGTAGTAATTCTAGAGGCCTAGAAGTAGAGACACATTTTATGGATTTAAAAGAGTTTCTAGATTGTTTGCCAAATTGACATGCTTCACATATTTTGTTCTTTTCAAATTTTAATTTTGGCAAACCTATCACGGAGTCTCTTTTAACTAGTTTAGTTATTGTGTCCATGCTTGCATGACCTAACTTACGGTGCCATAACCAACTAGCATCATTTTCTTTAGTTTCATTAACAACTAAACATTGGTTATGTTTTGTAAGGTCTTCTAGATCTACCACATATACATTTCCACGTCTCATCCCTTTAAAAACTAAACTATTATCATTAGGATTTGTTATAATACATAGTGATGGTTTAAACATAACATCATATCCTTTATCACATAATTGACTAATGCTTAACAAGTTATGCTTAAGACCATCAACATATCTAACATTATCTATAAAGGTAGAAGGGGTGATTTGAACTTTACCAATACCAATGATGTGACCTTGGTTGTTGTCTCCAAAAGTCACAGCACCTCCCTTCTTAGCTTCAAGGATGAAAAATTGATCTTTATCACCCGTCATGTGCCTTGAACAGCCACTATCCAAATACCAGCAGTTTTTGTTGACCTTGGCTGCAAGACACTCCTACACAAGCAAATCATGTCATCTTAGGTACCCAAGTTTTCTTGGGTCCTTCATGGTTAGTCAAGTTGGTTCCTTTTGGAACCCATACCCTTTTATTTTTTCTTTTAGTTTTACTTTTCCTAAAATTACATGCATTTGCTTTATGTCCTACTATTCCACAACAAAAGCAAGTTATTTTCTTAATTTTAGTTTTCCCAGCTTTAACAAAGAAGTTACTAAGAAGTTTTTGCTTATTCCTTGGTTTATACCCTAAACCCGCTTTATTAAATACGGCTCGTTGATTATTAAGTATCATGTTTAACTTTTCAGAACTATATGTGAATTTTTCAACTAAGGGTTTGTATTTGTTTAGTTCTTTAGTTAATGTCTGATTTTCGGTTTTTAGATCATTTAGCTCTTTAGTTAGATCCTTGTTTAAGACTTGTTTATGGTTTTTGAGATCTGAAAATTCCTTTGTTAGTTTCTCAATATCTTTCGTTAAGGTGTTAGTCTTCTTAATTAGGAGTTGGTTGCTTGTCTTAAGTTCTAGATTTTCTTTGGTGAGATTATCTTTATCCTTAATTAATGAATCATGCTTATGAATATAACTTTGGTTAGTTACTTTTAGTTCTCTGTTTTTAACATTTATATTCTTATACTCAATCATTAATTCATTGAACGCATCATAAAGTTCATCAAATGTAAAATCAAAATGCGTATCGGAAATTACCTCATTTTCGTTGGCCATGAAACAGAAATTGGCCTTCTCTTCTTGTTCTTCATCCGATGATGAAGATGATGCGTCGGAGTCCGATAGGGTGGTGACAAGTGCCTTCTTCTTCTTGTACTTACTCCCCTTCTTCAGTAAGGGGCACTCTGCTCTTATGTGTCCCGGCTTCTTGCACTCGTAACACCCAATCCCCTCATTTTTCCTTTCCTTACCTTTGTCTCTGCGGTAGGAATTTGAGGGACCTCTCCTTTGATGATACGTCTTCTTGTGGTTGATAAACTTCTTGAACTTGCGCACAAGAAGTGCCTCACCACCATCTTCCTCATCTTCTTCCTCTTCACTGCTGCTGCTGCAAGACAGGTCCTTGTTAGAAGAAGTAGATTTTAAAGCTATTACCTTTTTCTTATGGGAGGACTCTTCCTCGTTGTGTTGTTTCATGGTAAGCTCATGCGTCATCAGGGATCCAAGGAGCTCTTCAAGTTGAAGCTTGTTCAAGTCTTTAGCTTCTTGGATCGCCGTCACCTTGGCTTCCCACGACCTTGGTAGACACCGAAGGATTTTCCTGACAAGTTCACTGTTAGTATAGTTCTTGCCAAGGCTTTTTAGGCCATTGACAATATCAGTAAACCTAGTGAACATGCTTGTGATTGTTTCATTTGAATCCATTTTAAATAGTTCATATTTATGAACCAAGATGTTTATTTTGGATTTCTTGACTTGATTCATGCCCTCATGGGTCACTTCAAGTCTGTCCCAAATTTCTTTTGCAGAATTACAAGTTGAAACTCTATTGAATTCATTACGGTCTAAGGCACAATAAAACACATTCATTGCTTTAGAGTTTAGTTGTGCCTTCCTCATGTCATGTTCATCCCAATCCGTTTCTAGTTTGGGTACCTTAACACCCTCTACATATGTGGATGGGATGTATGGGCCATTCACTACAATGGTCCACATCTCATAGTCTTGGGCTTGGATGAATATTCTCATCCTAGCCTTCCAGTATGAGTAGTCGGATCCATTGAAGAAAGGAGGTCTTTGGGTGGACTGACCCTCAATGTGAGAAGATCCAAATGGGGTTGTCATTTTGATCTTTTAACTCTTGAGTGGAAGAGTTTTTGGCTCTGATACCACTTGTTGCCCAGATAGACAACCCAAGAGGGGGGGGGTGAATTGGGTTTTTAAATTAACTTAGCTAATTAAAACTTTGTGGATGATTAACTAAATACTATAGCCAGTTATTTAATTAAAGCTAAGTGCTGTGAGTAATGTGTGGGGAAGAAGATGAGAGACAATGCACTACAAACACAAAGTTTTATAGTGGTTCGGAGCTAACCCTTGCTCCTACGTCCACTCCCCAAGTCTCACTTGGGAATTTCACTATAACCCCCTTGGATTACAGCCGGTTGTTTTGCAAGCTCACAACCGAACTTGTTGTTTTACGAGCTCACAACGAACTCGGTCGGTTTTCCCAGGCTCACCGACTAGAACCAACCCCGATTGTTTTCCCGGGCTCACAATCAAACCCTTATACTCGTTGGTTTTAAACCGGCTCACCAACCAACCTTAATCCCCTTGATTCAATCCCCCGATTGAATCAAGTAAATACACGAGATAGAAGAAAACAGAAAAATAGCTTCTCAAAAAGCAGATTTAAAACAATATAATCGTAAAGGAGTTAGAAGCCCTCAAACGCTTTTAAGATGGTGAAGAGGTGTGGCTTCTAGAACTCCGGTCTCCTCTTGAAAGAGTGATCGACTTGAAAGCAGGAGGAGGAAGCTTTGAATGCTGGGAAGATGTTGGTGGAGCAGTAAATGCAGATCTTCCCTTTTTCTCGTTGAAGAGCACTTAGAGAGCTTGAAGACTTGAATGCTAGGAGTGGAATGTGTGTTCTCTACCTTGCTACAGTCTTCTGTGGCTATTTAAGCCAACCCCCACGAAAACTAGCCGTTACTCTGCTTTTTCTGGCCGTTCTGCACACTCTGCGCAGCCTGACAATGTGACCGTTGGTGGGTTGGAGTCGACTCGCGCGATCAGGAGTCGACTCGGCTGTAGCAGGAGTCGACTCGAGCTTTTCCGGAGTCGACTCGGCAACTGTTCCCAGTTTGAATTAAAGTTGCCGTCTTGACTGGGAGTCGACTCGTCTTGACCCGGAGTCGACTCGCCAACTTCTGGCGCTGACCTGGCAATTTTGGAGTCGGCTCATCCTCTGTAGTCCGTGGATCCAAATTTGAATTTTGTCCACTCGAGTCGACTCGACTGTCCTGGGAGTCGACTCGAATCTCAGAGCCCGAACTCCCGATTCTCTGTCTTTTGGCTCATCCAGTCTTGGAGTCGACTCGAACTTCCTTGGAGTCGACTCGGCTCTCAGTTTCCGAAAGTTGGTCTTCTGCCTTTTGACGTGAAGCTTGTCTTGGAGTCGACTCGAGCTGTCTGGGAGTCGACTCGAATCTCAGAGGCAGTAACATGGTCTTCTGTCTGTCGATGGTCGCACAGTCTCGGAGTCGACTCGCGTACTGCGGGAGTCGACTCGAATCTCAGAGTCCATAAAACGCTCTCTGACTTTTTCTTTGTGTACCGCTGGGAGTCGACTCGCATTCCACTGGAGTCGACTCGAATCTCAGACCTGAAAAACTGCTCTTCTGTCCTTCTGTCTGTTTTCAGTCGGAGTCGACTCGTACTGATCAGGAGTCGACTCGAGCTCGTGCCAGTGACCTTGATACGCTTGGAGTCGACTCGTGAAACTCGGGAGTCGACTCGTATCTCAGACATTAGTTCATGCAGACTTCTTAACTTATCCAAAATGCTATGAACCAAGTCTAGAGACACTTGGACAGGATTTTCACTGAAACACTCAATTGAATTCATTAGTAATCACAAGATATACTCCAATGCTTTGAGCTCATCAAAATCAAACGGAGTTTTAATCGATCACTCCACACAGAGCTTAAGGTTAAGGTATCCTAGGGTTTATATTCAGGTGAGTATCAGTGGAGAATTATGATAGAAAAACTATCAGAAATTTGGTTTATAATCACTTGAGATTATAACAAGAATGATATTATAATCTAAGGTTTAAGACCACTAGGGACTGTGGCCTTAGTGGCATTAAAGTTTGAGGTTTAAGATTATTGGAAAATGTGACCAGTTGGAATCTAAGCATATGTTTAAGATCACTAGGGATCGTGACAGAAATATATCATAGCTTAAGGTTATGATCACTTTGGACATGACAATTAAATTCAGTGCTTAAGCTGTAAGATCACTTGGCCTTGTGATAAAATGTATGCATCGGTTTGGTTTTCGATGCATACGGAAGGAAAGTATAAATTATCTTTGATCATGATAAGAGAGGTTTGACCTAAAATAAGTGTAGGAAGGTCAACAATGGCATATCAGTTATACGATGTTTAGATATTATTTAAATGACCTGAAAATTCAAACTTGATATGGGTTTTGATGTGACTGTACTTTTGGATGTTGCTGCTAATTATTAGAGTGGGATTTGTACGTTGATTTAGTATTGGAGTAAGCTAAGGAGATTTCATAATATTGAAAGGAACGTTCTTCGAAGTTGAAAATGTATGTGGATTATATTTGGAATTGACATGTTTGAATATTGTAAATCGGCATATTTCTATTAGTGGATTAAATTCTTAAGGCCATATAGTATGCAAATTGGTGGAGTATTCTAATTATTTGAATTTGTATATTTGGATTGGGCTCCTGAATTTTTCTTATAATTGTTGGAGATTATTGGATGTGTTAACTTGAACTCAAGTCTAGGATCCTGATCTAACCAGAAATTTTTGTCATTGTAAAATACAATATTGAGTAGAGATTTCGATTTTGAGATACTTATGTGAGTTATTATGTGTAGCATTGATCATAGACATCAAGGATTTTGGTGAAGAAGGATTTGGAGGTGGATAGAGTTAATTCCTACTCATAGTGATATTAGCTCAACAGTTCTAACCCATTGAGTTTGAAGTAAATTCTATTGGAAGGAAAATCAATGTAGATTTTCTAATTAAATTGCAAAGGGAATACAAGAATTACTCCCTTTAAATTAAGCCTAGATATTTTGGATTCTAAGAAGGTTGTGGAGATCACGTAGTGACCTTAAACTTGACTAAAGGATTGGGGGTTAGTTATGGTTAGTATACTCTGCATAAATTGAGGACAGAGAGATCAGAAGGTTCTGCTCAATTAAAGTTCTAAAATTTGGATTTTTCTTAGTCTCGGTGCAAAGTGATGCTTTGGTTAGAAATCATTTTGTGACTTTAGAGATTTTGATGAGTTAGATCAGAGTGCGCAGCGGAAGTGTAGTGGTTTGAGTTATTTTGAAATCGATTATAAAAAAAAAATGATAATAATACCTTGATCTGAAGGGTATTATTATGGAAGACTTGAGTTAGTTTTCTAGTAGAGGGGAATGTGGTTGATTTTTTGCCTACTGGAAGTAGTTATGAGCTCTCCTATTTTTGAAAATTCTAAGAAGAATTTTGGGGCATCTCAAATTTAGCATTTACGGTTGATGATTTCTTGGTTGGTCTTAGACTTGGAATGTTTTAACATGGATCTCTTATTTGTTGGAATGATGTGGGAGAAAGAAAAGAAAAATGATTATAGAATATTAAGAGCATTTGATACAAAAGATTTCTCCTATTTCTGTTAAGACAATTATGATCTCTATGTAGAATCAAGGGAAATTAATTTCTTTGGGATATAATTATGGCATTTTAATCCAAGGTTGGGAGTTTGGAATTCTTTTGAAGGAGATCAAAAGAACTTACTATGTGTGGTAAATAAAAAGGATCAAGTTTTGAGATGCTGTGATTTTTCTATGTCAAAATCTTAAGAGTGGTACTCCAAGAGGGAGACTATTTGAGATCTCAGGAATGATATTGTTGCCCAGATAGACAACCCAAGAGGGGGGGGGGGTGAATTGGGTTTTAAATTAATTTGGATAATTAAAACGTTGTGGATGATTAATTAAAAACTATTGCAAGTTATTTAATTAATGCTAAGTGCTGTGAGTGATGTGAGAGGAAGAAGAGAAGAAACAATCCAATGCAAACACAGAGTTTTATAGTGGTTCGGAGCTACCCCTTGCTCCTACGTCCACTCCCCAAGTCTCTCTTGGGAATTCACTATAACCCCCTTGGATTACAGCCGGTTGTTTTGCAAGCTCACAACCAAACTTGTTGTTTTACGAGCTCACAACGAACTCGGTCGGTTTTCCCAGGCTCACCGACTAGAACCAACCCCGATTGTTTTTCCGGGCTCACAATCAAACCCTTACACACGTTGGTTTTTAACTTGGCTCACCAACCAACCTTAATCTCCTTGATTCAATCCCCCGATTGAACCAAGTAAATACAAGTTATAGAAAGAAAGGAAAATAAGATTCTCAAAAGCAGATGTAAAACAATATAATCAAAAGAGGAGTTTAGAAGCCCTCAAACGCTTTTAAGCTGAAGTAGAGGAATGGCTTCTTGAACTCAGGTCTCCTCTCGAATGAGTAGTCGACTTGAATGCAGGAGGAGGCTTTAATTGCTGGGAAGATGTAGTTGGTTGCAGTAAATGCTGATCTTCCCCTTTTTCGTTGAAGAGCACGTTGCAGAGCTTGAAAGCTTGAATGCTTGGAGTGGAATGGTTGTTCTCTGCCTTGCTACAGTCTTCTGTGGCTATTTAAGCCAACCCCCACGGAAACTAGCCGTTACACTGCTTTTTCTGTCCGTTCTGCACACTCTGCGCAGCCTAACAATATGACCGTTGGTGGGTTGGAGTCGACTCGCGCGATCAGGAGTCGACTCGGCTGTAGCGTGAGTCGACTCAAGCTTTTCCGGAGTCGACTCGGCAACTGTTCCAAATTTGAATTAAAGTTGCCGTCACGACTGGGAGTCGACTCGTCTTGACCCGGAGTCGACTCGCCAACTTCTGGAGCTGACCTGGCAATTTTGGAGTCGGCTCATCCACTGAAGTCCGTGGATCCAATTTTGAATTTTGTCCACTCGAGTCGACTCGACTGTCCTTGGAGTCGACTCGAATTTCAGAGCCCAAACTCCCGATTCTCTGTCTTTTGGCTCATTCAGTCTTGGAGTCGACTCGAACTTCCTTGGAGTCGACTCGGCTCTCAGTTTCCGAAAGTTGGTCTTCTGCCTTTTGACGTGAAGCTTGTCTTGGAGTCGACTCGAGCTGTCTGGGAGTCGACTCGAATCTCAGAGGCAGTAACATGGTTTTCTGTCTGTCGATGGTCGCACAGTCTCGGAGTCGACTCGCGTATTGCGGGAGTCGACTCGAATCTCAGAGTCCATAAAATGCTCTCTGACCTTTTCTTTGTGTACCGCTGAGAGTCGACTCTTGCTTTCTCTGGAGTCGACTTGCCAACCATCGGAGTCGACTCGCGTTCCACTGGAGTCGACTCGAATCTCAGACTCGAAAACTGCTCTCTGACTTTTCTTTGTGTACCTCTTGGAGTCGACTCTTACTACCCTGGAGTCGACTCGTTGAACATTGGAGTCGACTCGCGCACTTCAGGAGTCGACTCGTTGACAGGTTCTGAGATGAGGCTTTCTGTTCTTCTTTCTGTTCTCAGTCGGAGTCGACTCGTACTAGTCTGGAGTCGACTCGAGCTCGTGCCAGTGAACTTGATACGCTTGGAGTCGACTCGTGATACTCGGGAGTCGACTCGAGTCTCAGACTTTGGTTCAGCAGACTTCTTAACTTATCCAAAATACTATGAACCAAAATCTAGAGACACTTGGACAGGATTTTCACTGAAACACTCAATTGAATTCATTAGTAATCACAAGATATACTCAAATGCTTTGAGCTCATCAAAATCAAATGGGGTTTTAATCAATCACTCCACAATCTCCCCCTTTTTGATGATGACAAAACTTTGAGTATATGTAAAATGACTTGCTCAATAAATAATGAAATAAAATCCATAAATGAATTCAAATGTCTGATAATTTAATTTATCCAAGTTTGAAAGGAGTGAAACAACAAATTTCGGAGTTAAAGCTCCCCCTTTCATTTGGAATTATATAAGCCTTCATATTATGCAATCAATTGTTTGGCTTATATGTCATTAATGATTTAGCTTGATTAAAATTCAGATTCTCCCCCTCAACATATGCATTCAACTATGTTTTGATTCTCTGAATTTCCTTTTAATGCTTTGAAGTTTTTGAACTGAATTTTTTGTTTTTAGAGGGAAAATCTGTCAATTTGTTCTTGAATAGAATTCAGCTAATCTCCGAATATCCCTTAAGTAGATTCTGGAGATTACTCCATTAGGAGCCCCAAAAGAGAGATAATGAGCCTCGAGGTACCGAATTCACTTAGAACAAATTTGTGTGTGTTTTTAAGAGTTTATCTTTTTATTTATTTCCATTGATTTCTTTTACATATATTTTTTTTATTTTTCTCCCCTTTTACACATTTTATACATATTTCTCCCCCTTTTTGTCATCATACCAAAAAGGAGGTAATCAACCACAATCAATGGTACAAACAATCATCAAATGGCACATAATTGAAGATAAGATGTCTACTCATTGTATTGATATGAATTGAAGTAGATTTGAGCATACAATAAGTAAAGTAAAACAATACAAAACAGAACTCAAACACATCTATGTCCTCCTCGAGGATGAAGCTCCCCCTCTCGAGGATGCATCTCCTCCTCTAGAGGATGTGGCTCCTCCTCTCGAGGATGTGGCTCCTCCTCTCAATCGGCTCTGCTCCATGAGGAGGGTGACTGCATCTGTGATATGGCCAAGCTGTGTGATGATAGACATGGTGGCTCGGCTATGTGTAGTGGAGAGCTCTGTCACCGACGCCTGAAGCCCAGTCACCGATGTCTGAAGTGCGTCCAGCTTGTCGATGAGTACATTCGCCAAGCGCTCGGCCCCCTCAGTGGTGGTGTACATGTCACGACCTATCTCCTCTCGCATCTGTCGAGTGGAGCTCGTGACCTCACTCATGCTGTGGAACTGGGCCTGGACCAAACTCCGGACATTGTAGATCTCTTCCCGTACATGAGCCGTCATGTCAGTCACGGCTGTCAAGGAAGGGACCAACTGAGAAGATACGGGTGCAGGAGTGGGAGCAGGCACCGCACCTCGGAGCTCCCGAAGCAGCTCATCCCTCACCTCTCTGACTATCTCCTGTCGCAGCTCCCGGAGCTGCTCAGGATCAATCCGGACCGCCATAGAGGGTGGTGCCGAGGAGGAAGGTCCGGCGGAGGTGGTAGGAGCAGGAGGAGTGGATGGGAGGTCTGGATGGTCTGGAAGGTCTGGGTAGTCTGAATCGGGCTCAGGACTAGGTGAAGGTCTGGTGGTCTGAGCGGTGAGGGTAGACTTCCTAACCCAGATCCCTTCTCTCTTCCGAAACCCCATCCTGTGCATGGTCCCCGTACACAAGCGATCTGTCCATCGCAATGCACGAGAGGGTTCCCTCTCAGGAATGGAAATCTCGTACTCCCTAAAGAGAAGAGTAAAAATCATGCCGTATGGGAGGGTGAGCCTAGGTCTATCTAGGGGCTCACACATATACCTATAGATGAGTTTGGGGAAGTTGACCGGGGTGTCCTGAAGAATGTAAGACATAACAGCTAGGTCCCTCTCATTTACAAAATCAAATCTTCCTGTCTTAGGGAAGATGGATCTGGACAGAATACTCAAAAGGATTCTCACTTCAATAGGAAGTGAGCTAGCAGATACCTCGTCTAGGGGGGACTGAGGTGGATGCCCTAAGACGACCGTAAGGGCCTCAACTCTATCCTCAGGGTGTGCGGGAGCCATCCCTACTAATGGAAGGTGGAGGATGTGGGCAATGAGATCCTCCGTGACACGCACAGGGACACCTACTACTGTGCCCTCGATACCTCCATCTCCCCGATGGACGGTACTATAAAACTCTTGAACAAGGCCAGGGTAAGTGGGAAGGTCCAAAGTAAGGAAGTACTCTAGGCCCTGGGCTCTAAGCCTATCACCTATGGTGAACCCTTCCCGGGAGAGATAGTCAAAGTCGACATACCTCCCGGTGGTGACGGCCTTCCCGGCCAACGGCCTTGCGGGAACCGCCCTAGGCGGGGAACGAGCCGGAGGTGGTTGCCTCGCGGGATCGTGCCGCGCCTTGGAGCGCCGCTCGGGACCGGCCTCGGGACGGGACCTCTTCCTAACCACGGTCTTACGAGGCATCTTGACCTAAACGGGAAGAAACACCTAAAGGACGGAGAAAGGTCGATGGAGGAGACTCGGGACGAACCGGAGACGACCTAGGAACGGACGAAAATCCTAAGAACCGGTGAAAAATCGACCGAACAGAGGTTGGAGACGATCGGGGACGACCTAGGAGTCGGCTCTAGGGCTTTTTGAACAGTGGCGGCTTGAAAGAAAAGTGTTTGCGAAACGACAAACCTAGGGTTAAAAAGTCGGATCCCGACTGCGAGTCGACTCCCCTGAGTCGCGAGTCGACTCGACCTCGAGTCGACTCCAGAATATGCGCGAGTCGACTCCCGCAAATGCGCGAGTCGACTCCCCCTTAGGAGCCGGCTCTGAAACTTACTCGAGTCGTCTCTAACTTTGGCACGCACCTAAAACTCATGCTATAATCGTGCCAAATGAGGGAAAATCACCTAATTATGATCTGATTTGGTGATCATTGAAAAGAAACTCTATTTTAACCACATTGTAATCATCAAAATCAATTATTCTAGTGAAAACCACCACTAGGATGGATCAATCACTCCTAATCCCCTCCTAAGCACACTAAACCTCTCTTCACTTAGGAGTTTTGTAAAAATATCTGCTAATTGATTATCAGTACAAACAAATTGGAGTGTCACATCACCATTCAATACATGATCTCTTATGAAGTGATGTCTTATCTCAATGTGTTTAGTTCTTGAATGTTGAATTGGATTTTTAGTTAGATTTATGGCACTTGTATTATCACAATTAATGGGAATTTTATCTTGTTTAATGCCATAATCTTCTAATTGTTGTTTAATCCACAAGATTTGAGCACAACAACTCCCGGCTGCCACATATTCAGCTTCAGCAGTGGATAATGCAACCGAGTTTTGTTTCTTGCTAAACCATGAGATAAAGTTTTCTCCTAGAAATTGACAAGACCCGCTGGTACTTTTTCTATCAAGCTTATATCCAGCGAAGTCTGAATCTGTGTATCCTATTAAGTTTAGGCTAGATTCTTTAGAGTACCATAGCCCTATGTTCTTAGTTCCTATTAAGTATTTAAAAATTCTCTTAACTGCAGCTAGGTGTGATTCTTTAGGATTAGCCTGATATCTAGCACACATGCACACACTAAACATAATATCAGGTCTACTTGCAGTAAGATACAGTAAAGATCCTATCATACGTCTATAAAGTTTTTGATCTACAGATTTACCTGATTCATCTTGATCTAATTTGCATGATGAGCTCATGGGGGTGCTGATTGACTTGTTTCCCTCCATATCAAACTTCTTGAGCATCTCCTTGATATATTTTGCTTGATTGATGAAGATTCCTCCTTCAGATTGTTTGATTTGAATCCCTAGGAAGTAGTTCAGCTCTCCCATCATGCTCATCTCAAACTCACTCTGCATCAAATCAGCAAACTCTTCGCAGAGGCGATTGTTAGTAGCACCGAAAATGATATCATCAACATAAATCTGTACTAATAACATATCTTTGTTTTGCTTTTTCAGAAATAATGTTGTGTCTACATTTCCCCTAGAGAATTCATGTTCTAATAGAAATTTACTAAGTCTCTCATACCATGCTCTAGGTGCTTGTTTTAATCCATAAAGTGCTTTGTTCAGTTTATACACATGATTAGGGTATTGATGATTTTCAAAACCAGGAGGTTGTTCTACATACACTTCCTCATTAATATACCCATTTAAAAATGCACTTTTTACATCCATTTGAAATAGTTTGAAATCCTTAGAGCATGCATATGCTAATAATAGTCTAATAGCCTCAAGTCTAGCTACGGGAGCAAAGGTTTCATCAAAATCTATGCCTTCTTCTTGATTATAACCCTTTGCCACTAGTCTAGCCTTATTCCTTATAACAATTCCATTTTCATCTAGCTTATTTTTATATATCCATTTTGTACCTATAATTGGATATTCAGAAGGCCTCTCTACTAGATCCCACACTTTGTTTCTAGTAAATTGGTTTAGTTCTTCTTGCATTGCATTTATCCAATTTACATCATTTTCGGCTTCTTCTATATGTTTGGGCTCAAAGTGTGAAACAAAAGCTAGATGGTTATTCAAATTTCTAAGTGAAGCTCTAGTCCTAACCGGTTGAGATGGATCATCTAGAATGAGTTCCTTAGGATGCCCGTGAGCATACCTCCAAGCTTTTGTTAGCCCATGATCCACAATAGGCTCTTGGCTTGATGATGCTTCTTCAATCAATTTTTGATTATCATCTTGTAATCCCATCTCATCTATCTTTTCTTCAAGTATTTCAACATCATCATCAAAATTAACCTTCTTACCAGATGAGATGTCACTAGAGTCATCAAAAACAACATGTATAGATTCTTCTATAACTAGGGTTCTTTTATTAAAGACTCTATAGGCTTTACTAATTGTGGAATAACCTAAGAATATTCCTTCATCAGATTTAGGATCAAATTTCCCTAGATTATCTTTCCCATTATTATGTACAAAACACCTACATCCAAAGGCATGAAAGTAATTAACTTTTAGTTTTCTGTTTTTCCAAAGTTCATAAGGTATTTTCTTTATAATGGGTCTTAATAAAACTCTATTTAATATGTGACAAGAGGTATTAATGGCTTCTCCCCAAAAGTACTTAGGGAGGTTACTTTCACATAACATAGTCCTAGCCATTTCCTCTAGTGTTCTATTCTTCCTTTCCACAACTCCATTTTGTTGTGGTGTCCTAGGTGCAGAAAAATTATGGGTTATCCCCTTTTTACTACAAAATTCGTCAAATAATTGATTTTCGAATTCGGTACCATGGTCACTTCTAATGGCTATGACTGAAGACTCTCTAGCATTTGTTACTTCCTTATGGAACTTCTTAAACATAGAAAATGCTTGATCCTTATGCGCTAGAAACATGACCCATGTGTACCTAGAGTAATCATCTACTATAACTAGACCATATTTATTTCCACCTAGGCTTGTTGTTCTAGTTGGACCAAATAGGTCTATGTGTAGTAATTCTAGAGGCCTAGAAGTAGAGACACATTTTATGGATTTAAAAGAGTTCCTAGATTGTTTGCCAAATTGACATGCTTCACATATTTTGTTCTTTTCAAATTTTAATTTTGGCAAACCTATCACGGAGTCTCTTTTAACTAGTTTAGTTATTGTGTCCATGCTTGCATGACCTAACTTACGGTGCCATAACCAACTAGCATCATTATCTTTAGTTTTATTTACAACTAGACATTGGTTATGTTTTGCAAGATCTTCTAGGTCTACAACATATACATTTCCACGTCTAATTCCTTTAAAAACTAAACTATTATCATTAGGATTTGTTATAATGCATAGTGATGGTTTAAACATAACATCATATCCTTTATCACATAATTGACTAATGCTTAACAAGTTATGCTTAAGACCATCAACATATCTAACATTATCTATAAAAGTAGAAGGGGTGATTTGAACTTTACCAATACCAATGATGTGGCCTTGGTTGTTGTCTCCAAACGTCACAGCACCTCCCTTCTTAGCTTCAAGGGTGAAAAATTGATCTTTATCACCCGTCATGTGCCTTGAGCAGCCACTATCCAAATACCAGCAGTTTTTGTTGACTTTGGCTGCAAGACACTCCTACACAAGCAAATCATGTCATCTTAGGTGCCCAAATTTTTTTGGGTCCTTCATGGTTAGTCAAGTTGGTTCCTTTTGGAACCCATACCCTTTTAATTTTCCTTTTTGTTTTACTTTTCCTATAGTCACATGCATTTGCCTTATGTCCTATAGTTCCACAACAAAAGCAGGTTATTTTCTTAGTTTTAGTTTCTCCAGCTTTAACAAAGAAGTTACTAAGAAGTTTTTGTTTATTTCTTGGTTTATACCCTAAACCCGCTTTATTAAATACTGCTCGTTGACTATTTAGTATCATGTTTAATTTTTCAGAACTATATGTAAATTTTTCAACTAAGGGTTTGTATTTGTTAAGTTCTTTAGTTAGTGTTTGATTTTCTGCTTTTAGATCATTAAGTTCTTTTGTAAGATCCTTATCTAAGGTTTGTTTATATTTTTTAAGTTCTGAAAATTCCTTAGTTAGTTTTTCATTATCTTTAGTTAAGGTGTTAGTCTTTTGAGTTAAAAGTTGGTTGCTTTTTTTAAGTTCAATATTTTCTTTGGTGATTAAGTCCTTATCCTTAACTAATTTATCGTATTTATGTAGGTATGATTGATTAGCTATTTTCAGTTCTTTATTCTTAAGATTTATAGCCTTATATTCTACCATTAACTCATTAAATGCATCATAAAGTTCATCAAAAGAGAAATCAAGATGCGTATCGGAAGTTACCTCGTTTTCGTTGGCCATGAAGCAGAAATTGGCCTTCTCTTCTTGTTCATCATCTGATGAGAAGGATGATGAGTCGGAGTCGGATAGTGTAGTGACAAGAGCCTTCTTCTTCTTGTACTTACTCCCCTTCTTCAGTAAGGGGCACTCTGCTCTTATGTGACCCGGCTTCTTGCACTCGTAACACCCAATCCCCTCGTTTTCCCTTTCCTTACCTTTGTCCTTGCGGTAGAAATTTGAGGGGCCTCTCCTTTGATGATAGGACTTCTTGTGGTTGATGAATCTCTTGAACTTGCGCACAAGAAGAGCCTCACCATCATCTTCCTCATGTTCTTCTTCTTCACTGCTGCTACTGCAAGACAGGTCCTTGTTAGATGAAGTAGATTTAAGTGCTATTACCTTTTTCTTATGGGAGGACTCTTCTTCGCTGTGTTGCTTCATGGTTAGCTCGTGAGTCATTAGGGATCCAAGGAGCTCTTCGAGTGGAAGCTTGTTCAAGTCTTTAGCTTCTTGGATTGCCGTCACCTTGGCTTCCCATGACCTTGGTAGACAGCGAAGTATTTTCCTGATAAGATCACTGTTAGTATAGCTCTTGCCAAGGCTTTTTAGGCCATTGACAATGTCAGTAAACCTAGTGAACATGCTAGTGATTGTCTCATTAGAATCCATTTTAAATAGTTCATACTTATGTACCAATATATTAATTTTGGATTCTTTAACTTGATTCGTGCCCTCATGGGTCACTTCAAGTCTATCCCAGATCTCTTTTGCAGAGTTGCAAGTAGAGACCCTATTGAATTCATTTCTATCTAAGGCACAATAAAACACATTCATAGCTTTAGAGTTTAGTTGTGCCTTCCTCATGTCATGTTCATCCCAATCCGTTTCTAGTTTGGGTACCTTGACACCATCTACATATATGGATGGGATGTATGGGCCATTTACTACAATGGTCCACATCTCATAGTCTTGGGCTTGGATGAATATTCTCATCCTAGCCTTTCAGTATGAGTAGTCGGATCCATTAAAGAAAGGGGGTCTTTGGGTGGACTGACCCTCAATGTGAGAAGATCCAAATGGGGTTGTCATTTTGATCTTTTAACTCTTGAGTGGAAGAGTTTTTGGCTCTGATACCACTTGTTGCCCAGATAGACAACCCAAGAGGGGGGGTGAATTGGGTTTTAAATTAATTTGGATAATTAAAATGTTGTGGATGATTAATTAAAAACTATTGCAAGTTATTTAATTAATGCTAAGTGCTGTGAGTGATGTGAGAGGAAGAAGAGAAGAGACAATCCAATGCAAACACAGAGTTTTATAGTGGTTCGGAGCTACCCCTTGCTCCTACGTCCACTCCCCAAGTCTCTCTTGGAAATTCACTATAACCCCCTTGGATTACATCCGGTTGTTTTGCAAGCTCACAACCAAACTTGTTGTTTTACGAGCTCACAACGAACTCGGTCGGTTTTCCCAGGCTCACCGACTAGAACCAACCCCGATTGTTTTCTTGGGCTCACAATCAAACCCTTACACACGTTGGTTTTTAACTTGGCTCACCAACCAACCTTAATCCCCTTGATTCAATCCCCCGATTGAACCAAGTAAATACAAGTTATAGAAAGAAAGGAAAATAAGCTTCTCAAAAGCAGATGTAAAACAATATAATCAAAAGAGGAGTTTAGAAGCCCTCAAACGCTTTTAAGCTGAAGTAGAGGAATGGCTTCTTGAACTCAGGTCTCCTCTCGAATGAGTAGTCGACTTGAATGCAGGAGGAGGCTTTAATTGCTGGGAAGATGTAGTTGGTTGCAGTAAATGCTGATCTTCCCCTTTTTCGTTGAAGAGCACGTTGCAGAGCTTGAAAGCTTGAATGCTTGGAGTGGAATGGTTGTTCTCTGCCTTGCTACAGTCTTCTGTGGCTATTTAAGCCAACCCCCACGGAAACTAGCCGTTACACTGCTTTTTCTGTCCGTTCTGCACACTCTGCGCAGCCTGACAATATGACCGTTGGTGGGTTGGAGTCGACTCGCGCGATCAGGAGTCGACTCGGCTGTAGCGTGAGTCGACTCAAGCTTTTCCGGAGTCGACTCGGCAACTGTTCCAAATTTGAATTAAAGTTGCCGTCACGACTGGGAGTCGACTCGTCTTGACCCGGAGTCGACTCGCCAACTTCTGGAGCTGACCTGGCAATTTTGGAGTCGACTCATCCACTGAAGTCCGTGGATCCAATTTTGAATTTTGTCCACTCGAGTCGACTCGACTGTCCTTGGAGTCGACTCGAATCTCAGAGCCCGAACTCCCGATTCTCTGTCTTTTGGCTCATCTAGTCTTGGAGTCGACTCGAACTTCCTTGGAGTCGACTCGGCTCTCAGTTTCCGAAAGTTGGTCTTCTGCCTTTTGACGTGAAGCTTGTCTTGGAGTCGACTCGAGCTGTCTGGGAGTCGACTCGAATCTCAGAGGCAGTAACATGGTTTTCTGTCTGTCGATGGTCGCACAGTCTCGGAGTCGACTCGCGTATTGCGGGAGTCGACTCGAATCTCAGAGTCCATAAAATGCTCTCTGACCTTTTCTTTGTGTACCGCTGAGAGTCGACTCTTGCTTTCTCTGGAGTCGACTTGCCAACCATCGGAGTCGACTCCACTGGAGTCGACTCGAATCTCAGACTCGAAAACTGCTCTCTGACTTTTCTTTGTGTACCTCTTGGAGTCGACTCTTACTACCCTGGAGTCGACTCGTTGAACATTGGAGTCGACTCGCGCACTTCAGGAGTCGACTCGTTGACAGGTTCTGAGATGAGGCTTTCTGTTCTTCTTTCTGTTTTCAGTCGGAGTCGACTCGTACTAGTCTGGAGTCGACTTGAGCTCGTGCCAGTGAACTTGATACGCTTGGAGTCGACTCGTGATACTCGGGAGTCGACTCGAGTCTCAGACTTTGGTTCAGCAGACTTCTTAACTTATCCAAAATACTATGAACCAAAATCTAGAGACACTTGGACAGGATTTTCACTGAAACACTCAATTGAATTCATTAGTAATCACAAGATATACTCAAATGCTTTGAGCTCATCAAAATCAAATGGGGTTTTAATCAATCACTCCACAGATATGATGGATGTATATTTTTTTAAAGTTTGAGGCTTCAAGTAAGTTAATTTCGAGGACGAAATTTTTTTTAAGGGGGAGAGTATGTAATACTCCAGAAAAGCAACAAAAAAAAAAAGAAAAAAAGAGGGCGGATGGGCTGGCCCGAAAAGACCGGGCCCATCCCCCTTAAAACGATCGTGCCTAGGGCACGATCGTGGAAGAGAGGGGGAAGAAGGGGGGACCGGTGGTGGCGGCGTCGGAGGGATTGGTTGCCGGAGGAGAAGGCTCGCCGGAGGAGACCGAGCACCGGAGATCCGAGATCCGGCCGGCCGCGGTGAAGCCCTCCTCCTTTCCTTTGGTGTGAGAACCCTCCGCTAGTTGCTCACAAGTTTTTCCGTCAGTTCCTCGCCGGAAACATCACCGGAGCACCTCGTCGGGCTGAGGTAAGTACATCTCCTTCCTTATGCTTCATGTTCTGGATTTTGGGTGGCGTTGGAGGGGTTTTGGCCGCCGAAACCGTCAGAGAGGGATCCGAAACAGGGTACCCCTGTTTCGGCCTCTTCTTTCTGATTTTTAGCCGCCGCCAGCCGCCGGGATGGGCCGAGATCCATGGTATTGGGGGTCGGTCGGGTCTATGTGAGGGTCGGAGAGGGTTTTCTAGGCTATGTATGTGATGAGGGAGGGTGGATCCGTGGTCTTCTTCCTCGGGATCCCATCCTCTCCTCCTCTTTCCCTCGTCGGTTGGCCACCGGCGGCGGCGACGGCGGCTGGATGTCGTCGGTTGGGGGCTGAGCCACCATCACGGTGGCCTTTCCGTGGAAGAAATGGAGGAAGGGGGAGGGGTCTGTGTCGGTTGGAAAGAAGAAGGAGAAGGAGAAGAAGAAGAAAAAGGAGGAGGAAAAATAAGAATATAATAATAATAATAATAATAAGAGGAGAAGAAAAAGAAGAAGAAGAGGAAGAGACTTCTTCTTCTCTCTTTCTCTTGGCCGGCCACCATCGCCGGTGACTGCAGCAGGGGCGGCCGGCGATGGTTCGGCCAATGGTGGCCGAGGGTGGGGAAGGTGAGGGCACAGCCACCCTGGCTGTTGCCCTTGGACCAAAGAGGTGGAGAAAGAACCCTTCTCTATCATCCACCCTTCTTTTGGTCTTTTCATCGGGACCGGCCATCGTCGCTGGCGTGGCAGCGGCCACGGCTGGCGACGACATGGGCCGGTGGTACAAGGGTGGGAGTCGGGCCACCCCGACTACCCTAGACTTGGAGAGATTGAGATGTTTGGGGATCTGGTTATGGACCCCATAGTAAATATCAATTATGGTTTGGAATATTTAAATATTAAATAATTTAGTTGTGATTTGTAATTAATGTTGTAGAGGAAGAGTCGGCAGAGCCAGAAGGTTTTGATCAAGGGACTCAGCACCCCAGCGCGTAGGTTGTGATTCGGACTGTGTTTGAGTCAGTCTACAATTTCGGTAAGAATCCCTACATCTGAGCACTTCTATGCATATATTGATTTATCGTTGGATTTATTTACGGTTTTGATGTTATTGCTTGTGAGTTGATATGATACATATGAGACGAATTTTTATCAACATATTTTCATTATTATGTTGTTATTGTTTATGAGTTGATGCGGCACCTATGAGGCGTGCATGTTGTTTATAATGAAAATATTGAGATAAATTCATTTGGGAAGAAATAACATATATTTTGAAAATTTATGAAAATATGTGATGTGATGGGAATGTGATTGAACATGTAAAACTAGACATGTAATATGGGTTGGACTAACCTTGTCATGAGATAGCCTCTACGAGCTTATGCGTAGGATAGCGGCCACGAGCTGATGCGTGGGATAGCCTCCACGGGCTTACGCGTGGGATAGCCTCCACGGGCTTACGCGTGGGATAGCTGCCACGAGCTTATGCGTGGGATTTGTGCAGTCTTGGACTGGGACATGATCTTGGTTAGTCCAACGCCAGAAATGAAAAGTTTGAAAACTTTGGAATTTGAGTAATACGGGAATGGATCACATAATGTGAAAAAGGATTTGTGTATATGTACTGATTACATATATTTGTTGTTTGTTGAGCTTTTGAAATGATGAAATGATATATATATTTTGATACTTGATTATTTTATGATTTTGTTGTGTGTGGCTGTTGGGATTCTTACTGGGCTGGAAAAGCTCATACTACACTTCCATTTTTTTTCAGAGGCACTGGATTCGTAGAATCTGTCGGATGGGACAAGAAGTGAGCTCGATCTGGAGTCAGACTGCTAGATAGTTAGAAGTCAATTTATCTTTTATTTATGGACATTTGAAATTATGTAATAAATCAGTACATTGTAGCTGGATTTGATTGAATTACATCAATCTTTGATTTTGGCATTTATGGAATTATTGGAATTATTGGAATTGTTGTTTATCTTAGGCCTTGCATGATCTTTAGGGCCTTGCTCTAGGGCTCATGCGGCCGGTCGCGTGCCGGACCCGGGTGATGGGTTCGGGGCGTGACACACTGCAACCGCCATATCCATCTGCCCTCAATCTGCCGATCTGGCACCCTACTGATCAAAGTGTGGAGATCCCTGGCTCGCACCTGGGCTCGGCCCGTCGGCCACCAAACTAACCTGTCTGGCACCTCCTGCATGGAATCGAAAGATCCATAATCATCATTGCCGACTGCTCCCCAAACACCTCCCGAATCAGTCCCTCCCTCCAATAGCCCCCCTCTGGGTCCAGTAGGTCACTGATCCTAAATCCAGCAATCCTCGTCGAATCCACCAAGGTCGGAAGTCGGCTAATCGGATGCTCAGTCACCCACTTGTCCTCCAAAACATCTATAGACCGCCTATCCCCAATGGCCCATCTAATCTCCGGTAGCAACAGCGCAACTCTGGTACACATCTCCCTCCATACCGAAGAATAGGAGCGGCCACCTCGCACTCCAGGTATCAGAGCTCCATATTTGGCTCTTATCAACGAGAACCACATACTACCAGGCTCTAACACAAATCTCGTCGCATGTCGTGCCGCTAGAGCCTCCCGCCTAGCCATCAGAGACAACACCCCCAACCTACCAAATCTGATCGGCTGACACACCACCTCACATGCCAACAAGTGGATACCATCTCTACCCCTACTCCTTCCCCAGACAAAGTTCCTAAAAATCTGCTCAAAGATCCTCACAAGAGACATCGGAATAAAGGAATTGGATAATAAATAGATGGGAATCGAAGAAAGGACTGACCGAACCAATGCGATCCTCCCCATTATGGAAAGAGTATGCATCTGCCATCCCTCCAGTCTGTGTCTGATACTGAGCTCGAGTGAGGAGCAGTCTCTGCTATGCAGCCGCCGGCCAGAGATCGGGACCCCCAAGTACCTCAGCATGCCCTCCCGCTCGCCCACCCCCAAAATCTCTAAGATAGAATTCTTCACTGCCGGCCTGATCCTCGGGCTAAAACATACAGAAGACTTCCCCATATTAACTCTCTATCCCGATACCTCACAATAGTGCCAAAGGATCTTGCGAAGGACCTCCGCGGTCCGCCTCGTAGCTCGGGTAAGCAATAAATTGTCATCGGCAAAAAGAAGGTGAGATAACGAAGGAGCCTCCTCTACCGGTCTATAAACCTCCATCTTCTGAGTGGCCATCGCCTGTCTGAGAGCTCTGGACAGCGCATCCGCACACATAATAAACAATGGTGGCGAGAGGGGACATCCCTGTCGTAGCCCTCCAGCAGACTTAAAAAAGCGGGATGGCGAGCCATTCACCAAGATGGCGAATGAAGGAGCCCTCACACATCTCATAACCCACTTGATCCATATCTCATGAAAGCCAAACCCCTGCATAGACCGCAGCAAAAAATCTCAACTCGTCCTGTCGTAGGCTCTCTCCATATCGAGCTTGATCCCCATCAAGCTCTTTCTTATCGGGGCTCTATGCAGGTCAAACATAAACTCCTGGGCAATCAGCACATTATCTGAAATACTCCGCCCTCCCAAAAAAGCATCCTGCTCCGGACTGATCAATCTCGGAAGAATATCTCTCAACCTAACAGCAAGTATCTTCGCCGTCGCTTTGTACAGGATCGTTGACCTTCACCACGCAAACAGAGTGGTCTAGTGAAGCTAGAGTCGGCCTTTATTTTTGGAATTGGACTAGAGTTTGCAATCCAAGTGGTATGTATGGTTTAACAGCACGAACTATCTTACTTCTTCGGAAAGAAAGGCCGATCGAAGTAAGGCAAGGACCGAGCTCTCGGCATGAGCTCTTTTCTGAATCTCCGTATTTGCTCTTCTTCTTCCAACTGCGAGACCAGGTTTATCATAATTCGTGAGGGAGAAGAGCTAGCGGTGGGTAGCTAGATAGGACACATGAATTGAAGGGTCCGATATTGTTTACTATGAACAATATACCCATGCATTCTGACATTATATTTTATACCTTTCGCTGCCTCTCCTTCTCCATTCTAATTTGCTTGAGAAAATTTAGATGCTCGACAACCTAGCAAATTGATTTAGGTATAGCAGCATTAACCAAAAAGTTTTGAAAAAGAAAGCATCACAAGGCATCATTGACAAACTTTATAATTACCTGAAGATCGAACTCAGCACGCTCTACTGCACGCACATCACTGTGAAGAATGAGATCGATTGGCTCAGTGGGTTCCTTTGTGGGAGGCTTCAGTAAGCACTAGGAAAACATGATCGAAGACTAAAGATCAGGTACGGTACTAAAAATTTATCAGTATATACAGAAGGCTCGTGATTCAAGAAATGAAAAGAACAAGTACATGTTACAATCAAATATAAAGAATGCAAAGTTATTCAGATTTACTATCTGATGGTGAAAAGAACAAATTGTTTGATCAGTTGCAGATGAACAAATCAAGGAATGTTTACTGGAAGTTTCAAGAAATTTCTCATGAACATCTTAAGCGTCCTTCTGCATGAAACAAAAAAAAAACGAAGTAAAAAAGTTTCGTGGAATTACGTATTGAAAGATCACATGTCAGTCGTCTTTCTCAATAAAATAAAAAATAGAAAAAAATGTCACAATTAGTCTCATTGACTGGTTTACTTCTGGTATCTCTGCAGCGTCCACGGTCACATGAATGAGAAACGCAGGTTCTGATACATAAGTCGCAGTCGCTCTTGCCATTTTGGTCGCTCTAATTACATGGTTTAGAGTTTAGACAAAAACCATCTAATTGTGTCAAACTATGAGCATGTTTTACTTATGTCAACATAGTATATCATCACATAGCATTCATAAACACACTAACCCTGTCATGCCACAACAAGATGGTATATCAACTTTTATTAGTTAAAAAAATGCTTAGATCATGTCTTTGTTAAAAAAAATACTTAGATCACCTTTTATTGACATATTAATGTGTCTTTAAAGACTTGAATTTGGTTTTGCTTCATGATAAACCAATGAATATTATGGAAGAAAATATTAATTGCTTTTGTTTCATCCTTGCCGAATGCCATGCCTCTTTCGTGTCATCTTTTGTGTCAATGGAGTCACTTGATGTGCTGCTTATTCTAAGTTTTGCAATCAAAGATAGCCCAAATTTTAGTTTATATATATATAATGGACTAAGGGTTTGCATTTGAGAAGAAACATACTTCTATAGGTTCTATTCTTCCTCTTGGGTTACCTTCTTGCATTTGTTTCCTACATACTCAGGTTCCATTCTTCCTCTTATTTTATACTTCCTCTTCTTGTTGGGCAACGCGTATTTTGTAAATATAGCCTCTTACATTCTTGCCTTAGTTTTGCCTAGCTATGATATACAACAGACAAAGACTTTGTGCTGTATAAGAAGGATGTTATAATTGTATTCATTCCCCTAGTGTCACTCTCCCTAGCGGAACCACCATACACAGGTTATAAGGTCTGATAAGCAAAGATGTCATCTTGCAAAAAGAGAAAAATATGTAATGATCACTACCAGAAAACACGCGTATAGTGACGGAGATTTCCGTCACTATACCGTGTTTCCGGTTACTAATATGAAATTTGTGACCGGAGCTTCCGTCACTGACTTGGTTACAAAAACACGCGTCACTAAATTCTCAGTGACGGCGGCGATTTCCGTCACTAAACTCCGTGACAGAACCGCCGTCACTAAGCCGTTACAAATTCAAGAATTAAATATTTAAGAAATTATGTATTTCCCGTCACTATCTAGTTGCGGAGTTAGTGACGAAGGTAACTTGGTTACTGATTTTGTCACAGAATGCGGTCACAAGTTTGGTCACTAATCTGTCACAACCTTTAGTGACAGATTTAGTCGTCACAGACATGGTCACACATTTTGTCACTACATTTGTCATTAATCCCGTCACTGACCTAGTGATAAGTTTACGGTCACTAATTGGTTACAAACGCGCTGAGCAAAATCAATTTTTATTAACCAAAATCCTGTTACTAAGTTTATGACTGCTCGTCACAATACTTGATAAACAATTTAGTAACCAAAATTTGGTCACCGATCACAATCTAATAACCTGGTACATTTGGTACATTGATTGGCTCATAATAATAATAATAATAATATCATTAATAGCAAAGGCATTCAACATTACGCAAAAGTCATTTTAAATGTCATTCAAAATTGGCATCAACATGTCCTGAATCCATCAAAATCAAAGTCTAAAAATATGTCATAAAGATCAACAGAGATTTCATTCCTCCTAGGAATGCAAAGACCTATCATCTAAGGCAAAAACAATTATAATGAAGCATGATCAGCAGAACCAGAATCACCATTACTCCCCCGATCTGCATGCCTTGGTCCAAAGCCAATCTCTTCTCTCATCTTTTGAAGAACCTCCTCTTGCCATTTTTTCTTTTCCTGCTCAAGAATACGTAGAAGGTCTTCATGAGTGTACAGCTCTGGAGCTTGACTTGTAGAGGTGGAAGAGGATGATGATTGCCCAATAATTCCAGTGAGATCCTCTAGGGGACTAAAGCCATAGACATGGCCATGAGTGGGGACACCAGTTGCCTCAAACCACAAGTCATAATCACGTGGAGGAGCATCTGAGGTGGAGGCATCACCATATTTTTTGGAGTATTCAGCTGAATACGTTGCCTGCCAGTTGATTTAAAAGAAGAGAAAAACATTATGGTGGATCAAACAAGAGATAAACATGAGCAAGCTCAATAATATTTATGAATCATAAAAAAATTATACTTACCATGACAGCTTCACTTCTCTTATCTACATATCCTCCCATGCCTTGCTTTGTCTTATGCGTCCGATTAAAAGATTCAACTATTGTTGGCTCCCTACCTAACTTTAATTTCTACAAAAGAGAAAAGAAAAAATTCATTAACATATAATGGGCTAATTTAAGATGATTGAACAATAATATAAAAATTATTATAGAAATCTAATTGAATAAAGATATGTACTAATCGTTCGTCATGATTGACAAATATGATTGATCCTCCACAGTGTTTAGAGATGCTACCATTCTTCATGGTGTTTCTATTATTTTTGTTGGCTTCTGATTTCTTCTTCCATTTTGGGGAGATCCAAATATCAATTAGCTTATTCCAATTTTCTCTAGAGATCCAATTAGGGGGTTTATCACGGGCTTTATTTAAATCTCCTTTTGCTTCCAGAAGCTTTTGGCTTCTGACCCTCCCTAATGAGGTTGTCAACCGTCGCTGACAATGCTTGTCCCAAACTTGATGCACATGATGCAATTGTCCTGGAAGAATTGTGTGTATCTCCTAACAATATATAGGTCGCAAGTAATCAGACTTATTAATTGGCATGTGTAACAAGGGCAAAAGTTAATGATAAGAAATATAAATTAATTACATCACTTCAAATTTGTTCCACATTCCAACTTTAGCATGTGTAGGGACCTCCCTCCATGACAACCACGGACCATTGAAAAATTGGCGCATGATAGCCTCTGAAGTCTTGGTGTTATTGGAAGATATCGCAACCTTCTATAAGGAATATCTTTTCTCCTACCACCACCATCATTTCTTCTGAGTTTATATCGAGGATGACCACAAATGGTACACTCAATCAAATTCTCTGTTTCCTTATAGAATAGCATACAATTATTCTCACAAACATCAATACTTGTATACTCCAATCCCAACTTCCGAAGCATCTTCTTTGATTGATAGAAATCAGGGGGCAGCTTCTCACTTTCCGGCAACATATTCTTCACTATTTTCATGATTCGATCATAGCAAGATATACTCATATTAAATTCAGACTTGCAATTTAATAATTGACTAATAGCAGATAACTTAGAGTGTTTTTTACACTCTTCCCACAAAGGTACTTCTGCATCTTTCAACAAAGAATAAAAATCTGCAGCATCCTTGTTTGGCTCTTCCTCATGATTAACTTCAAGTGCACTCCTCAAATGAAGTTCCTCTTCTGGGCCCATAGCTTCCATCACCATGGTTTTATATTGCTGACCATGTTCACAACCAACATCCATTGATGTCGATGCTTCTACTGCACTTGTACTTATAGGAGCAACTGCACCAAGTAACTCCCCATGTGCAAACCATGTTGAATACCCCGGTGTAAACCCCTTTCTCAAAAGATGAACATTGACCGTATCACGGTTAAGAAATTTCTGGTTGTCACATCTTATACAAGGGCATCTAATCTTATCACCACTACAATACTCTAACTGAGTAAATGCAAACTCAAGGAACCCTTTAACTCCATCACAGAACTCAGCTCTTATATAACCATTTTCACTAAGTCGGTGGTACATCCAATTACGATCAACTGACATAGTTCCTCTAAAAATTAAAAAAATAAAACAACATAAGAAAGCCTAGAAAATATTAGAGAGATGATAAAAAAGAAAACAACATAAGAAAAACCGAACCATTAAAAACACGAAAGGCAAGATCATAAAAAAATGTAAAAGAAACAAAAACTGGTATGATATTTATGAAAATGAGAAGTTATCATAAGCATGACAAAAATAACTCATTCAATCTTGTCCCAGCATCATTGACATTAAAAAAACATTCAATATTTACAAAAAGCTGAACATAAGGAATTAATCTTTACAAGTTATCTGTTCATTCATCTAATAACAGCAATATTCAAAAAGCATTTAATTTTTACAAAGACAAGGAATACAAGTCAAATCATCCAAATTTACATATGGAATACTATCTGCTTCACATAGAACAAATGGCAATATACATGATCACCTCTGATGCTAGGAAAGCATGGTACTTCTTAGCAAGCCTTTTGACTAGCTTCTTGATTGCACACTGGAAATAAGTCACAACCATGAAGCAACACCACTTTCCACCACTTTCCATTTTTCCTTGCAGATGAACAATGATTGTAGTAATGAATAACATAGCAGCCAGTATTAAAATCCATGAACTTTACAGAGTCCCAACCCATCAACCCTCAAAATTACAACAGCTTATTTTTCAACAAAGCTTATTTTAAGATTACAACAGAGCTGGCAAATGGGTTTATTTTAGACATCAAAAGTCTAAAATCCATGAGCTTATTTTAAGATTACAACAGAGCTGACAAAGAAACCATCAAATCACTAAAATCCATGAGCTTATTTTCATATGAAATTACAACAGAGCTGGCAAATGGGTTTAAGATTTTTTAAACAGAGCTGATTTTAGACAAGTCCTTCCACTCGAGTTGCAAGCAAGTTGGGCTGCAAATGGGTCTATAATAATCTCTGATTCAAGCGAGTTGCAAACAGAGCTTAAACAGACCATGATTGAACAGACCATGATTGAATAACTGCTTCCCTTAAACAGAGCTTAACAATAATAACAGAGCTTAACAAATGGGTTTAAGATTGAACAATAACGCTTGCAATACAACTCGAGTTGCATCAAGAATAATTCCAGCATATTAAAAATTAAAATGGGAGGGGGGCGCCGACGGATCCACCTTTTCTTTTTCCATTGTATTTCAGAGGCTGATTTTTTTTCAATCCAAAATATTATGTAAAGGAATCGATAAGAAGTCTTCCAATTAAAAAAGGGGAATGCATTTATAAAGTTACTATAGTCCTATGGCAGTTTCCCCCAAACCTGCTGCATTATATAAAGCAGAGACAGGCTTATTCACAATGCAAACAAAAACGATTGAAACTATTACACAGTATTGTAAAACCACTCCCTTCTTAACTATGCCAGATAATGACTAGATGAAGATGAACACAAAGAGATGCAAACACAGGCGGAGATGAACACCTTCGTTTCTTTTACTTTGTTATCATGGGGTAAAAGAAAATGGGGTTAGGGTTTACCTCCGGAAAGAACCAGTTTAGGGTTTTGAAAACCCTAGCCGACGAGCAAGAAAGAGGGGGGCGCCGACGGGGTGATGTAGCCACAAGTTTGATCCCGGGTGAGAAGGAGATGAACACATGCGCCGAGCAAAAAAATAATGAAACCCTCGGTAGGTTAGGGTTTACCTCCGGGAAGCCCAGTTGTGGGTTCTGAAAACTCTAGCCGACGAGCAAGAAGGAGGGGGGCGTCGACGAGGTGATGTAGCCGTGATCGGGAGGCGTGATGTAGCCGGAGAGGAGAGGGAGAGGCCGGAGGTGGAGGAGAGGAGAGGCCGGAGGTGGAGGTAGAGGAGAGGAGAGGCCGGAGGTGGAGGAGAGGAGAGGAGATGGGAAGCCGGAGGGGAGGTGGAGGAGAGGAGAGGAGGCGTGATGTAGTCGGCAAGGGGGAGCCGGAGAGGAGAGGCCGCAGGCGGAGGAGACGAGAGGAGATGGGAAGCCGCCCAAATCCCTAACTCGGGACTCCACTAAGAAGTCGGCCTGCAAGCCAAATTTCATATTAAACTATTTCTAACCTATAAGGCTGTGGGCTAAGTCGGTTTGCAACCCAAATTTCATATCAAGCTATTTTTTATCTATAAAGCTGATTGGATGAAGGAAAAAATAATTTTGAACTATAAAGCATGGTAAAAAAATTCCAGACCTTCTTCCAAAATCCAATCCCATTGCAGGAAAGTTGCAATAGGGGTGCAAATGGGTCATGGGCGACACCATGAGATTTGAAAATGAGAAGAAGGAATTTGAGTTTTCTGGAGAAAAATTGGAATTTGGGTTATCGAAGAAATTTGGGCGGAACGGCGGGCACACTTAGTTTCATTTTAGATTTTCCTCCTTTTATCTTTTTTTTAAAATTTAGATTTACTCAAAAAATAATATTTTTAATATTTTTGAAATTAAAAATTAAATTTGGTGACGGAAATTTTTGTTAATAACCTGTCACCGCCAAAAATAATTTTTAAAAATTTATAAATACTTGGGTTACGATATTTGTGACGACTGCATTTGTCACTGTCTGGTTGCAATTTTGGTTATCATATTGCTGACAGATACCCCGTCACTATGATGGTCACTAAGTTCTGGCGCCCATCCTACCCGCGCATTCTGTGACCGGTCTGTCACTAATCGGTCACTAAGTTAACACCACGGTGACCAAATTTCTGTCGGTCACTAATCCGTCACAAATAGTAACTGATAACGGTCCGTCACGAATTTTCCGTCACTATACGCGCGTTTTCTGGTAGTGGATGCTTGAAGCTAAAAACGTTATCATTGTGCAAGGAACACCATTCTTGTGACTTGACAGCGAAAAGTCCACGTCATCAAATTTCAGATTTAGGCATGAAAGATTCAAAATATTTGGATTAAGAATTTCTTTTAAGCTGGCTTATTGATGCTCGGTGTTACCTAATGATGTCATACAAAAATTGTTGGACAACTCAACTTGCTTTCAAAGGGAAAACTGTTAATGCTCAAATAATGCTCAGCAACCAAAAGAACAAGATGATGGACTTCACAATTTCAGAACTTAAAAGGATACTTAATGATTGTTTATAAGCTTATGGTGCACTGTTGTCTAATTAACTGGTTACAATGGAAGCATGGATTTGCTAGGAGGCTAGCATGTGTCATATTTTTTGGACATTTTTGTGCATCTATATTAGCAATGAGAGGGTCGCAACCCACTGTATGCCTACAGAGCTTTTGGGAGTGTTAAAATTATATTATATGATCGGTAACCCAACCTACCTCAGTAGTTAAGCTTAACCGCAACTAACTCACCCTCAAGCATAAACATGCTCGACTTCCCAATATGATTGCATAAAAATGAAATCTTACAATCCATTCCAGTGGTGCACAAGCCCAAGCCATTAGAAAGCTTTTCAAACTTATATTTGATTGAATGAGAGAAGCCTATTATTATAATCATACGACAAAGGAAATCATCTGATGCGAATGAGATTGTGGCTTCTGAGACAAGAAAGAGGAGGATGATAAGTAAAGCAACAATAAGGTACCCGTGAGAAGAATATACATGAAAACAGAAAACAATTTTGGGTTATAGGATATGCAGTCAATTAGCTCAAAATATGTAAGGAGTCAACCTCTGGTTCATCTGTGGTCCATGGGAGTCCTTGAGCAATTGGTATGCGTTGTTTCTCCTCCTCCAAAAGGATTTCCTTCAGTTTCTTAGGAAATGCTCTTCTTTGAGCCTTTCTCTTTGCTATGGAACCAAAAAGTAAAATACCATTAAATTTATTGAACAGCAACTAAGACATTAAACAGTAAAAAATTTATATTTGATATTCATATTTATCAAAATTGTAGTAAGAATTTGATGAAAAAATAACCCTATAATAAGAGAACAAGAAGATCGTAAATGATATTAGCCAAATAAATAATAAGGACATCTCTCTTCAACAAAACAAAATGAAATATCCATACATACTATACCAAATGGCTATCTTGATGAGGTAGACAGCAGTTGTAATTCATCATCTCTGCATCTCTCTTACTGACAGAGTGGTTCTAACATGGAGCTAATAACACATTTTTGTCCAGCCAAAATGTTGCATTTATAAGAATGCTTCGCAACAAATACAGTATAGGCATTTGAGGTGAATGTATGACAAGTATACCAAGGTGGGTTATGAAAACGTCGGAGCAATTAAGTGCATGGTGGTAAATTGTGCAAGTATATCTAAACGCCATGGCATAGAGCTGCCGCCCCCCTCTGCAACACACAAACACACAATGGTTCACTCCAAACTGCCATGCACCCTTGGTCTAAGATTTTGATAAATTCTTGAAGTAGGTAATGTATCTAGAATCACTATCTTCCTTTGATGTGACCAATGAGACATAATAAATCATCTTTCATTCATTTCAATCATTTACTAAGAAATTTAATTCGAGAGAGTATCAGAAGAGATCACCCAAGAGAAGACTACTTCATAAAGAATACCATTCAGAAAATGCCTCAAGTAAAAGCTTCTGCTCAGTTATGTTTGCCTATGTTGCTTCCTTCAATTTCTTTTCTCCTTGACATATCCTTTTTCTCAAGCTCTAACTCTAGCATAGCAAACTGTGGACCGATGGCTACTTTATAGCTGATCTTGTTAATCTAAGTGCTAGATGACTCCTAGAGACTGCCTAATCTTCGTATCTACTGCAGAGCTTCCACATGTCATGACAAGATCTATGGCATCGTCTACAAGAAGGAGCTGGCCCATACCAAACTAACATGGTTGCAATCAATTACCGACACTAATTATTTACACTGCACTTGTACATTCTTAGAACAGTATCAACGCAATCTCAACCTCGGTAAGAATTTCCATCCGCCACATGAAAGTCCTTTCCAAATGCCTTCCAGCATTCTCCCTGAAAGATTCTGAACCAAGCTTGCTAAGTTTAATGCTGCAAGGTGATTGCATTGTATCTGGTCATGTCTAATTATTCATACGTATCTTGTGGAATTTCTGCCTGATATGCACAATTTATGCACATGTATAGCCAGGTTCCGAAATAAAATCAATAGGGTCCTCCTTTGAGATAAATCAACCACTTGATTTCACTATTATAATTAACAAAAAAAAAAAAACAACCTGAGAAATATAGCACCTTCACGGTTTCATGTAAAAATTTACTTGCAGTGTAATTTGTAAATGCCATTAGCTATCTAAAATTGCAGTTCGTTGACAGCGGAGGCTCTGCACCTCTGTCAATTCCAATAATATTGGGCTCTTCCTCTTTAATAGCTCAGTCCTCAACTTGAATGGCTGCTGGCGTGTCACTTTCAGCTTCTTATTCCAGCTCCTTCCTGAAGAGCCAGTGCTCTACAATGCAGTAATAAGCTGTGGTGTCAAAAATAATAGAGCCCAAGCTAGCGAATTTCATCAAAAGAAAACTAAAGCAAGCTTCACTAATCACTATCAGCCAAGATATTATAGAGGAAAGAATGAACATATAAGTGAAAAAGAATCAGTCATACATTTCATCCACCATCTGATTTACTGCTCCCCCAGCTCAATCTAGACAAAGAAAGAGACAGCAACTTTCTTGAACACAACAATAACTAACAAAAATGTCAGAGAGATGGAGATATTTCAATGTATTAGAAGATTGTTGAGCGTATTACTAACCTACTCTAATTGTTGCTGTTGTCCGCTGAAGGGTGATCGCCGCAATCTCTTTCGAAGCACTTTCCACTGATGAAATTGGATGAAGAGGACCTTGGTGCCAAGCGGATGTACCTTGAGGGAGACTCATCTATGATAATTGATTGGATCCGTGGGGCGGATAGATATGGTGATGATCATCCCCTTATCTGGAAAACTTGCAGGCTGACTCAGATGATAGGCATTTTTCAGGCAGCATATATATTCAGATAGACGAATAGGATAGCAGACTGGGTTGCCTCCTTTGTCGTCCGGCATTCTGGAGATTTTCTTTGGACGTCTGTATCAGACGTTTCTCTTCCTTTGTATTTCTTATTTTTTCGTGATCTGGCAGGATGTACTCATATTAGAGTTATATGAAATGATCTGGCATAGTAGATTGGGTAGGATTATATTGGGCGGTGATTATTTGGAAGGGATTAACTTCAGATACGGATCTCGCATAATTGAAGTTTCAGTGAAGCTGTGCCAACTCGAGGGGCCGAAAGGGTCTTGGAAATGAGTGGTTTGTCGTTTTGGGGATTTCATAAATGCTAGTGAGAGACGGAAAGAAAGTTGGTTTTTATTAAAAAGAAAATCACTAGCTTAATGAATTGAATTGAAAAAATCACCATCAACACCATCTAATTTAAATATATGAAGCCTGACACATATTTTTATAGTAATTTTTTACAATTTGGATTCTAGAAAATCTGCCGCCATAATCCTAATTTGGATTTGCCTCTTCCCTCTTATCTCTGTCCAACAAATCATTGTGATTGTATCACCGCAATCCTAATTCGTAATTCCATTCTCTCAAGATATGTCTAAGAAACATATCTAAAGGCCCTATGCGTTTAGGGCAATTACTGTGACAGAACAAAAGCTGCTATTCTAACGAGTCTGCTTTGTGTCTCTATGGGATTTCAAGAAGCTTCCTTTTATGTGATAAATGATTGTCTGGCATATTGCATTGTCGAGGCATGCATTATGGCAAGTATATTCGGAATACTCTAGCTAGAGTATGTGCAAAATCGTTGCAAGTTGACATAAGATTTTATTGTTATTTGATCTAGGTGGGGTGAGTTATCAAATGGGACTTTTAAAAGAATTACAAACCCTCAGTCATGTTGGTTTATCTTTAATCATAAAGAAATTACTTAGGTTTCTAATGCACAAATCTATATTGTTTTCTTGGGGTATAAGTACAAACCCTTGTTCATGATAATGAAAAACAACATGAATTGGTTTACCAAGAAAGGAAAAGGAATAATGTGAATTAATCATACTTGGAGGGCAACATCGATGATGCTTACGCCTCACTCCTCCAAACACCAAGATGTCTAATACACATAATCTGACAACCCCTCGTATACCAAGTTAATGGTAAATTTTACGTATGACTTATGAGTTAAGGGGTGAACATTCGTTTAAATGGAAAAATTTCATGGTTCTTCAAACTCATCAAGAATTTTTAGTAGGATCAAAATAAGATATATTTGGCTTAATGCATTGTTTTTCTTTTTTGAAAAAACATAAACAAAAATACCAACCAGCATGTTGGGAGCTAGTCTTGTTATACGACTTTGTTTATCTCACCATAACGTGGACCTTTATTGTCACGCCCCGGACCCGGATCCGTGACACGGCCGTGCTATTGCCGACTACCGCCCACAATAGCACGCAGCCTCATACCTGGGTAACAGGGTAGTCAAACCAACCGAATCTTTTCATATGAAAGCATTCTTAGTACAACATGCTGGTCAGTACCCAAATACAGAGCTTCTATGTAGTTTATGTACACAAAAGTATACTTGCTTTACCCCAAAAGAAAGAAGCCCTGATACCAAATTAACGTGTCTCTGGCAGCTATCAGTGATGAGGATCTGAAAGAAAAAGTAAATGAACGGATATGAGCTACACGGCTCAGTAAGTAATCATACATAATCTTACCGAATCGAACATAATGGTAACCATGTTTATGCAGGGTTTGAGAAGCTGACAAGCGTATTATCTCACAATTTATCATGGCAAAATATGTATGCTTGGAAAACAAAGCAGTATTTTCAGTCAAACAGAATTTTCATACAATGTATGCTTTGGCCATGCACGTTCATAGATGTCACGGCCCGCCTGCGCAGGGCACGTGACTATCGGGCCCACATGAGGGGGAAACACGGGGCTCCCCTGCCAGATGTTGGCCGGTTCCGGGGCTTCACGCAAGCGTCCTTCACCCCTCACCGATTTTGCTTCTCCCCAAAAACACATCTGCAGGATTTGGAAGCACCCGCCTCATATACCCAGGCTCTGAAATGAGCCTCATGATCATGCTTCTGCGAAGTCATTCTTGGCCACTGGCGGGACCGGCTCAGTTATTAGGCGGCCACTGGCGGGGCTGGCTCAGTCATTCTCGGCCACTGGCAAGGCCGGCTCAGTTACATCGGGTCAGTAGCTCTTAAGAGTTCATAAATAATGCTCCGTATAGGTAGTACCTTATAAATGCTACGGCGAATTCATTAATGGTCACTGGCGGGGCCTGCTCAGTTATTAGTCGGCCACTGGCGGGGCTGGCTCAGTCATTATCGGCCACTGGCAAGGCCGGCTCAATTGCATTCGGCCCGTAGCATTAGTAGTTCTTAGGTACCCCCTTACAAGCAATATGCAGCTAGAGCAAATCATTATTACTCTTTACACTCATGCTAAGAAAAATCATAACATGGAACTCCATTCATTTTGCATGTATCACAAGAGCTATGAAAACATAATATGTGCACAACTATGAATTATGTGACTGACATGTACCACTCATGTTCATGTTTCATAACTCATATCTTAGCATGTAACGTAATCCCAATATTTTGTAGGCATAACGGAATATAAAACATATATCATCACATCTTGTGTAACTAGAGCATGTCGGATACACATATCATTCTTAGCCTACAGTACATGCATAACATGTTAAATTTCATGTATGATCCATAAAGATTAGGGCAGATTACTTACCTTTCTCACCAATCATGTATACAATTCAAATTGTATGAAAAACACTGGTTCATCTTATAAAACGTAATACAAGATCTACGATAAGATTAAGATAGATTACTTACCTCAATTCGCTTTCCAAATTGCTCAAGTCCAGGTGACAAATCCTTAATCACCTAAAACAACATCATAGGGTTTACATTATTCCCCATTTATTTATTATAAAATCTCTTAGTTCATCATACTATGAACTTACTTGCTTGGATCCCATCCAAGGATCTAGCCAAAGTCCAATTTGAAGCCTTTGGAGTTCGATTTAACACCAGATTGGGCCCACATGGGTTGATTGGGTTTTTAATTGAAGGATTGGGCCTCGTTTATAATTGGGTCCAACCTTTTCTAGCCAATTGGGTCCTCTGTCAATTTACTGGGCCTAATTTAGTATTAATTGGGCCTGCTGGGATTAACTCCACTCAACTGGGTTCGGACCCAAATCAATTTGGGCCTAATTTGGTTCGGATTTGACCCAATTTGCAGTTTGGGCTCGTCCAGACTTAGCACAATCTGATTGAGCTCGGATTTAAACTTGCCCAGTCTAATTGGGCTTAGGTTAGTCAAATTTGGCTAAACCCCCTCTTTTTATATTTTTTCTTTCTTTCTTTCTTTTTCTTTTTCTTCCCTTTTTCTTCCCTTTTTCTTCTCTTCTCCTTCTTCTTTTCTTCTCCTTCCCGAAGCTTCCTCTCCTCCCTTCTCTTTCATCCCGATCTCCCCCTTCCTCTCTTCTCCGACGATGGGAGCACGACGAGCGGAAAGGGAGGACGGCGAGCGGAGGGGGACGGGCCACGACCGGCGGCGTCCGCAGCCAAGCCCCGCGGCATCCCCGGCCGAGCCTGCGGCACTCTCGGCCGCGCCTGCGTCGACGGTGCTCGCGGCCGAAGCCGGCGGCCGCCGCACACGACGACGAGGATGAGTCCCCTCTTCCTCTCTTCTTTTCCCTCTTCCTTTCTTTCTTTCATTCTTCGTCTTTTCTTCAACCTCCCTTCACCAACCCCCCATATTCTCTCTCTCACTCCCAAACCCTCTCTCTTCCTCTCTTCATTCTTCCCCTGTGAAGGAAGAAGGGGGGTTTGGGAGGGCCGAGCCACAGTCGGCGGTGCCACGGCCGAGCTCGCGGCGTCCACAGCCGCGCCTGCGGCTGAGCCCACGGCCGCGCCTGCGGCGGCCTTCTCTTCTCCCACGGGGAAGAGATGCCGGGAGAAGCCGGCGGCACTGCGGGATGCCCGCGGCCGCTCCCTTGGTCTGCCAGCAGTCCCCTTCCTCCCTTCTTTCTTTGTTTCTTTGTTGTCTTGCACAAAACAGGGGGAGAGAAGGCAGGGGGCTTACCTGGCTTTTTGCTGGTTACCGTTGGGCAGTTCTTCCCCCTGGTAGTCCCTCCTTCCTCTTGGAGCTTCAGGGCTCCTTCGCCTTCGGCTCCAGGGCTTCGGCTCTCTCTCTCGTTCAGTGTTCTTGGGGGTCTGTGACTTAGGGTTGCCGGCAGAGGCTTAAACAATTGTTTAGAGGATGAGACCCCCCTCTGAGAGGTCCCATCCGCTCCATTCCTCCCCTCTCCGGGACTGGCCGCCGCCCCCCTGTCTCCGGTGCGCCGGCATCGGCTGCCAGCAGGGGTGAGGGTCACCCTTCCCTGTCGGTCTTATCCCTTCGTTTTTTTTTTTTTTTCCTGATAATAATTATGCTGGCTACAGTGAAATTTGGGCCCAACCCTTAACTGGGCCTATTTCTTATTGGGCCTAGTAGGTTCTGGGCCCGGACATTACATCCTACCCCCCTTAAAATAAATTTCGTCCTCGAAATTAAACATACCTTAGGTTCTGGTTTTTAAAAGTAGTCAACCATTGAGTCATCCTCGAGATCTCAGTTAGTCTCTCTCTCGGAGTACCTACTGATAAGATTTTGACATACAAAGTCATGGCATCTCAAAACTTGAACCTTTCCATCTATGACACGTAGGAGTTCTTTGATCTCTTTCAAAAGAGGACTAATCTTCCAACCTTAGATTTTAAATGCTATGATTCTTGGCCCAAGAAATTAATTGCTCTCGATTAAGTCCACCCAACGGTCGTAATCGGGTTAATAGAAATAGGTGAGAGCATTAGCATCAAATACTTTTCATAATCTATAATCCTCTTTCTTCTCTTAACTTTGCCTACAATTTAATGATCAACCTTTATCCTAGCAAAACCTCAAACCCCTTTTGAAGAGAAAGATTGAAAATGTTATAGCTAGGTGTAGGGGCCATTCCAGGTCTAAGCCCTAAGGAACCATCAATCCGTTAATACTAAATTTAAGATGCTCAAAATCTTCCAGGAATTGCCACAATAGAAAAACTCACTGGTGAAATTATATAGCTATCTCCAGATTATTCAGAGAATCAACAACACTTTTCTCCATTAGAATTCTAATTCAAATTTTTCAATAATTCTATTCATCAATACAGTTTCATCATTAGATCTTATCAAAAGAATAAGGTCTAACATTTTCAGATTTGATTCTTTTGGTAGGTGATCTAAATCAAACTTTTCTCTTATATACAAAAATCTACATCTCAATTCTGAATAAGAACTTCGAGTTTCTTTGTCAAAGTATCAACTGCTCTCGATTACCCGATCTATCACAAGATTAGATCATAAACAACTTCAATCCACCCTTGATAGATATTCATCAAAGTCAATTGACAACCTCAATTTCTTTCAATCGAATAAAGGATGGATATTAATTAAAAAAAATTCAAGCTTCAAATTTAGGAGGGAGAAGGTTCATACCAACATATTCTAGATCCAAGATCAAAATCGATGATCTATTAATTCATGTCAAAAGATGCTAAGAAGTTTCTTAGCATGACATAAAACTGGAGAATCTAGGATAGCACAGTGCTATCCAAAAATCAGAACATTCTCCTTTTATTTATCCAGAAAATCTTACTACACAAGAAAACAGATCAAATCTTTTGTTATTAAAACTTTCCGAATCAAAAGAATAATACTTCTGGCCAACTTAGATAAATAATTCAGATCACTATGTTTTCGCTGCGCATTCTGATCAAATTCCTTTGAATTCACAAATAACTTTTGATCAACATACTATTTGCCTACAAACAGAACTATTTAATTCATCATCTGTATTTGCATTTCAAATCTTTCCTCCATCTTGATCGAATGTTACTTAGCCAAAACTTCTTTTTACTTTTCCATGAGCGAGCAAAGAAAGGGTATCCCAACATAAGATCCTCTTAAATAAGCGACAACGCTTTAAAATGAATTTTACATTTTCAACAACTTCATTCATTGAAAATAAGCCTTCTTTCCTAATACGAGATAAGCTCTCAAGTCATCTTAGGACATTTTAAGCTCGAAATTGTGTAAACTTCTGAAAATTATTTCTCAATATCCCAATCTTATATTAGGTATCTTTAAATTGCATGAACAATAATCTGCCCTACTTTAGCATTGCTAGAAGGTGATTCTGGATCTCACATCCCCGTTAAAAGAAAAGGATGTATACTTTTGTTGTAAGATCTCTATTTAAAAATCTTCTTCTATTGTACTCTTTCCACTAGACGATGATATGTGGAATTATCATCCATAATTTTTTTTTTTTTCACCTTCCTCATAAAACAATTTAGACTTGCTTCTTAGTGATAAATGAAAGCATTTAATAATTGCCCCTCTATTAGAGATAAAATAATTTATTTCAAATCTTACAAGCATGATCACTAATACAAACTCCTGCAACATCATGTGCTATTGGGCATGTTCCCGTATCAATTCTATTGCTGATTCCACTCGCATTTCCTAATGACCCCATGTCATCATCATTCTCTCTTTTTTTTTTTTTTTGGTCAAAACTTCAACTAATATTCATTTAATTGATTTATCACAGGATCACAAACTACTGCACTTTATCCATAGTAGAACATTTGAGCCTAAAATATTCTTCAACATTGAAAATTATTCTCAGAATTTACTAAATGACTTCCAATCGAAATATTAATCTTGCATTATAATTTGCAAAGATCTAATATTTCACATTCCAAGTAAACAAAGGGGAAACTCTTAGATCTCATTTCTCAAATATACTTTCTTTCTATATAATAGTTGCCTGCATAATTGTCATACAGATTTTATCCTCGAAGAATATTAAAAAAAAAATATCTTTCCTTGTCCAAGCCTGAAACAACTTATGAATAAACCCTATCCTGCCATCAAAATAATTAACTTCAAACTAGAAGTATCATCCACAGTACCCAGTACCAAGTTAAACTTCCAATATCACCTATATACTGATACATAAATAATCACAATGTACTTTAATATTCCATGGCTAGTATTCCACTTAACATCAGTCAAAATCTAATTTAATCATAATCCAAAATACAAATTATTCTGTCGAGAAATCTCCAAAATAGCTTTTTCTTATTTTGGCATGGCTCGTTAGCATTCTGATTCAAAACACCAAAATCCTTAGTAGTCTTAAATCTTAAGCTCTAATACCATACCTGTCACAATCATGCCCCTAGAATGGCTTTGTATTAGCCCTAGCTTCTTTCTTTTTTTGTTGCTCATTATCACCTATCAAAATATTTGTGTCAAGCAATTTTCGTGACTGACCGATGATACGACCAATAAAATCTTTTCTTTCCTTTCCGGTTATGCGGAATCTCACTAAATGAGACTTAACTACCCATTTCCTTATTAAAGCTTAAAATTTTTTTACTCATGGTTAACCTATTGCTTTGATACCACTAGAATGTCACGCCCCGGACCCGGATCCGTGACACGGCCGTGCTATTGCCGACTACCGCCCACAATAGCACGCAGCCTCATACCTGGGTAACAGGGTAGTCAAACCAACCGAATCTTTTCATATGAAAGCATTCTTAGTACAACATGCTGGTCAGTACCTGTTGTGGGGGGGGAGGGGGCCTTGAATTTAGTCCCACATCGGCTAGAGCGGAAAGGTTCCGTGCCTTATAATGAGGAGGGCGAAGCCTTTTCCTCACGAGGGCCCTTTTGTGGGACAAAACTGTGAGGGCAATCCCCCCGTCAGCGCTGGACGCACGGGCCGGAAACGTCTCCCTCCGTCAGCGCTGGACGCGCGGACCGGAGCGCCCAAAGCGGACAATACCTCGTGGGGGACGCGGTCTCTTTCTGCTCGGCTCGGTTGGGACTAAGGCTGTTGCCGGGGTGAAAATCCAGCAACAGTTGGCGCTAGAGGAATGGACCGAATCTCAGAGCGATCGTAATGGCACGGCGAGGTGGTCGTGGAGCTTCCAATGCCTCCGGTCGCGGGGCCTCTCGCGCCTCCGGCCGGGAGGCCGCTGCGTCTCCAACACATTCTCAGCAACACTCCACCGTTCCACCCCCCATTCAGATGGTCGAAGCCGCTCAGTTCGACCAGTTAGCCCAGCAGGTTCGCACCCTCGCAGAGGCAGTGCAGAACCTGCAGGATGTGATGTCTCGGGCGCCGCAGCGGGCCCAAGAGCCGCTGCTCCCTGAGCGCTCACCTGTCCTCCTCAACCCGCGCTCCTTCCTCTCCCATGGAGAGGAGCGCCGGCGCGAGGAAGATTCTCGAGCACGGTCCATTCTGCCGGGACCTTTCCATCAGAGCTGCGCGGGGTACGAGAGGCGGGCCCGGGCGCGTTCGCAGACCCCCCAGTCCTCAAGGAACCCGCGCTCCAGTCGGTCCCCCTCTCGGTGCTCCTTGTCTCCCACCCATCGGTCGCGCTCCCTGGACCGGCGGGTAGACGATCTCCACCGACAACTCCAGGTCCTGAAGGGCCACTCCAAAGATCCCTTCGCCGACTTGGAGATCTCCTCCCAGCCGGCGCTTGCCTCGAGGATCCTGCGGACCCCGAATCCGCCGGGGTTTAAAATGCCGGCGATCGAGCCCTATGACGGGGCGGCGGACCCGCGGGATCACGTCGAGAGTTTCAGGACCCTTATGCTCCTCCACGGAGCATCAGATCCTCTCCTCTGCAAGGCCTTCCCGGCGACCCTCCGTGGCCCGGCAAGGGCGTGGTTCGCCGGCTTGGAGGCTAACTCAATCCAGTCCTTCGACCAGTTTACTCGCCTCTTCATCACCCATTTCGCCGTCAGTAGCCGGCGGCGACTGGTCTCCGACTCCCTCTTTGATGTCCGGCAAAACGAGGGAGAAAGCTTGCGGGATTATCTTACCCGCTTCAACAAGGCTACGCTGGAAGTCCGGAACCTGAGCCAGGAGGTGGCTCTTTCAGCCTTGAAGCGTGGCTTCCGAAAGGGCAGACTCACCTTCTCCCTGGACAAACGCCTGCCGCGGAGCTTCCCGGAGCTGTTGTCCCGGGCGAACCAGTATGCGGACGCCGAGGAGGCGGCCGCCCACCGGAGCAAGGAGGCCGCCGAGATCCCTCCAAAGCTCGGGAAGAAAAGGCGAAAAGAGGCACGCCAGAGGAGGAGCCCGACGCCTCAACGTCGGCGCAGAAGCCTGTCGCCGGCGAGGAACCACGGCGCCCTACGCCCTCGCTCTCCGCCCCGACGTTTCAACCGGTACACTCCTCTCCTGACTCCCCGGGCCCAGATCCTTATGGAAATCAAGGGGCGGGAGGACCTCCCGGTCCCGAGACAGATGAAGAAGATCCCTGGGAGGAGGCCCTCTCGGGCGTACTGTGAGTACCACCGGGACCACGGCCACGACACCGAAGACTGCTTCCAGCTTCGGGACGAGATCGAGGCTCTCATCCGCCGAGGGCGTCTCGGTCGATATGTGAACGACCGACGTCCCCCCGCAGACTCGCGTCCGGCCGACCCGGCCCCTCCGGAGCCTCGGGAGCAGAATCGACCCGTCGCGGGCGTGATCCATACTATCACTGGGGGCTGCCCCCGGCCCGAGAGGAACGCAGGGGGCTCGACTGAAGCGTCAGGGGCAGCCGTCGCAAAGAGGCAGATGGTCGGTAATGTAATCACTTTTTGTGATGAAGATGTAAAGGGGGTTCAGACCCCCCACGATGACGCCATGGTGATCTCCCTCACTATGGCAAACTATGATGTAAGGCGTGTTCTTGTGGATAGTGGAAGCTCAGCTGATATTTTGTTTTACGAGGCCTTCCAAAAGATGAGCTTGTCCAGACAATTGTTGCACAAAACATCCACCACCCTCATAGGATTCACTGGTGACGCTATCTCGGCCGAAGGTGTCGTTGAGCTGCCTGTGACTGCGGGCGTTGCACCCGCAGAAGCCACGGTGCGGCTCGGGTTCTTGGTCGTCCGTGTTCCCTCGGCCTACAACGCTATCCTCGGATGACCCGGACTGAACGCCCTTCGCGCGGTGGTCTCTACGTACCACTTGCTCATGCGGTTCCCCACGGCGGCCGGGATTGGAGAGGTCCGAGGTGACCAACCGACCGCAAGGCAATGTTTCCTAGCAACTCTCAAAGGGAAGAAGCCCGTAGAAGCCTTAAGCGTCGAGTCCCTCGACGCCAGAGACGAGGTGGCCTTGCGGCACGGGGAGCCGGCCGAAGGTGTGATCGAAGTTCCCCTCGAGGAAGGTCGCCCGGACCGGACGGTCCGGGTCGGCACCAATCTCGACCCGGGAGCTCGGGCTCGGTTGGTGGAATTCCTCCGAGCCAACGCCGATGTATTTGCCTGGTCGGCGGCCGATGTACCTGGGATCGACCCGGAGGTCATTTCTCACGCCCTCAACGTCGACCCAACCCACCGACCAGTAAAGCAGAAGAAGAGACACTGTGCCCCGGATCGGATCCGGGTGGTCGACCAGGAGGTAGACAAACTCTTGGAGGCAAGATTCATAAGGGAGGTCAGCTACCCCGAATGGCTGGCAAATGTCGTACTTGTTCGGAAGGCGAGCGGAAAGTGGAGGATGTGCGTCGACTACACCGACCTGAACAAGGCATGCCCCAAGGATAGCTTTCCGCTTCCGCGGATAGACCAACTGGTCGACGCGACTTCCGGATATCAGCTGCTGTCTTTCATGGACGCCTTCTCCGGCTATAACCAGATAATGATGGCTCCACAGGACGAGGAGAAAACTGCCTTTATAACAGACCGGGGGCTGTACTGTTACAAGGTAATGCCCTTCGGTCTGAAGAATGCTGGCACCACTTACCAGCGCCTCGTCAACAAAATCTTCAAAGAGCAAATCGGCCGGAACATGGAGGTGTACGTGGACGATATGCTGGTGAAGAGCCGCCATGCAGACCAGCACATCGCGGATCTGGAGGAGACTTTCGCCACCCTGCGGAAGTTTCGCATGAAGCTGAACCCAGCGAAGTGCGCCTTTGGCGCTTCGGCCGGGAGGTTCCTCGGTTTCATTGTCAACCAGCGGGGGATCGAAGCCAACCCGGACAAAATCAAGGCCATCCAAGATATGTCCCCTCCGACCAAAGTGAAGGAGGTTCAGGAGCTCGCTGGGAGGGTCGCCGCGCTCGGACGATTTGTGGCAAAATCGGCCGAACGCTGCCAACCTTTCTTCAAGGTGTTGAAACGCCCGAAAGACTTCCTCTGGACGGCCGAATGTCAAGCAGCATTCGACCAGCTCAAGGAATACTTGGCGTCTCCTCCCCTGCTGTCCAAGCCGCAAGAAGGGGAGATGCTCTACCTCTATCTGGCGGTCTCCCCAACCGCAGTCAGTGCGGTACTGGTTCGGAAAGAGGCAAAGCTCCAGAAGCCTGTGTACTACATCAGCCGGGTCCTACGGGATGCCGAGACGCGGTATACGAAGGCTGAAAAGATCGCCTTCGCGCTGCTGACCGCGACCAGGAGGCTTCGCCCCTATTTCCAGGCCCATTCTGTCACCCTCTTGACCGATCAACCGCTGCGGCAGATCCTCAGCAATCCTGAGAATGCGGGACGGCTGGTGAAGTGGGCAGTAGAACTTGGTGAGTTCGACATCCGCTACCAGCCCCGACCCGCCATCAAGGCCCAGGCGCTCGCGGATTTCCTCGCTGAGTGCACGGTGCAGGAGGCGGAACCTAGGTCGCCGGAAACACCCAGCCTCGACCTTCCAATTTGGACGCTTCACATCGATGGGTCGTCGAACCCCGAAGGTGGAGGGGCCGGGCTGGTCCTCACCAGCCCTGATGGAGTGATAGCCGAGTATGCCTTGAGGTTCGGATTTCCAATGACCAACAACGAGGCGGAGTACGAGGGCCCTTTTGTGGGACAAAACCGTGAGGGCAATCCCCCCGTCAGCGCTGGACGCGCGGGCCGGAAACGTCTCCCTCCGTCAGCGCTGGACGCGCGGACCGGAGCGCCCAAAGCGGACAATACCTCGTGGGGGACGCGGTCTCTTTCTGCTCGGCTCGGTTGGGACTAAGGCTGTTGCCGGGGTGAAAATTCCGCAACAGATGGCGCTAGAGGAAGGGCCAGCCTCCTCTCTCCATTGACTACCCTCCAGGACTGTGGGGGCCCGTTGGGGTAAAACCTGGCCGGAACCTTCCCGCTGGGGGGGCTATGTTGTGGGGGGGAGGGGGCCTTGAATTTAGTCCCACATCGGCTAGAGCGGAAAGGTTCCGTGCCTTATAATGAGGAGGGCGAAGCCTTTTCCTCACGAGGGCCCTTTTGTGGGACAAAACCATGAGGGCAATCCCCCCGTCAGCGCTGGACGCGCGGGCCGGAAACGTCTCCCTCCGTCAGCGCTGGACGCGCGGACCGGAGCGCCCAAAGCGGACAATACCTCGTGGGGGACGCGGTCTCTTTCTGCTCGGCTCGGTTGGGACTAAGGCTGTTGCCGGGGTGAAAATCCCGCAACAGTACCCAAATACAGAGCTTCTATGTAGTTTATGTACACAAAAGTATACTTGCTTTACCCCAAAAGAAAGAAGCCCTGATACCAAATTAACGTGTCTCTGGCAGCTATCAGTGATGAGGATCTGAAAGAAAAAGTAAATGAACGGATATGAGCTACACGGCTCAGTAAGTAATCATACATAATCTTACCGGATCGAACATAATGGTAACCATGTTTATGCAGGGTTTGAGAAGCTGACAAGCGTATTATCTCACAATTTATCATGGCAAAATATGTATGCTTGGAAAACAAAGCAGTATTTTCAGTCAAACAGAATTTTCATACAATGTATGCTTTGGCCATGCACGTTCATAGATGTCACGGCCCGCCTGCGCAGGGCACGTGACTATCGGGCCCACATGAGGGGGAAACACGGGGCTCCCCTGCCAGATGTTGGCCGGTTCCGGGGCTTCACGCAAGCGTCCTTCACCCCTCACCGATTTTGCTTCTCCCCAAAAACACATCTGCAGGATTTGGAAGCACCCGCCTCATATACCCAGGCTCTGAAATGAGCCTCATGATCATGCTTCTGCGAAGTCATTCTTGGCCACTGGCGGGACCGGCTCAGTTATTAGGCGGCCACTGGCGGGGCTGGCTCAGTCATTCTCGGCCACTGGCAAGGCCGGCTCAGTTACATCGGGTCAGTAGCTCTTAAGAGTTCATAAATAATGCTCCGTATAGGTAGTACCTTATAAATGCTACGGCGAATTCATTAATGGTCACTGGCGGGGCCTGCTCAGTTATTAGTCGGCCACTGGCGGGGCTGGCTCAGTCATTATCGGCCACTGGCAAGGCCGGCTCAGTTGCATTCGGCCCGTAGCATTAGTAGTTCTTAGGTACCCCCTTACAAGCAATATGCAGCTAGAGCAAATCATTATTACTCTTTACACTCATGCTAAGAAAAATCATAACATGGAACTCCATTCATTTTGCATGTATCACAAGAGCTATGAAAACATAATATGTGCACAACTATGAATTATGTGACTGACATGTACCACTCATGTTCATGTTTCATAACTCATATCTTAGCATGTAACGTAATCCCAATATTTTGTAGGCATAACGGAATATAAAACATATATCATCACATCTTGTGTAACTAGAGCATGTCGGATACACATATCATTCTTAGCCTACAGTACATGCATAACATGTTAAATTTCATGTATGATCCATAAAGATTAGGGCAGATTACTTACCTTTCTCACCAATCATGTATACAATTCAAATTGTATGAAAAATACTGGTTCATCTTATAAAACGTAATACAAGATCTACGATAAGATTAAGATAGATTACTTACCTCAATTCGCTTTCCAAATTGCTCAAGTCCAGGTGACAAATCCTTAATCACCTAAAACAACATCATAGGGTTTACATTATTCCCCATTTATTTATTATAAAATCTCTTAGTTCATCATACTATGAACTTACTTGCTTGGATCCCATCCAAGGATCTAGCCAAAGTCCAATTTGAAGCCTTTGGAGTTCGATTTAACACCAGATTGGGCCCACATGGGTTGATTGGGTTTTCAATTGAAGGATTGGGCCTCGTTTATAATTGGGTCCAATCTTTTCTAGCCAATTGGGTCCTCTGTCAATTTACTGGGCCTAATTTAGTATTAATTGGGCCTGCTGGGATTAACTCCACTCAACTGGGTTCGGACCTGTTACGGGGGAACTAAGCCGCCATGCTCCACGTGACCGGCACGCGCGCCCATGAAGACTACGGCTGTCCTTTGATCCAGCAATCCGACCCCGAGTCGGACATCTTCGGCTCCACAGCCCGACCTCGAGTCGGCTGCCCTTCGATCCAGCAGTCCGGCCCCGAGTCGGACATCTTCGTCTTCGCAGCCCGACCCCGAGTCGGCTGCCCCTTAATCTAGCAATCCGACCCCAAGTCGGATATCCTCAGCACCGCAGCCCGACCCCGAGTCGGCTGCCCCCTGATCCAGCACTCCGACCCCGAGTCGGAGATCTCTTGATAACGACAGGCTGCTTCCCAGAGGCACGCCGAGGCCTCCTGCTCCACTACTCCCTGCAACGGCTGTATCCGATGCTGTTCCACGATCTCCTGTATCAGCCGTACAAAGCGGAACTCCACTACGCCCTGTCATGGCCGTACCCAGCGCTGTTCCACGACGCCCTGTAACGGCCATGTCAGTGGCCACTCCATCGCGCCCCACGATGACAAACCCCCCTGAGAGACCCCCCGCCAGGTATATATGCGGCTGGGGGGAGAAGGGGGGGTAAGCAATATCTTCCAGAGCACTCTCTTGCTTGCTATTATCATCTCTCCTCCTCCTCCAATCTCCTCTGACTTGATCGTCGGAGGGCCCCCACTACCCCAGTGGTGGTGCGAGGCTTGCCTGCAGGTTTTCCGGTGGAAAGTGGAGCACAATCAACATCAACCAAGGCAGCTCAGACGGAATCCCGTTCACACCGCTGTGCCAATCGTCCTCGGTTTGGACCACCAGCAACAGTTGGCGCTAGAGGAAGGGACCTGATCTCAGAGCGATCGTAATGGCACGGCGAGGTGGTCGTGGAGCTTCCAATGCCTCCGGTCGCGGGGCCTCTCGCGCCTCCGGCCGGGAGGCCGCTGCGTCTCCAACACATTCTCAGCAACACTCCACCATTCCACCCCCCATTCAGATGGTCGAAGCCGCTCAGTTCGACCAGTTAGCCCAGCAGGTTCGCACCCTCGCGGAGGCAGTGCAGAACCTGCAGGGTGTGATGTCTCGAGCGCCACAGCGGGCCCAGGAGCCGCTGCCCCCCGAGCGCTCACCTGTCTTCCTCAACCCGCGCTCCTTCCTCTCCCATGGGGAGGAGCGCCGGCGCGAGGAAGGTTCTCGAGCACGGTCCATTCTGCCAGGACCTTCTCATCGAAGCTGCGCGGGGTACGAGAGGCGGACCCGGGCGCGTTCTCCGACCCCCCAGTCCTCGAGGGGCCCGCACTCCAGTCGGTCCCCCTCGCGCCGCTCCTTGTCTCCCACCCACCGGTCGCGCTCCCTGGACCGGCGGGTGGACGATCTCCACAGACAACTCCAGGTCCTGAAGGGCCACTCCAAAGATCTCTTCGCCGACTTGGAGATCTCCTCCCAACCGGCGCTTGCCTCGAGGATCCTGCGGACCCCAAATCCGCCGGGATTCAAAATGCCGGCGATCGAGCCCTATGACGGGGCGGCGGACCCGCGGGATCACGTGGAGAGTTTCAGGACTCTTATGCTCCTCCATGGAGCATCAGATCCCCTCCTCTGCAAAGCCTTCCCGGCGACCCTCCGTGGCCCAGCCAGGGTGTGGTTCGCCGGCCTGGAGGCTGACTCTATCCAGTCCTTTGACCAGTTCACTCGCCTCTTCATCAGCCATTTCGCCGTCAGTAGCCGGCGGCGATTGGTTTCCGACTCCCTCTTTGATGTCCGGCAAAACGAGGGAGAAAGCCTGCGGGATTACCTTACCCGCTTCAACAAGGCTACATTGGAGGTCCGGAACCTGAGCCAGGAGGTGGCTCTCTCAGCCCTGAAGCGTGGCTTCCGGAAGGGCAGACTCACCTTCTCCCTGGACAAACGCCTGCCGCGGAGCTTCCCGGAGCTGTTGTCTCGGGCGAACCAGTATGCAGACGCCGAGGAGGCAGCCGCCCACCGGAACAAGGAGGCCGCCGAGGCCCCTCTAAAGCTCGAGAAGAAAAGGCGAAAAGAGGCACCCCGGAGGAGGAGCCCGACGCCTCAACATCGGCGCAGAAGCCCGTCACCGGCACGCCCTCGTTCTCCGCACCGACGCTTCAACCGGTACACCCCACTCCTGGCCCCCCGGGCCCAGATCCTTATGGAGGTCAAGGGGCGGGAGAACCTCCCAGTCCCGAGGCAGATGAAGAAAATCCCTGGGAGGAGGCCCTCTCGGGCGTACTGTGAGTACCACCGAGACCACGGCCACGACACCGAAGACTGCTTCCAGCTTCGGGACGAGATCGAGGCTCTCATCCGCCGAGGGCGTCTCGGTCGATATGTAAACGACCGACGTCCCCCCGCAGACCCGCGTCCGGCCGACCCGGCCCCTCAGGAGCCTCGGGAGCAGAATCGACCCGTCGCGGGCGTAATCCACACCATCACTGGGGGCTGCTCTCGGCCCGTGAGGAACGCAGGGGGCTCGGTGGAAGCATCAGGGGTGGCCGTCGCGAAGAGGCAGCGGGTCGGAAATGTAATCACTTTTTGTGATGAGGATGTAAAGGGGGTTCAGACCCCCCATGATGATGCCATGGTGATCTCCCTCACTATGGCGAACTATGATGTAAGGCGTGTTCTTGTGGATAGTGGAAGCTCAGCTGATATTTTGTTTTACGAGGCCTTCCAAAAGATGAGCTTGTCCCGACAAGTGTTGCACAAAACATCCACCCCCCTCATAGGATTCACTGGAGACGCTATCTCGGCCGAAGGTGTCATTGAGCTGCCTGTGACTGCGGGCGTTGCACCCGCAGAAGCCACGGTGCGGCTCGGGTTCTTGGTCGTCCGTGTTCCCTCGGCCTACAACGCTATCCTCGGACGACCCGGACTGAACGCCCTTCGCGCGGTAGTCTCTACATACCATTTGCTAATGCGGTTCCCCACGGCGGCCGGGATTGGAGAGGTCCGAGGTGACCAACCGACCGCACGGCAATGTTTCCTAGCAACTCTCAAAGGGAAGAAGCCCGTGGAGGCCCTAAGCGTCGAGTCCCTTGACGCCAGAGACGAGGTGGCCTTGCGGCACGGGGAGCCGGCCGAAGGTGTGATCGAAGTTCCCCTCGAGGAAGGTCGCCCGGACCGGACGGTCCGGGTCGGCACCAATCTCGACCCGGGAGCTCGGGCTCGGTTGGTGGAATTCCTCCGAGCCAATGCTGATGTATTTGCCTGGTCGGCGGCCGATGTACCTGGGATCGACCCGGAGGTCATTTCTCACGCCCTCAACGTCGACCCGACCCACCGACCAGTAAAGCAGAAGAAGAGACACTGTGCCCCGGATCGGATGCGGGTGGTCGACCAGGAGGTAGACAAACTCTTGGATGCAGGCTTCATAAGGGAGGTGAGCTACCCCGAGTGGCTGGCAAACGTCGTACTTGTCCGGAAGGAGAGCGGGAAGTGGAGGATGTGCGTCGACTACACCGACCTGAACAAGGCGTGCCCCAAGGATAGCTTTCTGCTTCCACGGATAGACCAACTGGTCGACGCGACTTCCGGATATCAGCTGCTGTCTTTCATGGACGCCTTCTCCGGCTACAACCAAATAATGATGGCTCCACAGGACGAGGAGAAAACTGCCTTTATAACAGACCGGGGGCTGTACTGTTACAAGGTAATGCCCTTTGGTCTGAAGAATGCTGGCACCACTTACCAGCGCCTCGTCAATAAAATCTTCAAGGAGCAGATTGGCCGGAACATGGAGGTGTACGTGGACGATATGCTGGTGAAGAGTCGCCATGCAGACCAGCACATTGCGGATCTGGAGGAGACTTTCGCCACCTTGCGGAAGTTTCGCGTGAAGCTGAACCCAGCGAAGTGCGCCTTTGGTGCTTCGGCCGGGAGGTTCCTCGGTTTCATTGTCAACCAGTGGGGGATCGAGGCCAACCCGGACAAAATCAAGGCCATCCAAGATATGTCCCCTCTGACCAAAGTGAAGGAGGTTCAGGAGCTCGCTGGAAGGGTCGCCGCGCTCGGACGATTTGTGGCAAAATCGGCCGAACGCTGCCAACCGTTCTTCAAGGTGTTGAAGCGCCCGAAAGACTTCCTTTGGACGGCCGAATGTCAAGTGGCATTCGACCAACTCAAGGAGTACTTGGCGTCTCCTCCCCTGCTGTCCAAGCCGCAAGAGGGGGAGATGCTCTACCTCTATCTGGCGGTCTCCCCAACCGCAGTCAGCGCAGTACTGGTTCGGGAAGAGGCAAAGCTCCAGAAGCCTGTATACTACATCAGCCGGGTCCTACGGGATGCCGAGACGCGGTATACGAAGGCGGAAAAGATCGCCTTCGCGCTGCTCACCGCGGCCAGAAGGCTTCGCCCCTATTTCCAGGCTCATCCTGTCACCCTCTTGACCGATCAACCACTGCGGCAGATCCTCAGCAATCCTGAGAATGCGGGACGGCTGGTGAAGTGGGCAGTAGAACTTGGTGAGTTCGACATCCGCTACCAACCCCGACCCGCCATCAAGGCCCAGGTGCTCGCGGACTTCCTCGCTGAGTGCACTGTGCAGGAGGCGGAACCTAGGCCGCCGGAAACACCCAGCCTCGACCTCCCAATCTGGACGCTTCACATTGATGGGTCGTCGAACCCCGAAGGTGGAGGGGCCGGGCTGGTCCTTACCAGTCCCGATGGAGTGATAGCCGAGTATGCCTTGAGGTTCGGATTTCCAGTGACCAACAACGAGGCGGAGTATGAGGCCCTAGTCACGGGACTCAAACTCACCAAGGAGCTCGGCATCCGGCGACTGAAGGTCTTCACCGACTCCCAGCTGGTGGTCGGGCAGGTCCGTGGGGAGTTCGAAGCCCGGAACCCGACCATGCAGAATTACGTCCGGAAGGTGCAAGCACTCATTCCCGACCTCGGCAGTGTCGACATCCAGCAGGTCCCAAGAAGTGAAAATGCTAGGGCCGACAGGCTGTCCCGCTTAGTGAGCGCAGACGCGCACAACTTGTCGAGGGCGATCTACCTGGAGACCCTGGATGCCCCGAGCATCGGCGAGGCTGGAGCGGTGATGGCGATTGACCCGGAGCCGTCTTGGATGGACCCGCTTGTCGCCTACCTCGCCGAAGGGATCCTCCCTGAAGACGAAGATCAAGCTCGGCGACTTGTTATGAAGTCCGCCCACTACGTACTCAACGAAGGGAGGCTATATCGGACCTCGTTCACCGCCCCCCTCTTAAAGTGCCTCCGCCCCTCGGAAGCGGCCTACGTCCTCGGCGAAGTCCACGAAGGCATCTGCGGATCGCACCTGGGGGCTAGGTCCTTGGCGCATAAGATCATGAGGCAAGGCTATTATTGGCCTACCTTGTTGGAGGACTCAAAGGATCATGTGCGGAAATGCGACGCCTGCCAGCGCCACGCCAACGTCCAGAGAGTCCCTTCTGTCCCCTTGGCACCAATCACGGCACCCTGGCCCTTCGTCCAGTGGGGAATGGATATCCTTGGACCATTCCCCGTTGCTTCAGCTCAGCGGAAATTTTTGATCGTTGCAATCGACTACTTCACCAAGTGGGTGGAGGCGGAGCCACTGGCCACTATCACGGAGGTGCAAGTCCGGAAGTTCGTGAAGAAGAACATCATTGTCCGATTTGGGGTACCTCGGGTCCTCATCTCGGATAATGGGCGACAGTTCGACAACAAGCATTTCCGTGACTTCTGCGAGGAGTTCGGGATCGAGCATTGGTTCACATCTGTGTCGCATCCCCAAACCAACGGCGAGGCCGAGGTCACAAATCGGACAATCCTCCAAGGAATCAAAGCGCGAATCGGTCAGACGGGGCAAGCTTGGGTCGAAGAACTCGAGAATGTCCTTTGGGCGTATCGGACCACGCATCGGACCCCTACCGGGGAGACGCCTTTCAGCCTAACCTATGGCACGGAAGCCGTTGTCCCCGTGGAGCTCGGACTCCCCTCACCTCGGGTGGCCGCGCACCGACCCGAGGCCAATTCGGAACAACTCCGAGGGAACCTGGATCTCTTGGAAGAAGCGAGGGAAATGGCGCAGGTTCGGATGGCGATGTATCAGCGGAGGGTGGCCCGATATTACAACTCCAAGGTCCGACCGAAGCTTTTCAGAATCGGAGATCTGGTGCTAAGGCAAGCTAAAGCATCTCGACCTGCGGAAGGTGGGAAGCTAGCGCCAAATTGGGAAGGCCCATATAAGGTTCGCTGGGTAAACCGACCTGGCTCCTACCAGTTGGAGGCCCTAGATGGTCGAGAAATTCTAAGGAGCTGGAATTCCGCTAACCTGCGGATGTATTACCAGTAGAACGACGATGCCAGAAAGACAGTTCAAAAATGTATAACACTTTGCATTTCAATAATTTCGGGTTACAACGGCGTGCTCGTGTGATTACAAGGAATTCCCAGAGGGGAATTAGGGTGTAAAGAAAGTAAAGAAGAGGTGGAGACTCCGAGGAGCTGAAGATCTGGGATCCCGAAACCTCCGTCTGAAGCGGTTGCAATCCCGTCGGAAGTGGGTGCTTCCAACCGGAGGCACCATCGGCGTCTCACGAAAGAGACGAAGAGCCGGCGCGGATGAAGAAGAAGTGGACGAAGGAGAAGTCCACACTGCCTCCAACCGGAGGCGCCATCCACGCCCCACGAAGAGGATGAGGAGCCGCCGCAGACGAAGCTCCCGCTGCCCCCAGGGGAACGCCGCCTCCAAAGGATATTCCGATCCTCCCCGGTGTCAGAGGAGAGAAGGAATACGAGGGAGAAGAGCATATGGAGGCGCGGTCCCGGATCGAGCGTCTGGTGCAGAGCTCAATCGGGAGGCTGAACTTCAAGGAGGGGAGATGTGATCCCGGATGAAACGCCTAGAGCGGAGTTCCGCCGGAGAGACCCTCCTTGCTGATCCCAGATGAAACGGCTAGTTGGCTGAAGTCGCGAGGGGCGCGCCTTCCGTTCCTTCGGCAGGAGTCTCTCAGCCATGCGCCAGAGAGAAGGTCCACGATCCATGGCAACTTGAACAGCTCCGGCTTGGCCAACTCCATCGCACCTGCACCTGTATTTATAGCCAAACTGCAGCCCCCCGGTCGTTCCGATACGGGTGGCTCCCATAAATGCGGACGCATTGAATCCGGAGCCGTTCTGGCTCTCGAGGCGTATCTTCCTGTGATTTCCTAAGCGTCATTCTCCTTAATCGCATTCTTTGTGCAGGACACTCCGGGTGGCACGTACCCCTAGGTCCACATATCTCCGCTCGCGCCCAGGCCGCATCCGCCTCGAAGAACGCGCGCATCGCGGCCGCTTAACTGACACTCCTCGCAAGCAGCAACTGGCGATCCGATTTCCCAGGTAACGCATCAATTAGCGTTTAATGCCCTTCTGGTGTTCCCCAGGCAACGCTTGGAGAAGAGGAGAAACACGATCGCAGCTGGCCACGGAGAAACCCCATCGGGCTGCAAGCGACAGGCGCATGGCCAACGAGCGGAATCTCCCGAGGCTCGGCCCTCGGATGCCAGGCTAACCCGATGATCATCCCGGGAGCAGACTAGCCTGAAGCCCCGACCGGTCGCCTTGGCTTGCGCCAGCCTTGGCCGACCAACGAGCGGAATCTCCCGAGGCTCGGCCCTCGGATGCCAGGCTAACCCGATGATCATCCCGGGAGCAGACTAGCCTGAAGCCCCGACCGGTCGCCTTGGCTTGCGCCAGCCTTGGCCGACCAACGAGCGGAATCTTCCGAGGCTCGGCCCTCGGATGCCAGGCTAACCCGATGACCATCCCGGGACCAGACTAGCCTGAAGCCCCGACCGGTCGCCTCGGCTTGCGCCAGCCTTGGCCGACCGACGAGCGGAATTTCCTGAGGCCTAACCCTCGGATGCCTGGCTTAGTGCCGGAAGAATTTACTGAGGCCTAACCCTTGGATGCCTGGCTTAGTGCCGGAAGAATTTCCTGAGGCCTAACCCTCGGATGCCTGGCTTAGTGCCGGAAGAATTTCCTGAGGCCTAACCCTCGGATGCCTGGCTTAGCGCCGGAAGAATTTCCTGAGGCCTAACCCTCGGATGCCTGGCTTAGTGCCGGAAGAATTTCCTGAGGCCTAACCCTCGGATGCCTGGCTTAGTGCCGGAAGAATTTCCTGAGGCCTAACCCTCGGATGCCTGGCTTAGTGCCGGAAGAATTTCCTGAGGCCTAACCCTCGGATGCCTGGCTTAGTGCCGGAAGAATTTCCTGAGGCCTAACCCTCGGATGCCTGGCTTAGTGCCGGAAGAATTTCCTGAGGCCTAACTCTCGGATGCCTGGCTTAGCGCCGGAAGAATTTCCTGAGGCCTAACCCTCGGATGCCTGGCTTAGTGCCGGAAGAATTTCCTGAGGCCTAACCCTCGGATGCCTGGCTTAGCGCCGGAAGAATTTCCTGAGGCCTAACCCTCGGATGCCTGGCTTAGTGCCGGAAGAATTTTCTGAGGCCTAACCCTCGGATGCCTGGCTTAGTGCCGGAAGAATTTCCTGAGGCCTAACCCTCGGATGCCTGGCTTAGCGCCGGAAGAATTTTCTGAGGCCTAACCCTCGGACGCCTGGCTTAGTACCGGAAGAATCTCCTGAGGCCTAACCCTCGGATGCCTGGCTTAGGGCCGGAAGAACTTCGAGAGTCAGGAGTCGGCAAGACGCTGCCAAGAGTTAAAAAGAAAAAAAAGAGGAGGACGAAAGCGAGATGAAGAAACATTCGACTTGTATTAATTTTCATTGTTTCAGGGCCAAGGCCCATACAATTTGGCAAAACGCCGACATACAAAAAAAGAGGACAACGAAAGGTACAAGGGGTCAGCTTGGAGGAACCCCCGCGTCGGGAGCGTCGGGCTCGTCCGCAGGGGGTAGGGAGGCGGTAGGAGAATCAGGAGGCGATGGCGCCGGAGAGGAGTCGAGAAGGGAAATCCCACTCAGGTCAACTTCGGGGTACTTAGCCGACACCCTTGCCAGGCCCTCCTCGAAGCCTAAGATGAAGGATTCGGACCCCGCGTCCGACGCGTCACGGACGAACTCGTCAGACTGACGATAGGCCCGTACCGCCTCCGACATATCACGGGTGAACTCGGCGGACTGACGATAAGCCTGTACCGCCTGGCGCCCGATCTCCGCACTCTTCTCGGCCAGCGCCGCCTCTGCTCGCTCCGTAATCTGAGCCTTAGCCTCCAAGACCTTCGCCACAATCCGGTCTTCAGCCTCGGAGGAGACCCTCAGCAGATTAGCCTGAGCCTCCTTATGCTTCGCCTCGGCAGCAGTGCGAGCGGCTTCAGCTTCCTCCAGGCGCGAACGGAGCTCTTGGTCGTTCGCGCGGGACCTCTCCAAGGCTGACTCCAATTCGCCCAGTTTGGCTTCAAGAGACCGGGTTCGGTTGCGGGCGCTGTCGGCAGACCGCTGAGCCTTCTCCCATCTCTCTCGATAGTCCGCGACCTTCCGGGACTGCTTTTCAGCTCGTTCCTCCGCCTTCTTAACCCTGCTTTCGAGGCCCGAGGCGACTTTGAGTTGCTCCCGAGCTTCCAACAGTTGCTTCTCGAGGGCGGCGAAGCCGAGTGCCCGCTCTTCGGCCTCCCGGAGCCTCGCCTCGAGGTCCCCGGTCGTCCTGCCCGCCACAGCCTGGCCTCCCTCTTCCACTGCTTTCAGTCGGTCCTCGGCCTTCGCCAGAAGCCCCGCCTGTTCCTTGTAGCACTCCTCTAGACGGATCATGTACTGGGCGAGCTAAGAGATAGGAAAAGTGAGGGCGTCAGGCGGAGAACAACAGAGCTAATAAATGGTGAAAAGCGGCCAGAAGAACACTAACCGACATGAGACAGACGTAGCTGGCAGCCCCGACGTCAGAGACCCCCAACTCCCGGACCCGCCGACGGTCCTTCTCCAGCAGCACTGTTTCGATGAGGTTTCGGGCGCCATCGGTAGTGAAGGCCGACCCCGATTTCTTCCCGGAGCCGGATGGTGGTTCTGCAGCCTTACCCTTATCCATCGCCTGGGGAAGAGTCCTGCTGATTGTGCTCGGGGCGGGGGTCACTCCAGGAATTGATAGGGCCCCGCTCGGCCGGGGCCTCGGCGCGTCCCTCCTCGAATCATCAGGAGCCGGCTGAGTCGAAGGCCGGGCCGGGGACCGATCAAGTCCGACCCGTCCGTCTCGAGCGGGCTCGGATGATACCTCCGGAATAGCGGCAGTCTCACCACCGGAGGGCTGATACAGCGTCAGCTGCCGGTCCGTGCCCACGGCGTCTCCCTGATCGGTGGGCCCGGACTCGTCGGTCGGCGTCAGAGGCACCTCCTTGCGGAACTTCTTCGCCGGCGGGGCCCCGCTCGGAGGAGCTCGTTTCCTCCTCCGGACCGCTTCCAGTAGGGACGACCTACCAACAGCCGGTCCCTTGTCCGACCGCATGACGTCGTCAATCTCTGCAACAAGAACGAGATGGTCGAGGGCTGAGAAACCGAAGGAAAGAACGAGACGAAAGAGGAGAAAAGAGTCAAAAAAGAAATGGTGGCGGGCTCACGGTCGGTGGGGACCGAGCTCAGACCGACATTCACCAAGGTATCCTCGGAAATAAGGCGGGCCACCGGGGGGAGCTGGCCCTCGGCAACCAACCCCTTCAAGGCGGCCAAGCCATCGGATTCCTCCCTCGACAGTCTCGATAGGCCGATCGGGGACTTCATCGGCGTCTCCCAGGTCGCCCTGATTTCCCAAGAGGGATCTACATCGATGAAGAAGAAACGCTCCTTCCAGCCGTGAATGGAGGAAGGAGCCTCTTTGACGAGGCCGCACCCTCGCCGCGCCGCAAAGCACCACCACCCTTTGTCCTGGGGGTGGCCACTCAGGCTGTAGAACTCCCAAAAAACATTCAGAGTGGCGGGAATCTCGTGCATGCGGCAGAGAACCTGGAAGACCGTCAGGGCACGCCACGAGTTCGGCACCAGTTGCGTCGGCGCAACTCTTAAACCCCGGAGTACCTGCACGACTAAGTCCGAAGGGGGAAAGCGGAACCCGGCCTGGAGAATGCCCTCATTGATGGCGATCTTCCCTGGAGGAGGATGGGACATCCTCTCCTCAGGCCCCGGGAGCGTAACGTTGCAGGCCTCGGGAAGGTGGTACCGAGCCACGAGTTTGTCTAAGTCTTCGGCGACCAGCTCCGACTTAATGTGGTCTGCTCTCACTTCGCCCATTCCTAATGGCCAATAAACCTACGGTTAGGACGGGGACAAGAAGGGGGGAAAGACCGGGACGACTGGGGTACACTAGTACAAAAGGAGAAAGTATGGAGAGCCCTAAGTAGAAGAATGGGGTAACTCACCGGAAGAGAAGGAAGAACGGCTCCGAGAGCGTCAAAGGAGAAGCAAGCGAACAGTCCGACGGCAACAACGGCAGCGCAAAGGGGAAACTCGAAAATGTCTGTAAAGAGGAAGACGGACGGGGGAGGGCCCCCGGTTAAATAGGCGGAAAGGCGGGTGATGCCTCGATGACGCCAGAGGACGCCTGGCCGCCGAAGGGTCGCTCGCGCCCCAAAGGCGAATCGACACCATTAAGGAAGGATGTCCGCCGAAATCCTCAGACTGCCAGGTCAGCAACAACCGCCATACGCCATAAGGAAGGCGGGGAGCTCGAAGCGCGCGCGCCTATCCGAGGGATGGCGGCAATCTCGAAGCATCACTCCCTTCACCCGTTCCCCTTCTGGTTCCAGGCTCGGAAGTGGGGGGCTACTGTTACGGGGGAACTAAGCCGCCATGCTCCACGTGACCGGCACGCGCGCCCATGAAGACTACGGCTGTCCTTTGATCCAGCAATCCGACCCCGAGTCGGACATCTTCGGCTCCACAGCCCGACCTCGAGTCGGCTGCCCTTCGATCCAGCAGTCTGGCCCCGAGTCGGACATCTTCGGCTTCGCAGCCCGACCCCGAGTCGGCTGCCCCTTAATCTAGCAATCCGACCCCAAGTCGGATATCCTCAGCACCGCAGCCCGACCCCGAGTCGGCTGCCCCCTGATCCAGCACTCCGACCCCGAGTCGGAGATCTCTTGATAACGACAGGCTGCTTCCCAGAGGCACGCCGAGGCCTCCTGCTCCACTACTCCCTGCAACGGCTGTATCCGATGCTGTTCCACGATCTCCTGTATCAGCCGTACAAAGCGGAACTCCACTACGCCCTGTCATGGCCGTACCCAGCGCTGTTCCACGACGCCCTGTAACGGCCATGTCAGTGGCCACTCCATCGCGCCCCATGATGACAAACCCCCCTGAGAGACCCCCCAGCCAGGTATATATGCGGCTGGGGGGAGAAGGGGGGGTAAGCAATATCTTCCAGAGCACTCTCTTGCTTGCTATTATCATCTCTCCTCCTCCTCCAATCTCCTCTGACTTGATCGTCGGAGGGCCCCTACTACCCCAGTGGTGGTGCGAGGCTTGCCTGCAGGTTTTCCGGTGGAAAGTGGAGCACAATCAACATCAACCAAGGCAGCTCAGACGGAATCCCGTTCACACCGCTGTGCCAATCGTCCTCGGTTTGGACCACCAGCAACAGGACCCAAATCAATTTGGGCCTAATTTGGTTCGGATTTGACCCAATTTGCAGTTTGGGCTCGTCCAGACTTAGCACAATCTGATTGAGCTCGGATTTAAACTTGCCCAGTCTAATTGGGCTTAGGTTAGTCAAATTTGGCTAAACCCCCTCTTTTTATATTTTCTTTCTTTCTTTCTTTTTCTTTTTCTTTCCCTTTTTCTTCCCTTTTTCTTCTCTTCTCCTTCTTCTTTTCTTCTCCTTCCCGAAGCTTCCTCTCCTCCCTTCTCTTTCATCCCGATCTCCCCCTTCCTCTCTTCTCCGACGATGGGAGCACGACGAGTGGAAAGGCAGGACGGCGAGCGGAGGGGGACGGGCCACGACCGGCGGCGTCCGCAGCCAAGCCCCGCGGCATCCCCGGCCGAGCCTGCGGCACTCTCGGCCGCGCCTGCGTCGACGGTGCTCGCGGCCGAAGCCGGCGGCCGCCGCACACGACGACGAGGATGAGTCCCCTCTTCCTCTCTTCTTTTCCCTCTTCCTTTCTTTCTTTCATTCTTCGTCTTTTCTTCAACCTCCCTTCACCAACCCCCCATATTCTCTCTCTCACTCCCAAACCCTCTCTCTTCCTCTCTTCATTCTTCCCCTGTGAAGGAAGAAGGGGGGTTTGGGAGGGCCGAGCCACAGTCGGCGGTGCCACGGCCGAGCTCGCGGCGTCCACAGCCGCGCCTGCGGCTGAGCCCACGGCCGCGCCTGCGGCGGCCTTCTCTTCTCCCACGGGGAAGAGATGCCGGGAGAAGCCGGCGGCACTGCGGGATGCCTGCGGCCGCTCCCTTGGTCTGCCAGCAGTCCCCTTCCTCCCTTCTTTCTTTGTTTCTTTGTTGTCTTGCACAAAACAGGGGGAGAGAAGGCAGGGGGCTTACCTGGCTTTTTGCTGGTTACCGTTGGGCAGTTCTTCCCCCTGGTAGTCCCTCCTTCCTCTTGGAGCTTTAGGGCTCCTTCGCCTTCGGCTCCAGGGCTTCCGCTCTCTCTCTCTCGTTCAGTGTTCTTGGGGGTCTGTGACTTAGGGTTGCCGGCAGAGGCTTAAACAATTGTTTAGAGGATGAGACCCCCCTCTGAGAGGTCCCATCCGCTCCATTCCTCCCCTCTCCGGGACTGGCCGCCGCCCCCCTGTCTCCGGTGCGCCGGCATCGGCTGCCAGCAGGGGTGAGGGTCACCCTTCCCTGTCGGTCTTATCCCTTCGTTTTTTTTTTTTTCCTGATAATAATTATGCTGGCTACAGTGAAATTTGGGCCCAACCCTTAACTGGGCCTATTTCTTATTGGGCCTAGTAGGTTCTGGGCCCGGACATTACATTTATTATGTGAACTTTAGAAATTTATGGTTCGGATTGAATTAGACTAACTTAATGAATTGAATTGAAAAAATCATGATCAATATCATCTAATTTAAATATATGAAGCCTGACACATAGTTCTATGGTAATTTTCTACAATCTGGACTCTGGAAAATCTGTCGCCGTAGATCCTTGATGACCCAAGTCTAAAACTTGAATCAAGTGTGGGCTTAAATGGAGCACAATTTAGATACACTGCACAATAAATTTTATATTTTCACTAGAAAGAGAGCATTATACATGATGAATGGATGTAATGTGCAACAGATATTTAGATTTGAGTTCAATCATCACTTTGAAAACCTTCTTTGCATGCACAAAATATGATTTCTACACTATGGCATGTATTGAATTTTAACTCTCATCCAAACTTGAGATAATGCTGCGTTTTGCATTCCCGCAATCGCTTATGGGAGAGAGAAGATCTACCACAAATCCGAACAACTCAAACATCTCCACCTGGTCATGTCTAGGTTGCACGTTGTTCATTTCAATGCACCATGCCATCAGGCCTAAGAGTGTTATAATGGGAGACCAAGTGGCTCCGCACACCCAAATAAGGCTGAGCTGCTATATATTGAACTTAACCGATAATTTATTTGGTTAGCCTTAGAAAATGTAAGGAGTGCTACAAGATCCATACATGGTAGAAACAATGAAAAATAAAATAAAAAAAAATCTATACCAAGTAGCATAAAGAGATTGGTGCGACTTATATATTTAAATATGTGTTCCTAATTCTTTTCTGACTTGACTTTTTGAAACCAATTGGTTGGTGCGACTTATATATTTAAATATGTGTTCCCAATTCTTTTCTGACTTGACTTTTTGAAACCAATTGGTTGGTGCGACTTATATATTTAAATATGTGTTCCCCGGAAGAGTCCCCCAATGAGACCGGGAGCAAACAAAGAGTCTCTCTCTCTCTCTCTCTCTCTCTCTCTCTCTCTCTCTCTCTCTCTCTCTCTATATATATATATATATATATATATATATATATATATATATATATATATATATATATATATATGTGTGTATATTTGGTACATCTGCATTTTATACTAAACATGTATGAGTACAACTGGCCGCATAAAAAAAATATAATTAAAAAAAAAGATCATAGAACTTTAAGTCCATAGAAACTCCCCAAAGTGATTAGCCAGCAATTTTGTTCATCTTACGATAAATATACACGGCTTAAAAGGTATTACACTTTCTCACGAGGTACCGTATATCGCTAAGGGTGTTCGGATTCCCCCACCCTGCCTTCTGTATTCATCATTCACCATAGCGGAGTCCCCCTTATATTCAGTTATCTTATAGTAAACTGTCCTGGTTACGGTTTAATTGAGGCTTACTTCATACACCAATACTTCTTTCTCAAAGGCGTTCGTCACCGAGAGTGGTAATCGAATCATCGAATTAATATAAGGAGCGTTTGGTATGGGGTGATCGTTCTAGGATCAAGAGTGATATGGGTGGAGGTGATGAGATCACCGCGTTTGGTTGCACCACGGTGATCCTATGTGGCAGTGATCTTAAATCACCTCCACTCCTCAAATCACCCCCCAACTCAGTGACGGGATACTCGTCCTTTAAGTCGGGAATCCAAGATCACCCCAGGACAATAATCCTGGGTTGAAAGTTAAAGACAAAAATACCCCTCAAATTAGCAAAAAAATTGATATATCAATATACCATCAATATATTATGTCAATGTTATATATATATATATATATATATATATATATATATATATATATTATGTTAATATTATATATTATATTAATGATATATATTATATTATAATATATTACTAATCATATTATTATCTTATTATTATTGAAGAATAATTTTAAATTCTAGTAGAAATATATTATTATATTTTATATTTATATAATGAAAATATTTAATATATTACCATATTACTTCTATTTATCTTATTTTTCTAATCAAAATAATTATTAGTATTAAAAAAATATTTTATAAGTATAAATAAAATATTAATTCTAAAATGAAAATAATATATTTTTATAAGATTAATAATTTATAGGAGTAATAAATATATTTTTATAGAATATATTAATAATTAATATATTGATAAATATATTAATATTTTATTATAATATATTTTATATGATTAATAAATATATGATAAAGGCTACTAAAAGTAGACTATGTGACAAAATTATGGAGGTATTATAAGAATTAGTATATTGACTTATATTTTTAATTCATGGGAATTAAAAATATATAAAAAATTTATCTAAGATATATCAAGGGTATTTGTAGTATTATGTAGTGATCTTGAATTCTTGTAGCCATGTAGAACATGGCTTACCAAACATATTGATATCACCGGGATCAAATCACCCCAGCATTCGGATGAGATCTTAGATCTCTTCCAAACGCCCCCATGAGAGCGAGAGAAAGAGGGCGGAGGGGGACGGGGGAAAGCTTGGGGTGTTTTATTTCCAACGATTTTGATTTCGATTTCGGGGACATTTCCGTCGAATCCATCTCCTCCAAAAGCCTTTCGGGGTTTTCTCCTATAGTTTTGGTAAGATCTCTTCCCTATTTCTCGCCGTACCCTTTTTTTGTTTTGTTGTTCCTTCAGTGAAGCCATTGATTTGTGCTGTTTTTGAGGTAGAAATCAGTGACAATGATTGGATTTAGTGATGGATCCAACTGGCTTGTTGCTTTCCTCGACCCTAATTAAAAAAAAAAAATCCAATACCCATTCCTTTATATGTGCTGTAGTCGCACTTACTAGTTAATAATTTGGTTTCAGATCAAATTACTGAAGTTTTGCAAATGTTATGATTATGGGAGTTATCTGCGTTACGGTTAATATCTTGATATACCAGTAGAAAATGTCTATAATGGTTTATAGGAGGAGATATCATTCTCATGGCTGTTAGATGCTTATATCTTCAGTTAGTGGAATCGGATAAAGGTTCTAGGCTTCTAGCTAAGAAAGAAGACATAGGTGTATGTAAGTCACTGTTTTAAGAAAGAGAGCTGTGGAGAGGCTTGGAGAGAATAGGAAGGATGACCCAGTGTTATGAAAATATTTTAATAGAGAGAATAGGAGAGGCTTGGAGAAGGTATGCTTGTTTGTTTTTGTGTGTGCTGTGGAAACATTGTGTGTTTCACTGAGCTTTTAGATAATCTCTCATCCGCAAGGGTCCTAGTGAATATAATCTTTGTGAAAGCCTACATGAAAATAATGACAGTGAGAAGGATACTCAAGAATGTAGAATACATTGTTTTAGAAGCTGCCAACTTGGTTGCCCAGGTGAGGCAGCCTAAGAACTGTATGGGTGCATGCCTTAAGGTGCTTCCATTAACTTCATACATCTTATTTGACATTCATTTTTTGGAGTATAAGCATTCCTTTTTTTGCATGTTTACGATATTTATTGGTTTTGGAATGTATTATTTTTGGCTACCTTGACCTTTGGGTGCCTGCTATCAACTGGGCTCTTGGCAGCCCCCTGGCAGCCTGGCCACTTGTCTATCACCTACATTGTCTTAAAATTTTGGTATCACAAAGGCAAAAGAATGTCCTGAGTGTCCCCTGATCCACCATTCTACATGTTGGAATCGTTTTTGGAGAGCCAATTGGTATTCTCGGGGATAATATAACCATTTTACCTTACAATGTTAACCAAACTTTTCTTGAACCTGTACAGACCACTTTATGCCTCTTGGACATGGTCTGGAGTTTTGCCTTTTCAAAATTCTGAAATTGAAACTAAAACATTTTAATTTTGATTTTCTCTGGAACCAGTCTAAAACTATTGCACTTTTCAAAAGTTGTGGCCAGAACTAACTTACGGGGCCAAATTTGTTGTTTACATCAGTTGTTTATGCTAATCATTGCCATTTTTCTAGATGCCAACATGCATTTTCTTCACATTAAATTTGAGGTTTGCATATTTTAACAAGATTTGGAAGTAATGACATTAGAACCTAAAGAGATTAGGTGGGGAATGTAAGATTTTGATAAAATATAAGATTTTTGATATAGTTTGGCTATTATAGATCTCAATGTCATAGGCATTTGTATCACCATAGACTACGTTAAACTAGAACAATATATTCCTTCTGAACATGATCTTTTAAACATTTAAAATTGAATTTATAATTGTTTTAGTGCAACACAAAGAAATGATACATCCACAAATATTAAACTATGATGTACTCTATAATGTTGTCAAGTTATCCTTTTTTTGACTTGTTTAATTTTCTTTATTTTTGATTTTTTTCCTAATTTTAATCAAAACTTTTTTATATTGAAACTGCTAAACTGTAATATATCTTTTGGTCCAGTCAAAATCAAAACTAAAAGCTTTAAGCTCCCACGAACGGCTCTTTTGGAATTTATAACAACTTCGCTCATAATTACCTTATTATGGAGGAGCGGAATTGTTAGTCCATATAGTTATTTAGAGTGTAGAAAGCTTCCATCCATCATGTTGATTTTGATCCTAGTTGGAGATATAAAGAAAGTACCCTGCATAATGGCTTAATGATTCTTTTCTTAATTCTCTTTTTTCTATCCCAAGTAGTTTTTAATTTCCTGGGAATGAAAATGAGATATCGTTTCATAAAATCGAATGATTTTTTAAATGTGTGATGTTGAATTTGGAATAGCTTTCATGTTGGCACACATACTTTAGAAGAAAAATTGTGTATCTTTAAATTCTACGGATTTAACCAACTAATGTGTATACGGTGGATAAAAAAATAATAGGAAGATAAATGGGAATTGATGGTTGATTAACTGTAATTTTATCAAAGCTGTTAATTTTGATTAAGACAGTTTCTGTATTATGCTTATATCTATAACTCATAAAAGAATTTGGCAATGATAATTTTGGCTTCATCTTCATCCTGGTTTACTATAGCTATGATCTTTGTCCTTTGATTCAGAAATTCTTCAGCATTTCTCAAGCACAATTACTTTCTATATCATTTCAGCTGGTGATTCTCTTGCCTCTGAGTTTTCTGAGGAATGACCATGGAGAAAAATATAGGATGTCGCATCATAAATGGAACATCATCCCATCTGATGCAGCAGAATCTTGGATCTTCTTTTTTGCTTGCCTTATTGCTGCCTTAGTTGGAATTTTAACGATTTTCTACAGTATCAATCAACTGAAGCGAAATTTTACTTTAAGCTTGATGAAAGCTATTAAAGCAAGGTCTAGAAGGAATCTGAAATCAAAACATAAAGCTCTTGTTGCCACCCATTTCTGGAAAATAGAGTCTGCTTCTTGCGTAAAAGGTCTAAAGTGCTGTGCATGTCTAGAGACCATTTCACCATCACCATTGCCTGGGCAGAGCATTCACCGCTGCGATGTTTGTGGTGCAGCTGTGCACTTGAATTGCTCTTCAAATTCACATAAGGATTGTAAATGTGTGTCTATGGCTGGTCTTGAACATGTCATCCATCAATGGGCTGTGCAGTGGATAGAAATAGCTGACTGCCCTGAAGAAATTTCATTTTGTAGTTATTGTGAAGAACCTTGTACTGGATCTTTCCTTGGTAGCTTTCCAATTTGGTCTTGTATGTGGTGTCAACAGCTAGTACATGTCGATTGCCATGCCAGCTTTACAAAAGAAACAGGTGACATTTGTGATTTGGGTCCATTTAAATGGCTTATCTTATCACCTCTTTTTGTAAAGGACTTGAACAGAACTGGAACTGGTGGGCTTTTGAGCTCTATAACGCATGGTGCAAATGAGTTGGCATTAACAGTACGGGAACGTACCAGGAGTCATAGTAAAATGTATAAGCAAAGCTCTGAATTGACTATTGACTCAGCTCACAGTACTGGTGCCACAGACTCATCCATGGAGAGCGGAGGAGATGGTCATCAAACACTAAAGGGCTCTCATGAAAATGATGAGCACTATGATGATGTAACATAATCTATACATTAAAGAGGTGAAAGTGATGGCAATGTGCATGTAAGATCAATTACAGGGAAAAACACATCATTCACTCAATGCAATGACGCTCGGGTAGGAAGCAATCAGAGATATGAACTGAGTGAGTTGCCTCCTGATGCTAGGCCATTACTTGTTTTCATCAACAAGAGAAGTGGTGCCCAACGTGGAGATTCAGTAAGGCTCCATTTAAACATTCTTCTAAATCCTGTACAGTTTGGTGTTCCTAACAATCTTCTTCATCTACTTGCAGAGTCATGACATTTTCTTTCAACATTGGGACATTCATTAGTGTATAGATGTAAATTACTTTCTTATGCATATGTTCCAGTGGTGGCTGGTGAGTTGATTTCCAGTTCTGTAAATATGCTACTTACATTTTTGGACGGATTCTAGAACCAATTGTGTATAATTGCCTCTTGGAGGTATATAAGTTTTTTTTTCCCTCATAATTCGTGTGTTATGTTGTCTTTTGGTTTAAATTAACTATTTAATTGCATGATTGTTGACTTTCCAAGCAAAAAAAAATTATAATCAAATTTTAGTTCAATTAATGAAAAAAAATTACTTTGCAAAGCATTTTTTGCTACTTTTTAATTTATATTTTCTTACTTATGTATCTGTATGTTTTTATGCATGTAGAATTTAGCCAGAATTTACCAGTATAATTTAGATTGAATTCTGAAATGCAAATTCAATGATGTCAAATTAAAGTGAAAATTGACACCATGGCATGATCTCCAACATATATAATGCTTAGAAAAATCAGAAATTCAAAATTCCTCCTTTGCAGGTTTTCTACATAAGCATTGATTGGTCATAGAAAAGATAAGGCTTTTAGGTTAAGATACTATATTTGATGTAATTTTTGGTTTAGGAGCATAGATACCTGTTGAATTGTTTTATGGATGAGTTTATTTATTAGAGCATGATCAGTTGTTTGGATGCTTGATTTTTTTTTTTTTGCCTACTATCTAGTTTTTTGCCTAACGCAAAAATCATTATCCATTTTATGATCATTCGGTGCATGCGCAAGAAACTTGAGCAATGTATCATTCTTAGTTCATGGGTATTTTAAATATTATAGAGCATGGTCATAGGAGTGGATTCTCAGTTTGAATAATGCAACATTGAGAAAAATCTAGTTTCAAATTCTCCCAGTAGGATATTAGCTCAACACCCCTCCTTCAGCATTTTTCCTTTCTACTTTTCTCTGTATGTGTGTGTAGGTGGGATATGTATATTAAGAATCTGCAACATTTGTTAAATTGTATGAAGTTCTTTATGGGTCAGTCAGACATAAAATCGACCATTTAAATTAAGAATCCACAGAATTGATCATGATTTAAATCTTAAATACATAAACTGGAATTTTTGTAGGATGCTTTTGACTATAAATCAAAATCAAAACATTGTATGCCATACATATTTTTGCTGACTCTCGGTCTGCGTGTCTCTCTCGATATGTATTATGGTAGAAAAAGGTCATTCATTTGCCTTTCAGTGGCTTTGTAAAGAATTTATTAAGGTATCCTCTTACCTATGCTCAAAACAACTCAGCTCAAAGCAAGTCAACCTAGAAATTGGAGTTTGAACTTTTCACTGACGAGCTCCTATTAGCAGATACGTGGGAACCTCACTTTCTAATAAAGATCTGAGATTTGAGTTTGATAGTATGAAACCCTGCCAGCCTGAACTGATTCAATCAAGTCTTTCTGTCATTGACTTCTTTTTCTTTCAGGTATTTGAGTTGAGTAGGGATCAGGGACCGGAGATGGGTGTCTCTTTCTTCAGAAAGGTACCTTGTTTCAGGGTTCTTGTTTGTGGTGGAGATGGCACGGTGCGTTAGGTTCTAGATGCGATTGACAAGCAAAAATTTGTATGCCCACCCCCTGTTGCAATTCTTCCAGCTGGTACTGGCAATGATCTTGCAAGAGTGTTATCTTGGGGTGGTGGTCTTGGTTCCATTGAGAGGCAGGGAGGTTTATACACAGCTTTGAACCATATAGAACATGCTGCAGTCACCATTCTTGATAGATGGAACATAACAATTGAAAGCATGCATTATGACTTGAATCTTCATTATGAAGCTGGAATGTTGCTTAACGACCCAAACATGAGGTAGTGGTTCGGTGGCTAGATTAAAAAAAGCAGTTGATTCAATGTACTTCATTCTTTTGTGAAAACTGGATTGCCATCAACTGGAATATCACTTCAGTTATCCTTGTTGTGGTAGTAAATCTGATACCCATGTTGAAGAGAAGGTGACACTGTTAATGACCTCAGTGCAATTGTAGTCTTTAACTTTGCTCAGCTTAATTTGCAGTGAGATACAATTGTCATTTTTATTAGAGTTAAGGTGAATTAATGTTTGTTATTTCATGAGTTGTTTTAAGTATTTGAACCCTTTGGAACCAACAGATTGTACACATATTAGGAGCTTATAAGATAACCACGGCACTGAGTGATGTTCTTGTTCTCATTGCATTGGTTGGCACCGTGTGGATTTGATGGATGAAATAGAAAATCTTTTTCGTTTATGCTAAGGTGTAGTTAATTTTTTCATTGGATTGGTTTGCACCTTGTGCACTGGTGTACTTTGAGGGTTAAGTGGAAGCTCTGCTTAGCTTTATGCTCTTTATGTGCAACAAAGAAGAGGAACCTAATGCATGCTTTTTTGTGCATCCATGAATTCATTGCTTTATGGCTCCCAAGTATGTAGTTAAAAATATCAAACTGTTAGTGGATATCTTTTAGCTGACCTAAAACAGAGCTGGACACACATCTACCTTTTCTTGAGAAATATAATGGCGAAAGAAATGGAACGCCAAATTCTCCTCCATTTGGAAATTTTAGGTAGTCGACCTCTCTCTCTCGCCTCTTGCATGTTGATGGTGGATCATTCTAGGGCTAAACTTTGGTTGAGTTAGTGCATGCAGATAATATCGCTCTTCATTCAATGCCAAGATATCCCTCTTCCCTGGCCTCATCCTTAATTGCTTGAGTTGGCGCACGTAGATAATATCGTTCTTCACTCAATGCCAAGGTATCCTTCTTCTCTAGCTACATCGTTAGCCTCATTCCTACTCCTTCTCCTTTTGCCGCTTCCTCAGTTGTCTCTCTGTCCGATATCAAACTCTTCCTTATCCGTGATCATGTCAGCGGCCCTACCCCCCTCCCTCTTCCTTGATGCCGGCCCTTATTTTCTTTTGAAAAAAGAAAAAAAATTGAACCAAACATTTTTTTTCTATTGTTAGAAATTTTAAAAAAATAGAAATAGAATTTTTATTTTCAATTTTTTTTCCTAAAAAAAGTGACAACAATGTCAAACACAACTTTAGCAGGTATATTACACGCTTTAAAACTTAACAAGTGAGCAAGTGAGGGGGCACAACTTCAAAACACCAGAATTTTGGCAATTGAAAATCATGAATTAGCTGAATAAATTGGGTTAATAGGATGATGCATTTATCGGAGAAACTTCTCCCATCCAAGCTTGATATGCGCGTTACAAATATTCAAAATAAAATCCTCTCTCTCTCTTATACTTTAAAATTTTTTAGACCGTGGATTTTTATGCAACATTTTAGTAGGATAGATCACTGCAAGTAAATGGTTCGGTTGGCCAGGAAGTTTCGCTTCAAAGATCATCTATATACTAATCCAAATTTTTGAAATTTATTAGCTGTCCAGAAAGTATGTAACGTAATGCGAAAAGCGCATTGTAGCCGGTGTCGAAGGAAAAGGCCAGGAGACCCAAACAACTTGACAAACTCCATATAGGGGTGGCAAAATATGACCCGACCCACCAACCCGACCCGTGTTCGACCCGCCATAAACAGGTTTGGGTTTGGCTTAAACGGGTTCGGGTCATAAACAGGTTGACCCATTTAACCTATTTATTAATTGGGTCGGATACAGATTTAAGATGTCTAACCCGTTTAACCTGTATAACCCGTTTAATAACCTGTTTAATATATGGGTCAGATTGGATAAAGGCCACAGCCCACAAAGACCCATCAGTCACCCATTTAAAACCTTCTCTGAGTTCTCTCTAAGTTCACTGTTCACCTGGGCACCGCTGCCCTTTTTTTTTCGGTTCAGTTCAACCTGAACCCCACCCTCGAGCCCGCCGCCTCCGACCACTCCGACGGCGCCGACGACCCCTCCCGCCTCCCCGACCTCCTCTTCCGCCCCCGCAAGCCGGCTTCCAACCTCCTCCCTCCCCTCGGCATTTCCTTTTCGGCTTTTCCGTTCCGCGTGGGGATTGGGGATCGAACCCTAGAGGCCTAGATGCATTCTCCGCTCTGCGATGGCCGATGGGGATCCATCTCTTCGACAACTCCGCGGCCTCGCCGGCAACTCCGACGACTCCGACGAGGATGAATCCTCGTCCGACGACAGCAACGACGATCCCATCGACTCCGGTAAGAGGGACCTCTAGTTCTTTTGTTTTTATTGCCAAAAGGGGAACTTCTAGTTCCGGCTCTCCCCCACCCCCCACCATCGTCCTTCCCCTCCACCCATCGTGTCTGCCCCTTTCATCATCACCGACGCAACGCAAAATGGCGATGTGGCGGTGGCGCAGCACCGCACCCTTCCTGGAGGCCGCCGCCGCCGACCCCAGCGTCGCCATTCACGGCCGCGAGCGGCCCCTCCTGTCGGACCCCGGGCCAACCCCACCAGTTCCCTCTCCGTCCTCGAGCGCCTCCGCTCCCACGCTCGAATCCCTCCTCGCCACCCTCAAGACCGTCTCCTTCCTCCTCGACCAGCAAATTAATGGCAGATCCCGAGCTCAATCTAAGCCCCCGGTCGATAGCAAGGAGCAGGAGAAGGGCCTCAACTCTCAGTCAAGGCATTTCTGGAGGTGGCAGAAAAAGAGGAGGGCAAACTGCAAACAGGTTAGTAGGTTACCTGTTTAACGGGTCGGGTCGGGTTAAACATAATTCCTGACCTGTTTATTAAACAGGTTAAACGGGTCGGGTCGGGTTACCCGTTTAATAAACAGGTCAGGTTCAGATTGTAATTTCCTGACATGTTTAACAAACAGGTCGGGTTCAGGTTTATAATTTTCTGACCCGACCTGCATCTGACCCGACCTGTTTATGTCCAACCCGACCCGATTGCCACCCCTAACTCCATATGATATGTAGTTTGATGTGACATTACATCAATGAACCATCACCCTGCCGATCAAATCTATCCTCTCGTTTCGCAGCTATATTCTCTTGCCTTGCCAATTGGGAAACAATTATTGATACTTTTGGTTGAGATTTTTCACCCTTCCATTCCCCAGGATGCATAGCTAAACTTCTTTGTCCAGCATTGGAGGTTGGATGAAGTTCGGGGTACAACTTGAGCATGGTTCAGCATAGCTTAACTATGTGCTTTTATAGCTTTCTAATGCGGTTCTGGTATGGTTTGTCACAACCGGCCGAAGCATAACTTGAACTCTTTACCTAGTAAGCTCATGTAATTTTTCTTTTATACGATTGCATTGCACGGAAATCTAGAAAAAAGAAGAAAACTTGAAGAACTCCAAATTCCCACCACCCTCTCGATGATTTTTTTTTTTCTAACTAGTCACCAGTGTTATTTCTAGTATAGCTCAAATAATTTTCATATTGCATATTGAAAATAGAATTTTCGAAAAATCATTTGTTATCTTATGTAGCAAAGTCGCTATTATAATAAATCACTTTAATTTTCATACGTTCACCAACCTTCTTACCCTCCACTTTTCATTCCCCTTATTTTGTGGAAACAAAAATGAGCTATGTGAGAAGGATGATGGTGCACATCTTAGAAAGGTGAAGAGGGAAAGACACTTGCACAATTTAAAAACAAAAAGAAAGGAGACTGTGTAGGCTGGATAACTGAAACATAGCCTCCATCTTAATCAGTACATCTTATAGCTTATTTGGACTGGATAACAGCCATGGATTTGAGATAATGAAATGATAGCATGACAACCAGTATCTATTATATCGGTACCGAGCTCCGGATCAATTGCCTAACAGCAGGAGTCGATACAAGGCGCACCATGCTGTGCCGGGCCTATACTGACACAGTAGAAGAGGCAGGAGAGAGCAATAACGAGAGAGAGAAAAAGAGAGAGAAAAGAGGAGGTCGAGGGAGGACGGTAAAGAGCCAGCGGAGGGCCGAAAAGCCGCTACGCAAGAGGCAAAGGAGAAGTTCTGCTTTCGGTCCCTTGTTTTGTTCTAAACAAGGACCTGGAGTGGTTTTTTTTTATTTTATGATTTTTAAGTAAAAGTCAGCAAACCCATTGTTGACTTCACTAAATTTTTATTTTTTTTAAATAAAAAATTAAGTGGAGCCAGCAATGGATTTATCGACTTTCACTTAAAAATTGTAAAAATAAAAGAGACCACCACCCATGTTTCGAATGAAATAGGAGATGGGAAGGAGAGCCCCTCTTCCGTAGCTCAATGGCCTCCACCTCGTCCGTGCGGTGGCTCTCCGACCTCCACCTTTCTCTCTCTTACTGCCTCTTCTTCTCTCCCCCGCTCTTTATCTCTCTTTTTCTCTTTTTCCTTCTCCTTTTTTCTCTCCATTGCTGGTCTCGTTTTCATCGGAGCTGTCCCGGTCTGCAGCCGGTACGGCTCGGAATGCCTCCAATCAAGCAGTTCGGGATGGTTTTACCGACCATAATGACAACAAAATTAAAAGCTTAGAATGGGAGAGTTGCGTACCTATTATATTGATATTATATTTAAAGAGATTATCATTACAAAGAAGGTGGCCCTTTTAATGGCACGAAAGCCCACTTTTATAATGTCCATTCGTTAATAAGGATGCAAGAGGATGTATAGAAATTTCTGATCCTATGGTCTCCTCATATTCAACTTACCTAGATTGCTGTTGACCTTTTTGAGGCTATTACGCTTGCATATACTTACTAATATTGAATAAGATGATGATAAATGTGGTGGTAATGATAAGATTGTTGCCAACAACGGTAATTGCATTGCCATTTATGTGAAGAATGTTCCTATGACCCATATAATTGGTGGATACAACATAATCATATAATTAGGTTGCATTAAAAATAATAGGTCATGTGTTCAGATTGTAGACCTAAATAAAGACAATTTTTGTGGGAAACCATAGATTACTTACATAAGTTTCTTAAAAAAGTAACATGATAAAAAAAAAAAGTTGAAATAGAAATTTTGTATACATAAATCCGACCCGACCCAAATGATCCATTGGGTAAAAAACTTTAGCCGTAGACTCGATTCGATCCGACTCGATCTTCTATTGGATTGGATTTGAGTCTAACATTAGGATCTGAATGAAGATGGGGGTTACTCATGCCCCGATCCAATCCGACCCATCTTATTTTTGTATTTCTACGGTCTTATTAAAAAAACAAAAACTATTATTAAAACAATATATTTTTTAAAAAATGTGCAATATATTAAATAAGCATATAGCTCTTATAGTGCCATTTAAATTTTGCATTTCATCGCAATTACCGTGTTATTAGAAAGCGTTGGTTGTATATAAAAAATGTGTATAAACAAAAAGAGACAAAACATGGATTTAGACAACAAGTATGCTGGTCTCTGTCACATTATAGTTCATTTTCTAAATACAAGAATCTTTATTTACCATTGGTTTCTAGCATGCGTCATGCATGTAAGAGGGATATGGACCTTTAACAGTATAAAGAAAGGATAGACTTGATACGTATACTAATATATACAGACAGATGGATAGCTATGTAACCAAACAGATGAGTAATCAAAGATGGCAAAATTTAGACATCTGAGATTGAACAGCCATGACACATCATTTAACCTGTAAACCTTTTTTTTTTTTTTTTAACTTGGTAAACCTCGCAAATGGTTTGTAAGAGGAGCTTCTTATGGGGTGGTTCTATATACACCCCCCCTATTGCTCAGGACACCCCCCAAAAATTAAAAAAAAATTAAATACTCTCCACACCCCCCCATTTGCTAAGGACACCCCTAAAAAATTAAAAATTCCTAAATTACCCCCCACCCTCCCCACCCCCTCACCTAAATTGCTCTCTACACCCCCCAAACCCCCCCACCCCGCTCTTCCCCTCCAAAACACCTCGCCAACGCCCAAAACCCCCCCGTTCCCCCTTCTCCCTCTCGTCGCCGGCATTCTCCCGATCTCCGACCACCTCGCCGGCTTCTCCCGGAACCACCTCGCCGGCTTCTCCCGAAATTTTTTTTTCACGGTTCGTGCTCCGTTTGGCACTGGATCGCCGAACAAAAGGCTTCTGTTCGGCTGAACAGTGCCGGACAGAAGCCTTCTGTTCGGCACTGTGCAGCCGAACAGATCTGTTCGGTTGAGGGTTGCCGAACAGAAGGCTTCTGTTCGGCACTGTTCAGCCGAACAGAAGCCTTTTGTTCGGCGATCCAGTGCCGAACGGAGCACGAACCGTGAAAAAAAAAAATTTCGGGAGAAGCCGGCGAGGTGGTCGGAGATCGGGAGAATGCCGGCGACGAGAGGGAGAAGGGGGAACGGGGGAGGAGGGGTTTAAGGGGGGTTTGAGGGGTGTTTTTTTTTTTCTTTTCAAAACGAAACGGAGGAGGAGGAAGGGGGTGTATGAGAAAATTTCAAGGGCAATATGGTAATTACACTAAAGGTTAGTTTGGGTATTTTTTTTTTGGTTTTTGGGGGGTGTCCTGAGCAATAGGGGGGGTGTATATAGAACTACCCCTTCTTATGTGGGATTTTGTGGCCTTTTTTACAGATCTACCCCGAGTTGTCAGCCCGAGACCCGCTGCCGCTGCCCGATCCGACTCGGCCACCGACTCGGGCGTGCCGTTCGATAAGGCCCAAAAAGTCGAGGGGGGAAAATCGAAAGTTGTGTCACGTATATAGTTGTAATTTCTCAGTGAGATTTTACCCTAAACATTGGAAATCCTTTTCGCCCGTCTCTCCCGTTTCCACCGATTCCTCTTCTCCTTCCTCCCTTCGTTCTCTCCTCCTCCCTTTCTCTCGATCGCACCCCCAAATCCCAACGGCGGAAGAGAAAAAAAGGGAAAAACTTTTTCCCTCGGTTTCTAATATCGAGATTCTCTCGCGAGCCCCATCGCCTGGAGCTCGGATTCGTGCGCGAACTCGGGCGCTCTGAGGACCGAGACGCCGCGCTCTTTCTGGGGTTCTGTGCCCTTATTTTCTCTCTTATTTTTAGTTTTTTTTCTTCTTCTGATCGGTAGTTGCTTGCGTGTTTCTTGACCGGTTTACTCGAATCCTGGCGGCATTGGCGATATCTTGGTTGTCTCCGCGGTTCGCGAAACCGAGGGCTCGGATCGGGTGAGATCGATTGGATTGAAGGGCTTGGAGAAGAAAGACGGGGTCTTGATTCTTGGTCCCTTCGTCACGGTTTCTTTTTCATTGTTCCCTTGCTGCGCTTTATTTTCCCAGTTCAATCTCGCGGCAATCTGTTGAATTTCAAGAATATATGTTCCTTTAGTTAGTTTGGTTCGTTAGGATTAGGGTTTTGGTACCTGCAACCCGCACAAGAAAAAGATATCATTCTTGGGTTATAGCATTTGGGAGATTAATTGCCCTTGTAAATTTGACCACCTGTGGGCTTATTGAGAAGAAGGCGTAAAAAAATCTTTATAGGCTAAGGGTGGTTTTTGGTGTTAGAGGAAAAAGTAGCAATCCTCTTCTTCTTCTTCTTGTTAAAAAATTGAGATAGGAGGGGCTGATTTTCTTGGGAGAGAAACTGTTTGAGGTTGCTCTCATTAAAGAAGGGAAAGGAATCATTTTTTTGAGACAGAATAGGTTAGTTACTTTGCAGTAGCCTTGCATGGGCGATCATGGAGGACGGCCGCAGACAAGTGGCCTGTTGCCTAATGGCCTTTTGCCCAATGAAGTGGCCAGTGTGACCCGAGTTCTTGATGTGGAGAGGTGGTTGAAAGCCGAGGAAAGAACTGCGGAGCTTATTGCTTGCATTCAGCCCAACAGACCATCTGAGGATCGAAGGAATGCAGTTGCTAATCATGTACAGAGGCTTATAACAAAGTGTTTCTCCTGCCAGGTGAGTCTTCAAACCTTTTCATCAGAGATGACAGTTCTTCAAACCTTAAGATTTTCACTTATTCTGGTATTTGAAAACAATAGCTAGGTGTTGCCAATTTCCGTCTCTTAACCTCGTAATTTGTCTGAAGTTAGGCTTTTTCTTGTAGATTGAAATGACTTTTTAGCATCCTACTATTTATTGCAGACGTCTGAGTCATATGCTGCAACTATTATCTTTTGCTATTAAGTCATCAAATCTCGAGCAACCATTTCTATGGACTGTTCTGTCTAGTTTTTTTCTAGCCATTTTGATTTTACTTGCCAAAAATATCCTGAGTTGTTAAGCAGGATGCTTGCACTTTGTCATAAAAATATCTGGTTTTTTGCTAGGTTTTGTTTTCTGTTAGAAAGTTTTGTTTTCAATTGCATTTAAAGGTATTGAATTAAAATGGATTGGTTTCACATGAGGGCAGGATATATAAAAGTTGATTTTCAGATACTAGAAAGACCGGGTTACCAAAATGATTAACAAACACATTGATCATAAAGGGGCACAACCACATTCTTCTATTTATAAAGGACATAATGCTTATTAATGATGGTAAGAAGTAGCGACATCTTGTTGGGTTAATCGAAGGAAGCATGAGAGAATAGAGTTCTGAATTATTTGAAGGGAGCAACCAAGTTCAGGTGCCATATAACATTACATGTTGGCTTGGCATAGGCATGGTTCAAGCCATGCTGTTCTAGTGCTTGGTAGATGGTATGCACTAGCATGCATGGGTGTGCACTGGCATGGCCATGCTATGTGATGGTCTAGGCCTAGCATGGTACATGCCGAGCTACACACTTGCACAACCAACTTCTCAATCCTTGGGTAGCCAAAGTAATATATTCGTGGAATCTATTGAGTTTATATCTATTTTGTAGATGTTGGAAATGTTATTGATGACATTTTTAATAACAACAGAAGTGTTTATCGAGGTGGTGTTGTGCCTTTGAATGTTGTTTGTTGTGTGAGCAATACTTTCCTCTAGATAGTTAGGGCTAGCTTTTTTATGGACTAGAATATTCTCTGGTAAGGAAAGTCTAGGAGACTAATGAGTATGAGAAAATTGATGTGGTACATCAGGAAGGTAGAAAAGCACCAGGCTTGGGCGACCTTGATGTGAAGTGGGTTATGAATACAAGTTTAGTGATTGAAACAATAGGATGAGGCTAGAAAATACATAGATGGAAAGTGTTTTGAAATGATTTTAAGATTTTTTATTTTGTGGTAGCTTTGGATGGGTATTAATAACAAACTGCTTCTACGAACATGTAATGAAATAGTGAAATCAATATCTACGGAACCGTCTCAAATCGCCCAGTTCGGAGCATTTCGGGCTATATCGGCGGCGGGCTGGGACAGTTCTGCCATTGATATCGAGACGGCTTGCCGAAGGGGAAGAAGGAGAAGAGGAAAAGAGAGAGAGAAAGTGAAGAAGGGAGGGAGAGGAAGCAAGAGAGGTTGGCTGACTGCCCTCTCTCTTCTCTCCTTTCCCTCTCCCTCTCTCCCCTGCTCTCTCTCTCTTTTCCTCTCTCGCTCTTCCTCTCCCCCGTCGTAGAAGATGTGTTAGTACGGGCCGGCACAGCATGACACTGTATGGGCCCGTAGCGACTCGTCTCGCCGGGCAACCGGTACGCCCGGTACCGATTCTCCCATCCTTGAGTGAAATAGTAGCTTTGCTTTTTAATGTAAGGGCAATGATGTGGGTTCAAGTCCTAGGGCCGCCACTTTGTGCAAAATATTGTCAAAAATTAGGTCTGCCCCCATTCCACCCCTCTTGGATTGCCGAGACCATAACTGGATAATGGCTTCCCTTTTTTGGCTTTTGCTTTTTGTTAGCTAATGACAGATGAATGATTGAGTCATATTTGCTAATTTTTCTTGGTGTCATTAAACTCGCATTTTTCTTTCCTTGAAGGTTGGTCTAACCTAATAGCAGCTCAAAATGGATCTGACTTAGTCAACTAAAAACTGGGCATTAGAATCATTTTTATGTTTATTTTGTAGTTAGCATTTGGGTAAGGATAGAGTGTAGCTACTACTAAAATTTTATACCTTGGTAGGGTTATCTGGCTGGTTGGGCTGTTTTAGAGATGGTATTTCTGCTGGCACTGCCTAAGGCTTGGCCTAGCTCGCTCTCATCCCTGTACTTAGTGGTAATAGTATAGATAGTTACACTTTTAATGCCTATTATTTGGGGGTTTACTCATGTGACTTCCTTTAGATGAATTATGATTTCAGCAATCCATCAGGCTACCGTCATAGCCTCTCATAATATAATCAGTTATACCTTATCTGATTCCCCCATTGCCATCTTAGCATGTTTGTGGGTCTTTTTCACACAAACACTTTTGTTTAATTATTGTTTTGTTAATTCCTGACATGTTCGAGCTTGTGCCTTAATTGATAGTGTGGTTCCAACACCTTGTCCATTTCTTATTTATCCTCCTCGTTCTTTTGATAATGTATCTTAGATGCTTGCCTGGTGTTATACGTGACAGCTTAATGCATTCTATTGCATGTGGTGGGTTATTTTTAAGTTGTCATTATCACTAGGTGCCATGCAGATCTTGCTTTTTAATTTTTCACATTTGCAGTTAAGTTTTTTTCTGTTAGGTTAAGTTCTGTTTTTCTACCTCATTTTTTTTTAAAAATAAGTTGGTGAATGTAGCTTTTTGGAAAGCAGAGTAGAAATAGAAAGAATGAATTCTGCAAATGCCATGATATTCTTTTCCCAAAGCCATATAGTTTCTGTTTATTCTGTAACTAATCTTATTGATGTAAATATGCCAAATTTTATCGGTCACTTTATTTCTCTTTCTTTTATGATAATTTATTGGAATTAGGTAACATTTTGTTTAAATACTGTCACATGACTCAGTGTCTTCTGTCATGATGCTTGTTAGGTTTTCACATTTGGTTCTGTACCTCTGAAGACATACTTACCTGATGGAGATATTGACTTGACTGCATTTAGTAAAGATGAGAGTTTGAAGGATACATGGGCCAATGGAGTCCGTGAAGTGCTAGAGAATGAAGAGAAGAATGAGAATGCTGAATTTTATGTAAAAGAAGTTCAGTATATTCAAGCAGAAGTATGCCCTTCTAACCTCATGCATATTTATTTTGTGTCTTTTTGTTCATTTGCCTGAAGTATGCTCCAGTACACACTTTAGGCAGTGCAGTTTTTGTTTGTGGTAGTTGTCTCAAACATGGCATATCTTTTGCTGAATTTATTGGATAAAGTTAATTATGTTAACCATGCCAAAAGAATGGCAAATATGTGATTGGCTAAAATGTGGTTCATATTCTCCAGTACTTGCACTTGTAGAACATGTAATGTGGTAACAGAATGAGAATTTGTAATTTGTTAGGTTTGTCATGTAATGATTCATTATAGATGAAGTCTTTTTTTTTGTTGCTGGGAGAACTTGATTAATTATTTCGATTCTTATTGGAAAACCAAGGAATGAGATGTGTTAATGGCAGTAATTTTTATTTTGGGCAATATTTGGTCAGGCTGGTCCATATGAAAAGATATAATCATTGGTAATTTAAACAAGTATTGAGAAATTATGTAATTATTCAGATTATACAGATATTTCCCAGAAGTTCTTGGAGAATTCAACTTCTTAGGGCCTGACCAATAAATGCCAGGTTTGAATGCTATTTTAGGAATATTTTCTTGACGCAGTGGAGATTCAGGGTATTCAAAAGCTATGTTTGTATGTGGTAAAAGTCATGCAGGAAGTTTACCTGATGGGGCTGTTTGGTCAAAATTTATTTACTCATTTTTCTAAATCTATTTTTTGGTAAATTGAACCAAAATAGGTTCTGGTTTTGTCAGATGCAAATCAAAGTTTTATTGTTCAACTGGAAGGCTCTATCATGTTACAACACTATTTAGTGTGAACATAGTATTAAATGCTGTTTGGTGGGGAGTATTGTTGTGGATTTTGGAGGTATAATATGGTGAACTTCTGCTCAAAGTCACAAAAAAACAATGTGGAGTTAAGATAGGAGTGACAATTAAATAAATAACATTCTTGTAAACCAAATAAAGCCTGCCAAGACCCATGTGCTCATCACGGGGTTCAAATTTTTCTTTAAAAAAGAGTGAAAGGAGCATCAAAGGGGTAATGATCTGTTTTCAGTACTGTAGATGGCCTGCAACACATAGAAATAGTCAAATAGGGTAGAGATCAGCCAAAACCCCAAATTGATCATCTACAAGATTTGTAGCTAAGATCTAGAGAGGAAAAAAAGAAAAAAAGTGATCATATAATTTTGTCATGATCAAGGTTTTCCAGAGCGGTCACACTGTACTATATTGGGCGTACCTTACCGGTACCAAACTGGTGTGAAGGTTATACATTCCAATGCATAACTGGTATACACTAAATTTGCTTGTTATGGCACAACTGATACTATTTTGGTGTGAAAGTCATACCATTCTGATTAGAGTTGATCATGGGCTGGGCTTGGGCACAGAGAATGTCAAATTTTAAATAGGCCCGGCCCCAAGCTCGACTAAAAATGAATATAGTTTAGGCCTAAGGCCCACCCAATGATCGGCTCTAATTCCGATGCAAAACTGGCATTGGTACAGGTGTTGGGATGTCGAAACAGCTGTATCAATACATACTAACCATAATGGTCTGTACTGGTTGATACTGATGGTTTTTCCATTTACATTAGTTTCAGTACGTACTGTTGATATTGCTATTATACCATTTCGATGGAAAAAGGGTATAGGATTTGATGCCAGTATTTAAAACCTTGTACATAGTTATGTATGTGCATGTTTATGCACTTGAAGCATTATGAAGGTCGATATGAATATATGCTAGGAATAGGTTGAGATACAAAGTGAAATTGCTTATGGGAAGTTCACATAGGTGCTGACAAGAATTTTGTCAATTTTAAATCAATGATCAATGATCTGTAGTTTTTATAGTTATTTAAATATTAGATGAATTTGATGGATGCATTAAAGACTTGAGAACGATGGAAAGTTTAGAGAGATAAGTTTGTAAGGTGTGGAGATGATCTCATGTACGATCTTTATAATGGATCTCTTAAGCTTGAGCTAATGTTATTGGCAAGAAAGAAATGCATGCTAATGAGTCAACCAAGCCTGTGAACGAGGCTTGAGAAGTGGACCATTAACAAAGTGGACTGGCCAACAATATTATTGAAGGGGAAAACTCTAGAGGCCACACGAGGACATTTTTAATTAGGCTGGAGATGGGAATATGGTCGCACTGACTTCAGAAAGAAGTACAAATACCAAGTGGATAGACTGTATTTTTTAGTTGAAAAAGCAAAAGATAGGATTAGGTACACAACAGGGATGGAAAAAGTAAGTGGACATTTTAGGTGTCCATGCATGTATGAGCTTGAAGTATTTATTGCTTTTATTGATCATATAATTTATATGTCATCATACATTTTATAATGAAATACTTAGTAATGCATGTTTTTGTCTCGTTCATGGTGCAAGGGAAAAGAACTCAATGCTCAAGTTAATTATGCTAACTAGTCTAAAGGTCATCTATGGATATGATTGGTTGTTAAGGCTAAGATGAACTATCTATTTGCTGCATTTTTTCACTTAATTATGTTAGGAATGTTCTTGAAAAAAGGGCATATTTCATACAACTATGACTTTTATTTCCAGTTGTGGATGAATGTTTTCATTTATGAGATTTTATGTAAAACCTTGCATTTAGTAATCATCAGCAGTTTTGTGTCTAGTCTAATATTTATATTTAAATGTTAATATTTAATATTTATAGCAAGGTTTAAGATACGGGTCCAAAACCTGTACTAGTACTTTACTTGAATGGTATAGTGCCAGGATGGTCCTCTCCTAAATCTTTGAACAATCCTTCATTTGGGTACCTTATCAGGATATTATTTTTTTGTTTTCCATTAAATTTTTTTATCTTAAATGAAGTTTTAGTGACCATTGTGTTGTTTTTTGCATGACTTCCCCGTTAATTTTTGGCCAAATTAGTAGTTGAGAAAAAAGGGAGTGGTAACTTACTAGATGTGCACGATTTTTGGCATCGAGGAAATTGGATCATTGTGAAGGGATGCCGGATTTGCCCTACTTCCCCTCCTTTCTCCTTTCCCTTTCTCTCTCTGTTTCTGCTTGCATACCCCACCTCCATAATCAAAGGAATGAGAAAAGAGAGCATGCCCCCCACCTCTATTGAACTCTCTCTCTTTTCTTTGAGAATTAGCTAAATTAGTCAGGTTGCACCTTCGATCGCTTGGTTCTAACCGGTTTGAACTAGGACGGGCAGCAGGACATTCCATCCCACGTAGGGACCAATGTCGAGCACCAGTCCTGGGTGTTGGTTATTGGTTGAAAAGGTATAGTTAGTGTTTAAAAATACGGTGTATAAGGTTGCCACGCAGCTGCATATGTGTATGCATTCTCCTAGCTGCATCGCACTACCTATATGCAGTTATCATATGTTGTCATATCGCATATGAGCTAAGAAGAGAGTCAACTTGGCACTGTGCAGCCATATGTATGCTCAGTTAGCATTATATGGCTACATATATGACCCGCTTAGCATTATGAAGCCAAAAGTATTCTGCTTTTTTATGGGCATATGCGGATGAAGCATATTAAAATTGATGATCATGTTGATTGTGGGTTTGAATTATATAATAAGAGTCACCATTAGTATTAAGTACTAAATAATAAGCAATAACTGTTAGTTGTTACTGTTATTAATATTGGATATTTATTATCGGGAAAATATTACTATTTCCGGCTACATATATGACCCGCTTAGCATTATGGAGCTAAAAGTATTATTCTCTTTTGTGGGCATGTGCGGATGAAGCATATTCAAATTGATGATCATGTTGATTGGGGGTTTGAATTATGTAATAACAGTCACTATTAGTATTAAGTACTAAATAATAAGCAATAGCTGTTAGTTGTTACTGTTATTAATATTGATATTTATTATTCTGAAAATATTACTATTATTATTGATGTTTGTTGTACTTAATATATTTTATGTATTTTTATATGGTTTAAGAATATTAACCATACATGTGCTTGCATACCGGATATGTGTTTTGTAGTCCTTTGACTGCCTTAATTCTGCTGCTGCTTTTTAGAATACTGGGTATAGTATTGGCGGTACCAATCCAACCTGCTGGTTCGACAATCCTTATTCATTAGTTTTATACATTTAGCAATTGGGAGCTGGATCATATCCATGTTTTTCTTGCTGAAAGAATAGTTCTGCCATTTTACTGTGATATTGCTATTAGACAATTCTGCATCTGAGCATCAACAGGTGTTATAATAGAAATGACAACATTAAAGTGAACAACCATATGAGCTATGTCTCTGCATCATTTAAAGGGTGATATAAATCTCTGGTCCACAATTAAGAGGCTGAGATCCCAGAAGTTTTTTTTGTGCAATCTGGTAGTTTAATATTCTTTTTTGAAATGGTTTTTTGAGTATGTTAAATACCACACGTAGTTTCTAAGTCTTCCTTGATCTAGTATAAGAATACTCTGTATTCATACTTTTGTCAGTTATTTTTTTAGTTACTGTCTGTATTATCTGGTTGCATGGTGTAAACATAATTATCAAGCCTTTTTGATGCAGTTCTCTTTCTTCATCATCTGTGAATTTCATCATAAATTTAATCCGCATTAAGGTTCAGATTCAGATGATGCCATTAGCTGTGATAAAGCTGCTTTTTTTTCAATAGGATAGTACTTCTAGCTTTCTTTGTGTTTCTGCCATTAGGATGTTTCATTAATGCTGTCCACATTTCATATGCAGATTTAACCTCCAATTTTATATATATTTGCAGGTAAAGATTATAAAGTGTCTCGTAGAAGATATTGTGGTTGATATATCATTTAATCAGCTAGGTGGGTTATGTACGCTCTGTTTTCTGGAACAGGTGAGCTACTGGTGCCTTAAGTATCACTCAAATTTATGTTTCAAAAAAAAGGTGAAATGTGATATTTAGATGCATTTGTGAAGTCTTTTGAGCATTTATAGAACCTTTTTCTAATTAATATTAAATTTCTACAGATTGATCATATGATAAATCAAGACCACTTATTCAAACGGAGTATTATATTGATCAAGGCCTGGTGTTACTATGAGAGCCGTATATTGGGTGCTCATCATGGCCTCATTTCTACATATGCTTTGGAAACTTTGGTTCTATATATATTTCATGTGTTTAATAATTCTTTTGCTGGACCGCTTGAGGTAATTTCATTTATTTTTTTTTCCTTCTCGTTATTAGATTTTGAATCTAATGGTACTTATCATTGTGAATTATAGGTCCTATATCGTTTTTTAGAGTTTTTCAGCAACTTTGATTGGGATAACTTTTGTGTTAGCCTCTGGGGTCCTGTACCTATTAGTTCGCTTCCAGATATGGCTGGTGAGTTCAACCATTTTACTTTTACTAATGGGACATAGATATAAGTGCCGGTTCTTATTTCTGACCTTTGAAATATCATTCAGTGGAACCTCCTCGAAAGGATAGCGGTGAACTGTTGCTCAGCAAAGTCTTTCTTGATATGTGTAGTACGGTATATGCAGTTATGCCAGTTGATCAGCCTTTTGTTTCAAAGCATTTTAATATTATTGATCCCTTACGCATAAACAACAACCTTGGACGCAGTGTTAGTAAAGGTATAATGCACTTATATTAGCTCAGCTCTTGTTTGATGTTAATTTTCTTTCCTTTATATTGGGTGAAAACTGCTTAATTGGTGCTTATTTGAAAATGAAATCTATAAAAAAATTATCTTTTATGTTGCAAGAAAAAAATGTATTGTTGTTTTCTTCACAATCTAAACAAGATGGATCTGTTTCTCTATGCACTTTGGGTGAAAGTGTATTTTTGTTTTGAGGGGGCAGGGGGAGGGAATAAGTTCTTGAGCAAACAGATCTGATTTGCTGTCTTAAACAAGAGAACCGCATAGTAGCTTAATACACACCTAGAGAGAGAGAATTTTGAAACAGTTGACCTTGTCTTGTCCTAATTGTCTGAAGCAATTTAAGTGTTTTAGTTAAATTATATTTCCAGGAAATGCACAAATATTTTTAGAATATCAATATCCCTCTAATTTTTCGTACAGTCCTTGAGCATCTTTTTTTCCCCCATATTCCAAAGTTTTATCATTTTGCTTGAGCTTAAACCTGCATTCTTTAAGTTTAATAGCTATTTCTCATGTTTCTTTCTGCATTATTTTTTTCGTTGATCACAGGATTATCCTTAATCTTTTAACTCTTTTCTTCTTTAAAAAAGAAACTTTGAGCCTATGGCTTCTCTAACAAAGAAATTTTAACAAAGTTTTTTGCATTTTACATAGCTTTATCTGCACCAAGGGTCCAATATGGATTTACAGTTCTAGCATTGGTTAGCTTTTGCCTGTTATCTTCTTAATCATAATATCTTGCTTATACCAGTGGTGTTTAGAATGATATATAAGGCAAATGCCTTTGTGCTTCCATATTTCATTTTCAATGATTTCATGTAGACCAATTACTGGTTATGTGCAGTGTAAAGCTGTGTATTATGATCTAGTTCGTTTCTTTTTCAAAGGGAAATATTTGAACTGTTTTATCTTAATCGAGCCTGCAACTTCTAAGCAACACATGTGTGCATTGACCTGAGTTGGTTAAAAATGCTGAGCTAAAAATTTTCTGGGAGTTGATATTTGAGATCTTTTGCAGTAGGAAAATTCATAGTTTGAGCTCTCTCTCTCTCTCTCTCATGTTGTTATTACCAATTTTATTATCTTTTTCTTATTGGACCATGAAACTAGCATTTGAATGACTTATTGTAGATTTTATCACCCTAACATTCTTTCGAATTAAATATTGAACAATAAAGTGACCAACCATGTTTTAAATGTTGCTGTTTTCAACATGGAAGAAGCTGTAAGTACATAGAATGACTTTACCATATAAAAGAATGCTTGGTTTGGTTTTGAGTAGAACAAATATGTTTGAGGAAGATTGGAGTTTTGCATATGATAAAATTATAGGGATTGATGATAGGGATTTAATGGGGATGCTGTAGTCATGCACTGTGATGATTAGAAGAGGTTCTGAACAAGGAGTGTTAGGCTTTCTATTATTTGGAAAGGTCAAAATGAAGGGGAACTAGATGCTATTTGTTGGAAAGGTCAATCACATTTTGTGATTGATTAAGTCTGGTTAATCATTGTAATCGAGCATACATCATACTTTAGTATATAAGAACATAATCATTTGTTGAATACCAATTAAGTAAGAGTCCTGGTTGGTATATGCCCTGCAATTTATATCATCGAGCAAATTTTAGGTAAATAACATGCTCTAGTTTTAATGAAACATCTCTCCTTGTGTATTCTCCTTTTGGTATATGGTCTTCATTTAGCGTTTTTTAAATAATGTCAAATGTATTGGTAAGGAATTAATATTTGTTCCCGTTTCCCCTTAAGACTGTCAGTTACCAACCTAAAATGTTAATAGCAGTTATTTATGATGTAGCTATTGTTGCTAGTCATGTTGCTTGCGGTTGAAGTGTTTTGCCATATGGGAAAAAAGGATCATATTCTTGGATACGAGATCGGTGGGGATTTTTTGGTAGGTGCTTAAACCTAATCCTGCAGTTGATGTGTACTTGTTAACATTAAAAATCATGTTGCTGGAATTTTTGTTTAAGGATGAGAAGAAAACCAAAACTGAAATTTGGTTTTGCTCAAGGTATATGGTCTTCATTTAGCGTTTTTTTAAATAATGTCAAATGTATTGGTAAGGAATTAATATATGTTTCTGTTTCCCCTTAAGACTGTCAGCTACCAACCTGAAATGTTCATAGCAGTTATTTATGATGTAGCTATTGTTGCTAGTCATGTTGATGTTGCTTGCGGTTGAAGTGTTTTGCCATATGGGGAAAAAGGATCATATTCTTGGATACGAGATCAGTGGGGATTTTTTGGTAGGTGCTTAAGCCTAATCCTGCAGTTGATGTGTACTTGTTAACATTAAAAATCATGTTGCTGGAATTTTTGTTTAAGGATGAGGAGAAAACCAAAACTGAAATTTGGTTTTGCTCAGGTACGCCATACTCGGTACCCCCCCCCCCCCCCTCTTAGATGCCACAGAATGGCCCGAACCGGCTGGTATGGGCCAGTTCGGCTTTCCATAGTTTTGCTTTTCTCAATCTGGAGTCAAATTTAAGGTTGCTTTAAGGGTTAATAACCTAAAAGGTGGAGAAATTGGTATGATTATGAGCAAGTTTAGATCAAGAATAACAAAGTTTCATTGACTTAGTCTGCATGCATAATATTAACCATGCTAAGGATTCAAATTTCATGAGCCATTAGTTTACATGTTTGAATGTGATTGTGTTGCATAATCAAGTTGACACCACTATTTTATGCTATAAGATGCTGGCATTGCCAGACAATTGTGCATACAATATAGTTAAAGATGTTAGATCTAGACAAGTGCAGGTAATTAAATAATCATTTTGTATGGTTATGACTAGTTTTAGGACCCATACTTTCACAAGCACAAATGTTTTAAGGTCTTCCACATATCAATTAAAGTGTTGCTGATGCGGGGTACATCTACAGGGATTGATCTGGATGAGGATAAATGGAAGTGAATATGAAAGTGAAGGATGAAATTTTAATTAGGAAAATAATAAACTTTTGGGTTAATGACAATAAGGTTCCATGCTGCCAGATAGACCATTATAGGACAATTCTGACAATTATTGAAGTACAGGAAGGGTCAGATTATGGATCTAGTTTTTAGGTTGTTTTAGGCTGATCGAAATATAGTTGAGATCAAAGGACTAGCTTGTAAAGATGATATTAAGTATGAAATAAGAGCTTGTTGAATTTCTTTCTAGTCTCTCTTGATCTCTAGAGGCCTTATACTGAGTTAAACCCTAGAAAAATGTAGAATGCACTATGCATAAAACCTCAGAAATTGGAAACTGGCTACTTTTCATGGAACCTTAAATATATATTAAATAAATGTGCCTGTGTATTCCTTGTTGGGAATTATCTATCTGGTTGTATAGAAATAATTTGCAGAACCCGACGTATGGTGAAAAAGTGTGATTTTTGTTACAACTCCTATATGATGTCCTCTGGGTGTCCTTCTGTTAGCGTATATTTTCTCAGTGTAGTGTAAGTGGTCAAACAGTTTGTTGGGTGTGTTGGTTACCGTACAATCAGATTCAGTGATAAAAATCTTTGTGATATGTGCCTCCGTTTTCCTAAAACTTTAGTGGACTAATATAATGAGATTTTGTAGAATCTCCAATGCATTTGGCTTTTCACCTCAAGATTTATAGAAAAAGTAGTAGATAATGTTTCTTTGAGATGCTAAGAAATGAATGATAATTTTTAACAATTATTAGATAAATGATTAGTTGAAAGGTTGCAAAATAAAAGAGAAAGGTGCTTGATGGTTACCTAATCTCGGTCTTTAAAACACTATAGGGTGCTCTGCTTGTTTATCACCCAACACTTCCAATATAGCTTGGCCTGGTCTGATGCATATACACTTCAAAAGTGTCTCTCACGTGCAACATGATTTTCTAAATCCCTCAAGCTCCAGCCTTTATCTATCTGAGTGTGGAATGCATGCATGAGCTCTCTGTTTTGTAGCTGCTATATTGTCAGATCTCAACAGAATGTGTTGTATTTATATTTTAAGACTTGGATTATTCTCTGTGCTTGTGGAAATCCAAAGACAAGAAATTTTGCTAAAATCACATATGAATTCAAAGACTGCTTTGTGATGTTATGTTTTTTTTGAGGGGATGATATGTTTCTATGTTATAATTTGATTTGTGGTGCTGAAGTTTATCAATAACCTACCAAACATTGTCCCAACTATCAACAATTGATGGCTAATCACAATAAACAATTTTTATTTAATTATGTGCTTTTAACCCTGCAAAAATTATAAGCACTTGCATGCTTATACAAAGATACACAACCATTTTACTGATTTCCTTTCTTGAGGTTCAGAGAATCTCACCTGATACTGGTGTTAAACACCATCAGTTTGTAAACCCCTCTTCTCCGTGGTTATTGGCGTCATAAGGAAACAGGCTTTTTTTTTGCATCATTCTATATCATTATACTTTTTCAGGAATCATCTAATTTAGTTGTACTTTTGCAGGCAATTTTTTTAGGATACGCAGCGCCTTTGCATTTGGGGCCAAAAAGCTGGCAAGGTTACTAGAGTGTCCAGAAGGGGACCTGATTGCTGAACTAAATCAGTTCTTCATGAACACATGGGAGAGACATGGCAGTGGCCATCGTCCTGATGCTCCTACCCCAAATTTGTGGCACTTGCAACCTTTAAAAGGTGTCTCAATTGAAGAATCAAACAGTTCCAGAAGCAGTTCAAGCATCAAGAAAAGGAATGAAAATGTTCTGTTGCCTGCTACTCATGATTGTCAGACTGATGGTAGGCTTCCTTTTTATGGCACCTCATCTCAGATTCTAAAGACCATCAACCAACACTCTCAGAACATACATAGGAGAAGTACAACATCTGCAGTTTCTCATACTCAGAGCCAGAAAAGTTATGGAAGCCAGTTTAATTCTAGGGTTTCTGACGACATTGAGACGAATAATGGCTCCAGAGAATTTGTTCAAGCTGACAAGAGTCACAAAACTTTGAGGCCTGACCACTCTGTGAATGACCATGGGGGACCTGGCAGGTTTCAGTTTGCAAGGACACACTCGAGTCCAGAGCTAACTGACACATCTTCTGAAGTTTTATCTAGAGGGAGTTGTAACAGAGCTCCTGACACAGGGAATAACTTGATTGCCTCATCAAAGTTGGATCATGGTAGTAGAAGAAAGAACATAGGTTCTGTTGTTTCAAGGAGCCAGGATGCAAGATATTTTGATTCATCCCAGCAAAGTCTTGAAGCTGCTGATTCAAATAATGTTTCAAATACTTATCATCATGATGATGGCTTCGCAACTGTCATGGAAGAACATGCATCTGTATCTGAGGCATTGGATATGCACCAGGAAGAGCAAGATTTGGTTAATATGATGGCATCTTCAAGTATACATAATTTAGTTGGGCAGGTTCAAATGCCAATTCATTTGGGTTCTCATCTACCTTTTTCATTACCTCCCTCTGTTCTAGCTTCAATGGGTTATAGTCAGAGAAATTTGGCAGGTTCTGTTCCCACTACCATTCCTGTGATTGAGTCTCCATGGGCATCCGGTATACCGTTTCCTCAAGGCTTTGTTTCTTCGCCTATGTCACCTTATTTCCCAACTCCTGCTTTCAGTTCGAACTCAGAAGATGTGGTTGACCCTACTTATGAGAGTTATGGCATGGAAGAAATGAACACTGAGGAAAGTGATAGCTGTTTGCTTGAACATGATCCTAGCTCTGATCAGGGGTTTGACCCTGAAAATGGAGGTTTTCAGGTACTTCATTCTGAGGACAAGCAGCATGAAACTCCAGGAGGATTTAACCATGTTTCTTCATTACGAGCCAGTAATTCTGGTCCTTCTAGACGAGGACATCACAAGTTTACTAAAGAAACTAGTGTAGTAAGTGAAGAATGCAACGCTGCCTTCCAGAATCAAACCAGCAGAGGCAATGATATTTACTCTAGTGACAGAAATGGGAATATGAGGTACATTCCTGCGTCACAGGCTAATCATTCTAGGAGCAAGCCTGCCTCTGAAAGTTCATCTGATGGATCTGCAAAAACCTCCAAGTCAACGAGGGATAAATGGGGAAGAAGAACCACGCCTTCTACAGTTTTGGCATCATTTCACGGGAAATCAAAGGGTGACTGGCAGCTGGAGGGCTCGTCTGAGCATTCTTCAGCACAGGCAAATGATGAGGCTTCAGCGCATGCTAGAACCCAGCAGTTATCTGGATATGAACCAGCACAAATAAGTGGATCAGAATCTGTGATTCCTGCTGCGCCAATGATTGTCAATGGCTCAGGACAGAGGGTTGTAGAGAATTCCAGGGTGTTGCCATTTGCATTTTATCCTACTGGTCCTCCAGTTCCATTTTTGGCAATGCTCCCACTATATAATATTCCATCTGTGAGAGGCAGTTCTGATGGATCAACAAACCAATTTGACACGGATGAAGGACTAGATCATGGTCATATAATTCCATCTGCTCAGAATCATGATTCAGCCGATAGCCTCGATCAGTCCGAGCCTCACATGAGTTCAGGCGCTTTCAGAAGTGACGATCCTGAGCCCTCTGGGGAGCATAAGTCAGATATTCTCAATGGTGACTTCCTTAGCCATTGGGAAAATCTGCAATACGGGCGATCATGCCAGAATGCTCATTATCATGGGCCTTTTATGTACCAATCTCCTGTTATGGTGCCGCCAGTATACTTACAGGGTCATTTTCCATGGGATGGTCCTGGTAGACCATTCTCAGCCAATGGAAACCTCTTTACGCAGATCATGAGTTATGGCCCCCGACTGGTTCCTGTTACACCTCTTCAGCCAGGGCCTCATAGGACTTCTGGTGTTTTTCAACGTTTTGGAGATGAAGTCCCTCGATACCGTGGTGGTACTGGAACCTATCTGCCAAATCCTGTAAGTACATTTCTCAATATCTATATTGCTTGTTAACTGATGAAGGCATAACTGTGCTGCAGTGCTGTGTCATTATCTAAAGTTGAGAATTAGATTCCCCTTAAAACCAGAATGTCGTATGTGCGATGCATGTGTTCTTGTATATTTAATTAAAAAAAATTATATAAATAAATAATAAATGCTAGAAGGACTCAAACATTTGACCTTGTGGTTAACACAACCATGTGGAGAAAGGGGAAGTGCATCGAACTTAAGATGGAGGAGTGGGATGAGAAAATGCACGGGAGGGAAAAAGCGTGGTGGAAAAATGCGGATGGTCAACCTCAAGCATAGATACAACAGGGATGTCGGTTTTATACCATGGAGTAGATAGAAGTTACGGAGCGAGCAAGGACGCCTTAGATGTGACTAAGTGGCCCGGCCATGCTCTCTCTCTCTCTCTCTCTCGCTCTCTGTCGCTCTTGCTCCCTCTCTCTTGCTTTCCTGCTGTGTGTGTGTGTGTCAACTTTTATCTTCATGGATGTTGGTGTATTTACCACCTCAAGGGACCAAATTCATTTCTGCTTCTGTTTTCTTTTTACGTATGTTAATGAGTACTCCTGTCAACTTAGGAAAGGGGCCTAAGAGGACCCCATATAAGCTGGTCATTTTGTCTTTTCAGCCATGAGGGTCATTTCCTTTCCAAGGAACTCATTTGAAGTTTAAAAGTAAGATATTTTTCTCCGTAGGACTCCATGCAAATGGAGCAATTTCCTCAACCCTGGCAGTGGAGTTGCCAGTTTTCCTCTTCAACATCACCTTTTTCTGTAATAATAATTATTCTTTTCGGTGTATTATAACCATGGCTCACTGTGCTATTATATTATTTTGCTTTAGGGAGTCTTATGTGCATAGTTTTAATTTATTTAAGAATGTATAATTATGTCAACTGTTTCTTAGTGTTCTTGTATTTCTGAAATATGTTGTGATTATCTATTGCTTTTACATAACAAAAACAATGGGAAGTTTCAGGGTTGTCGAGATTTGCTTTGTAGACCATTTCTGTCTTTGTTGTATAAATCAGAACTCTGTATATAGAAGAATTTTGCAAGAATTGGTTTTCATACATGCATCAATACGTTCAAAAATAGTACTTTAGGCAGATAGAAGAATCTGGGTATCATTTATGGAAACACGAAGATGTATGTGTACTTTCGACTACCTGCTTTTGTCAGGGTTTTAGCTTGTGGGAATGTTTTTTGCTTGTTATTAGCCTGCTGTTCTTCTAAAGACCTGGAATTTTGGTATGGATTTTGAGGCTCTGATTAGGGAGGGTGTTATCTTAGGAGGCTGATATCCATCTTGTCTGTTGCTAAGCTGTAGGTAGAAAGTGGGCATCATTTTATGAATTCCTTTTATATGCGTTTTCACTCTCTGCCCGTTTTACCATTTGGCAGTTCAGTCATGACCTTGATATTTGGTTTGTTTCTCTGGAGTAGCAAAAATTCGTTAAGCTAGTCTTCTTTAGCCTCTGAAATCTTAGCACCAAGAATGCTGGAAGCTATTTACTTATTTTGATCTGTTGCTATTTGGAGGGCCTCTACAGAAAAGATGGAGTCAAATATAAGTCCCAGTTTAAGCTTTCAGCATTCACGTTGGTATCATAGTCAATGATTCTCAGGAAAAGATCGGTGGCAGAGTTTCTACTCTGACTGCTTATGTTTTCTATTTGTGAATTAATATGTTGAAGAACCATTATGGCAACATATGCGCCTAAAGCCTGTGATTAATTGTTATGAATGTATGGGCACATTCTCAGAGATAGTAATGCTGTATTTGCTTATGGTTTCAGGGTGACGGTTTTACTTTATTAGTAACATTATGCTTTCAAAAGGCACCATTGATATTCATGCTAACACTGTAGCAGTTCCACAATTGTTGTTTGTTGTTTGAAGGAACAATACTCAAGTCATGGGTGTGCTTTGTCTGTTACCTGACCTTTGCATTTTGCAGCATTTCTGCTACTTAATTCTGTCACTAAGGTTCTAGTCTTCTAAATCTTTGCCTATAGTTTTCTTCTCAATACTTTTTGTCATCCATGTAGAAGACCATGAAAATCTTCTTTGTGCATTTCGAATTTAAGACTCTTGGATCATCTATTTAGAAAACAGAAATGTTGTTGTTTTGTGTATTAGAAACATGAATATTTGGCCTTTCACAAGAATATCATCCCTGGTTGATACTTGGAACTGATTTTGCTTCTCCTTTTCTCCAGAAAATTTCATTCAGAGATCGACAATCAAGTACAAGAAACCACAGAGGGAATTACAATTATGACAGGAATGACAAGGCTGACAGAGAAGGCAGCTGGATCTATGAAAAATCACGAGCCTCTGGGCGCAGTTATGGCCGCACCCCAGCTGAGAAGCGCCGCTTGCGATCTGACCGATCATCTACAACCGACAATCACGTTGACAGATCATGGGGTCGGCACAGGCATGAGCCTCTTGCCTCAGACCAAGGCCAGAGCAGATCTTTTGGGGTTGCAAACTCCTTGCCCAACTCACCAAATATGGCATACGGCATGTATCCAGTGCCCACAGTGAACTCAAGTGGTGTCAGTCCAACAGGTCCTGCAGTTCCACCTGTTGTCATGCTGTATTCATACGATCAAGGTATTGGGTATGGTTCGCATGCTGAATCCCTCGAGTTTGGCTCTCTTGGTCCGGTCCATTTATCTGGTACGAATGAAGTTGCACCATCCAGTGATGCAAATCCTGTCAGGGGGCCATATGAGCAGAGGTATAAGGGAAGTTCTTCCCGCCCTTCTCCAGATCAGCCCTCTACACCCAAGCTACAGAGGTAGTGTTAGCTCTCATCATTTACCGTTCATTTTCCTTTTCTATTTTATTTGTTTGTAATCTATATGGAAGCAATTGTAAAATACTGCTGCAAAATGCAAATAGAGATGTCTCTACTGACAACTGATTCATCTAAAAGGTCAAACTTTGTTCATCCCATAATGATCGATGAATGGGGAAACTTCACCAGTTCCTGTGGAATTGTATGTCAATGCTTAAAACATTGTTATGATTGCTTCCTAAGTAAGGTGATAAATATTACTAAACATAATTGATGATCAGAACATTAGATTCTTCTAGATAATTGTTGATGGTTATAAGCCATCCACTTAAACTTTATAGTTCGAGTGATCTAGGGTAGCTTGAAAGTTATCATTTTTTAAAAAAATTAGAGTTTTTTAGAAATGATCTTGGAGTTAATGTTAGATTTCTTGTAAGTTCTTTCTTTAACTTTGTTCAGCTTCTATTGCGTATTATTCATTGGGATCTTTTGTGATGCTGCTAATTTATGATCTTAACAGGGCACTTTAATTATTTTTCCAGATCAATGGTCCAGAGGAATTATCAGTTGAAAGACGAGGATTTCCCACCGCTGTCATTTCCAAACTAGGGATTTAGTGGTGGGGGGAACAACTATAACAGCAAACCTTCTCAACATCAGTCATTCTTCTTCTCCCCTTTCTCTTGACTGAAGTGGGTTTCACTTTGCTGTTGTTCCTTTACTTTTTCTTGTGTACCTTAACATCATTTTCCTCTACATAGGATTTTGTATGTACGCTAGAAAATGATTCTTGATCCACCTATTTCTTCAAAGTATGGCAGAGAGATGACGGCAGTGTAAAAAGGTGGAAAATTTTGCCTTCTAGGAATACATATTAACATCCAAAAAATGCTCTAGGACTAGATGTTTAGCTATTAAGGTTGACTTGTTACGTAGAAGTTCATTCTAGGATTCCTAATTACAAAGATTTTGTTCTTTAAACCAAGGTTTACTAGTTCATTGTTTTTGGTAACATTGATATTATAAAGTTCGCAAAAATAAGGAGATGAGAAATTACTCTTATCTTCTTGATGTGTTGAACTCTCTTTTGTTTCCCTAGGAATGTATGTTCTTCTGATGTAGGAACTCTGTAAATTGTGGTTCTCCGTGTTTTTGATTAGTTAAATTATTTTCAGTCTACTCATGTCTACAGCAGCCACTTTTAAAGTTGTCTTTTTTCAGTAATGCATGAATTTAGCTTTTGTTCAACCAATAATGCTTTTTCTTTTTCTTTTTGGTGTATCAAGACCATGGCAAGGTAATACAAGATCCAAACATTAAAAGATAAAGGGTGTGAGGGCAAGCCAAATCCTGCATTTAAAGATCTTTTTGTGCAAATTGATTCCTGTTAATTGGAGTGTATAACAGTAAGCCGAGGAGGGCTGCCTATGGCTTCAACCTGTAGTATGACTGCTGATGGAGATTTCTTTCCACCTCAATCCTGGATGACTGTGATTACATTGCAGTACTGGACACGTCATGGTTTGTTTTTTGAGAATGAAACACCGGGGACTACATTCCTAGTGTGAGAGCAAGTGCTGGAAAAAAATAGACCCGTATTTAGAGATTACTTAAATAAATACATCAATAACCCTTTTGCTCTATATAATTTAATAATCAAAAACGGTCCCTTGTGTGAGAATGTGCTGGGGAAAAATTGCAATATATTCCACACCATCAAGGAATACCATTGAAGATCCCAAAATGAGCACATATTAAATCACAGATGGCTCCATCTGTTCTGTCACTCATTGCTTAATGGAATCCTAGCTAGTTGAATGGTTCAAATTGAGCCACTCCCACCAATGTAACCATCCGATAACTGGAATACACAATTTTAATCGAAAACAAGGAAAGGAAATTCTATAGGGCCGCATAATTCCAACTAGTTAGCCATCAAGCCAGGTCTCAATTGTTTAGAGTTTATTAGTTCTTTCAAATGCTTCATTCATATGACTTGCTCTGTTTTCACTGCAAGGTTTTGCCAATCCTTCTATAATAATCTACATCAATGTTACCTTGGAGTTGGCCTTACTGTTTCTTCTGGCTAATTGAGACAAATTCATAGAGATCACTAGTGAGCCCAAATTCAGCTGTAGAAGCTTTTCTGTTGGTCGTGCAGGTATCTATTTCATTTTTTTCTTAGTACAAGAGATGTTGAAAATATATGGAGCAAATATGAGATAAATAGGACAACATCAAAGTACTGCTTATTGGTTATAAATATGTGATTACATGATAACTTTTGTTTCTTTTTCTCTAATCCTTCATAATGGATCCTTGGTAGATACATTGGAGAAAGAGAAGCATATAAATGAAGAATAACTTAATCAAAATAGTCCCCCAAAACGAAGTTACAGCGCAGCACCATTTGCTTTGTCTAGCTGGGTGAAATGATGACTCTGGTACGCCACCTGAAGCAGTTCATTATCATAATCCCATTGATCACGATAAGTTTCTAAGTTGGTGATGCCATTTCTTACGGCTGAGATGCAGAGTATTTTCCTCCACTCCTCCAAGTGTGGGAATCCACAATTATCTCCATACATATCAGTGTACTGCAAGCACAGGGTTGAGCATTACAACTAAAGTGGTTGAGGATTAAATTGCAGTCAACATGTTTTCCTGAGAGGAAGAAAATGTATGCTTCTCCTTTTTTTTTTTTTAATTTTGAATAAAACCTATTCAGAGAATGCCAAGAAAACATATAAGAAATGACCTGCCACATTTACTTGGAGTTTTGTTAGTTGACTAACATAATTACAAGCTTGGTATCCAGGAGAAAAAGTTTCAAAATTTAGGGAAAATACAGAAACTACCTTAAGTTGACGCCAACCGAGTGTTTTTAGAACCTTCAGAGTTGGTCAAGTCATGGGGTTTAATTTTTGGTGGGATAAATGTAGAAGTCTTTTTTTTTCTTCTTCTTCTTCTTTCTCTGTCCCTTTTATCCTCTCTCCTATCCAAGGAAGTAAGCCTTCACAACCTCCTTGAAAGTTGATAGGACCAGAGCAATTTGCGGCCTAGTGGTAAAGCTATATATGTAGTCCCCTCCTTTATCTCATATAACTATTCAAAGAATAAAAACTATAAGATGTACCATTTTACTACATTTCTTTTATCAAGCAAGCCTGGTCGCATGTTAAGCCCATAGAATGATGCTACTGATGAAGAAGGTTGGCATCTAAATAGTTAAAAAGGAATGAAGTGCAATAAAAAATAAAACAGTGAAAATATTCTTATAATATCATGCTTCAATACCACTAAAATTCCTAACAGTCACCAAGCATCGTCGAGATTGAATCATCTTACTGTTAGGACTATATACAATTATAATTTGTAAACTGAAGGTGCTAATTAACAGGATGTTATTAGCAGTCATGACACGACAATACGTGAGATGAGAAACGTGGCATCTTGTAGGACAGTTAGATGTTGTGGCTGAACTAATGAAGCATGGAGCTATCATTAGCACACAGGTGTACCAGGTTGATGTACTATAAAACTAAAACGAAGAACATCTTATAGATTCTTTTGAGGGGCACCCATCTCGTAAATCTTGATCACCCATTTCATCTCAGCTCATTCCTATTTTGTTCATTAAGTTTTCAAACTATGCGAAATAGATACCTCAAAGTTGGCGATATCATGTGTTCTGTGCTTTGGTATGGCTGCAATCTCCCTCGATTGATAGAATTCCTCAATGGCCTTCATCATATCATCTGGTGATGGCAATGTTCTTTTACCAGATAGCAGTTGTGCTATCCATTTTCCTTGTGATTCGAAGAAGGGAAACCCTATGATCTGCAACAAGGATTTAAGAAAAACTCCTAGCGATATTAAGCACACAAGATTTAGTAAATGTAAATTACCCGCTTCACAATATTGTTATATTTGATTTAATCAAAGAAAATCAATTGGAATGAGTTGGTGAAAGTTCTTTTTCAACCTCTAAAGTAAGCAAGCAAACATGCATAGAATTCAGAATATCGATAATGACTCACCTTCCTCGGAATGCCCACAAAAGAGAGAGATGGAGCAAGTAATGGAGGGAATGTATGCTCATACAAAGGGCCCACTCTATCATCATCTACCACAACCATTCCTTTAGTGTCAAGAAACGGCAATGAATAGGAATACCTGCAAAGGAACATAACAAGATCATCATCATTGCTAAATGGCTGTTAGATGTAGCATAAATTGGCTGGTCAAAGTTATGATCGATCCATATTTTGAGAAATTGCATAGAGTTTAAATATGCCATGGGATTAAAGGAAACTGACCCTGTACAGTAAATGATAGAATCAGCAATCACAGAGGAGCCATCAACAAATAAAACCTGTCCATCTTCACAAAGAGACTCTATCTGCAATGACACAGTCTTAGCCATCAGCACAGTCATTGTACCACATGAAGCATATCACCAACATATATTGCATGTATATGTATGTATGTATGTATGTATGTATGTATGTATGTATGTAGAAAGGTGTAATAGACATCATTGCAAGCACTTAACTGACATGATCAAGAGCTTACGCTAAATGTGTACTCGGCAAACCTGTGTATTTTTACCTGTAAATGTAGGTGTAGGTTTTGATATTTGGAAATGACCTTTGATAAGCCCTCCGTGATTTCTAAAGATTTGGAACTAATATGCACTTCTTTTGCTACCGTTGCAAGTTCCAATGATATGTCTTGGCCGCTTAGTGAACTCCCAACTACTACCACAACCTGTGTACAATTTGGAACAGAATGAAAAATGTTTCTAGTAACTGCTCGGAATTCATGGAATAATTCTCTCTCTGTGGCTTGTATAGCTATCAGAAATAATTACCATCTTGTAATGATTGTCATGCATCAATTTTTCCTAATTTATGATATATAATTTATGAGAAATGTCTTCTATGTCTATTAGGATGAGGAGATGATACATAGCTTGAGAAAGATCTATCGAACCTCATCACGGTGAGGCTCAGGAACTCTGTATACATGGCTATGTATTTGCTTCCTTGTCCAAACATCCATTCCTGCAAGAGAAAACAATGTCGATAGTACCATATCGAGGAAAAAAACTAGAAAAAGAAAAAGATGTTACTACTAGTTATGGTCTTGACAATCTGGAATCCTCAGAGGGATAAACAGAGAATAATAGACCTAGATTTTAGCCTTTTTTTTTTTTTCTTTTTCTTTTCTATCAAGAGCCCAAGCATTTACCAATTGTACCAAGCAATAGCTCCTAGAAAACAAACTGAATAAATATAATAAAATTTCCCCGCCGTTACCAAATGACCTTGTTCTATATGAAGTTGAGAATGCTAATTATCATCCCAAAGTCCAGAAGGCCTATGTTATCTACACTACTAAGTTTTGAGTCCATGAATGCAATAGTGTGTATCACATCATGTTCAAAATGTTTCTTTTGCCCCCATACAAAAAAAAAAAAAAAGGATAAAGAGGTCAACTTTCTGTCAGAGAATTAGCACCTACCTTTGATGTTTGGCATCCTTGGCTGAGAATAATGCCCAGTGGCCACAACTACTGCATCAAAAATCTCTTCCATAACCTTTCCACATTTCTTCTCTTTGGATCTAACAATCCACTTCATCTTGTCGCCAGACTCCGCAGAACCCACCATGCCAACATAGTCTACTCGAGTATTGAATCTTATCAGCTCCCTCAACCCAAACCATTGACAGAATTCCCTGAGATACAAGAAGAGTTCCCTGTGACCAGGAAATCTTCTCATATCGCTTCCCTTTCTTGTCAAAAATGGGAAATCAGAAAAACCCATGGTCTCTCTAGGGGAAATAAGCCTAAGGGAGGCATAGACACTGCTATGGACCTTCAATGGAGTGACCCTACCCAAGGCATCTTCTTCATCCACCCTTGGGTCGTACAGCCACTGCCCTCCAACATCATGGTTTTGCTCCAAGACCACCACAGCATGTCCTTCCTTCTTCAGCTCCCTAGCAGCAACCAACCCTGAAGGCCCTGCACCAATCACGCAGACATATGTCGACTGTTTGATCTCAGGAATCATGCTGGATCTTTGGAGCTAGATTTCTGAGCAGAGGAGGGGAGCAATTTGTGAGCTTTATAGATGATAAATGGACAAGTAGGACAATAGGTGTACTCATTTAGAGTGCCTTCTTTATGTCGAGTTCTCCAATGGATATGGTAACTTGTGGGGAGACAGAGGACCGTACTCATTATGGGGGGGATTTGAATGAATTGGTATGCGGTCTACTAGGGACGTGAGAAATACGAAGCGGCTCAAATTCTTGAAAATGCCTTGAAAGTTACCGAGACAAGCTTTTGGCAAGAATAAGGTAATGTATGACACCTTCGAAAAAAAAAAGAAGAAAGAAAAGGTGATGTGAAGCTCAGCTCGCGCAGCAACATGCTGTCACCTTTTCTATTAGGCTGCACAGTTGTGAATGGAGGGTTAGTATTTCTCAAAAAATACATGGAGGGTTAAGGCTGTAAGAAAATTAGATATGGTCAAAAAGAGAGAGCTGTGTGCAAATACTCATCATTGCAATATAGTATCAAGTTTTCTTGGAGTGGCATTCACATTACATCATTATAGCAAGTGCATGACCTTAGGTGATTTTATAGATGTTTGAGATTGGCACACAGAAAGTTGCATGGGAGAAAAATATGCCATTAATACATTTTACCTATGCTGTTTTTTTTTAAAAAAAGAATTTAGACTACCTTAATGACTTAGTCTGTGCATGGACTGGCATTTTGGACTTTGTAAGAGGGCTTGGGCTGACATAGTCATTGTTTTATGTGGAACCGACAACGTCATGAGATTAGGTTCGATGGGTCATGTTTGTCCTTGAAGGAAATCACTGGGAAACAGTTACCTATGTTCTTAGGTTTCTATCTGAAAAGATGAAAACGGAATACTTAAGATCTGGTCGGCATTTAAAGGAATTTTGATTCAGTAACTGCAGATGAGGTTTGAGCAGTAATTCTCCTAACTGAACATGCATCAGATTTTGAACTCAACTTCTGTATATAAATTTTTTATATTTACTCTTTCCTTCTTTCTTTTTCCTTCCCTCCAAGCGCAGGATTCGCGCAATATTTTCTCGGTTCCTCTGTTGTCTGAGTGGCACGCTATGGACATTAGATTAGATGTATTTTTTGATGATGAATCATGACCTCCCAACTTTTTGTGTCCCAACTTTTAGATTTCCCCTTCTTCAAGCCATGGAAACCTACACGCCAGGAACAAAATATAAACATAACATGGAGTGGTTATCATGTTTTGGCCTCCCACTGCTCCCCCACCCCATCCTTTCCGGAGGAAGTTCCTTCTTCCTCACAAACTGCATCAAACCTCTTCCTTTTGACCCATTATATATTATGTATATATACTGCGTTCGCCATCAGGAACTGCTAAGAAGACACTTAAATAGTTTGAACTCAGTAATCAATCATCTCTAGGAATTTTTATTAACTGTAAGTCGCTGTGGTTGTTATATGTCATCATTGATTACGTGTGTAATATATATATAAATGAAACAAAATACCATATTATTTGGCTGAAACGTGACGCTTGAACCAACGGTTCTAAGTACACAGCCAGAACCACCATAAATAAAATATAAACTTTCATACTTCTGGGCCAAGAAAGACAAATGAACACGGAGGACCGTGCTGTTTTTGGCGTAGAAACCAAGTTGACATAGATAAAGGAATGCCTGGTAAAATAAGAACATGATATGAAACATGAGTTACATAACTTGGAGGGGATGAGGACTGATAATTGGTGAGAGAGAACATTGAATGAGGTGGGGAGAAATGGGGACAGAGGAAAAAAAGAAATAGAAAAAGAAAAGTTGATGTGACTTCCAAAACATGGCCAATCTCTTATCAATGTATTATGAGATTGAAGTGTAATGAATTTTCTGAATACTAATAATAATTCCAAAACAGTGGACCATTTGGTTTTGGCTTGTACCAATTTGATTTGCAATATCTAATCTAAAAGTATATATATTATGGAGGCCCGGGTTACCGACATGCATATATACTACACCGGAGGGTTTGAGATAATATCTATTACTATGGCCTTTATTTTAAATGATATATGTATATACCTTTATTTCAAAAATAAATTTTAAATTAATTTATTTCTTGATTTTATGTTTACTTTTCTCGAAAATGAAAAGGTTACGTTTTAATTGTTTGGAAAATGAAAAGGCAATGTTTTGGAAAAATGAAGAGACTATGTGTTTGAGTGTGGGGTTTGGATCTGGTATATAAAGTTTGTGCAAGTATATTACCGAAACCGTGGCCAGTTAGCATCCCGGTAGGAGGCAGAAAGACCATCTTAAGATTTTGACTCCTGAGATTCATGAACCTTAATTTATTATTCTTGATTAAGGTCTTGATATGATTCTTGAATTTCATGAAGAGAGAGTCTCTTGGTATGATGGTTTTGATCTATAAATACCTCTTTTGGTCCTACAAATGAGGCATGCTGGAAATCCAAGTCTAGTTGAACGGAGCAAGCCAATCGCCTGTAGGTATTATTTTCTACTAAAGAATTTCTGGCATCAAGTCAAGTATGCAAATTAATATCATCAAATTTCTTATGAAATTCATGGATCGATAAATGAGTATTTGTTTAACAAATTCGTAAACAGGTAATAGTTTGGTCCTGTTGGCCGAGTCCCACCTTATGTGAGGTGGGACCCAGCAATTTAAATAAAGAAAAAAAAAGAAAAAAAAAGGGGAAACAAAAAGAGGGAAAAGAGGGGTTAGGGTTTATTATTCTATTAGAGGGTGGATGAGAAGAAAACAAAAAGAGAGTAGCCATTTTGGGAGAAGTGCTTGTGGAATCCATCTCAAGGAGGAGGTGAAGATCTTATTCAAGGCATTTCAAGAGGAAGAAGAACCTTGTGCAAACCTACACTCGGTGAGATTGTTCTCATTTTATTATTGGAGTCTAAACTCTTTTTCATATAAACTCTTTGTTTGTGATCCAAGGAAGAGATCCTTGATGTATGTGATCCTCTAGCTTAGCCTAGAGAAGATACTTTGTAAGCCCATTATTGTTGATAGTGGAGGTTTGTGGTGGACTTAGGTCCGGTGGTTTTTTTCCCTCATATTGGAGGGTTTTCTACCTAAAAATTATTGTCTCTTTCTTGTGGTTTGATTTTTGGTGGTTCTTACATTGATTAATTATTGTGGTATTCTCATTCTACTCGCACAAAGATAGGAAAGTTTTCATCTAGTGAAGGGGTCTTTCCTAACAAGTGGTATCAGAGCAAGGTTTTGTGCCTACAAGGTGTTTGATAAAATTCTTGTGTGACTCGAATGGAGGATTCTATGGGAGGCATGATTAAATTGACATCTTCCAACTATGCCATTTGGAAACCTAGGATGGAGGATATCCTTTATTGTAAGGATTTGTATGAACCTATCCATGGAGATGAGGCTAGGCCAAAAGAGAAGACTGACAAGGAATGGGAGATAATGAATAGAAAGACAGTTGCACAAATTAGACAATGGGTTGATCAGACTGTATTTCATCATGTTGCTCAAGAAACCAATGCCTTCTCTTTGTGGAAGAAATTAGAGGCCATGTATGAGAGAAAGACTGCACAGAATAAAGCCTCTTTGATTAGGAGGCTTGTCAACTTGAAGTATAAAGATGGGAAAAGTGTGACAGAACACTTGAATGACTTCCAAGGCTTGGTGAATCAGTTGACTACTATGAAGCTTGTCCTAGATGAGGAGTTGCAGGCTTTGTTACTTTTTAGTTCTTTGCCAGACAGTTGGGAGACTCTTGTGGTGTCTCTAAGCAATTCTGCACCTGATGGCAAGGTCACTTTGGATATGGTAAAGGATAGCATGCTAAATGAAGAGCTTAGAAGAAAGGAACAGGGAATATCTTCTGAAGCTGAGGCTCTTGTGACAGAAAGAAGAGGTAGAAGCAAAAGCAAGTATCCTTACAATAGAGATAATCCAGGGGCAGGTCAAAGTCAAGGAAAGGCATAAAATGCTATCATTGTGGCAAACTAGAACACATGAAAAGAGAGTGCAGAGCATTGAAAAGAGAGCAGAACACAGAAAAAGTGAAGCAAAGATAGAGAAAAAGAATGTTACAGCAGTTGTAGCTGATGCAGATGTCATTGTTGTTAGTGATGGTTGTGTCAACCTTGCATATGAAGATAGTAACTGGGTGATTGATTCTGGTGCTTCTTTTCATATCACTCCACATGGTGGTTTCTTCACATCCTATACTTCTGGTGATTTTGGTTGTGTTAGGATGGGAAATAATGGTTTATCCAAAATTGTTGGCATGGGGAGTGTATGTTTAGAGACCAATACAGGGTGCAAGTTGCTACTCAAAGATATTAGACATGTTCCGGATATCCGCCTCAATTTAATCTCCACCGGCAAGCTTGATGATGAAGGTTATAGCAATCATTTTGGTGAAGGAAAATGGAAGCTCACAAAAGGCTCTTTGTTGATAGCAAGAGGAAAGAAAAATAATACTCTCTACATGATGCAAGCAAAGCTAAAGAAAGGAGAGGTGAATACAATTGATGATGATTTCTCTACAAAGCTTTGGCACAAAAGGCTTGGGCACATGAGTGAGAAAGGACTTCAAATTCTAGCCAAGAAGGAGTTGCTACCAAATACCAAAGGTGTGTCTTTGAAAACTTGTGTTGATTGTTTAGCCGGAAAACAACATAGAGTTGCATTTCATAGAACACCTATATCTAGAAAAATTAACATTCTAGATTTGATACATAGTGATGTATGCATGATGGATAGTAGAACTCTTGGTGGTGCACTTTATTTTGTTACCTTTTGTTACGGGGGAACTCGGCCACCATGCCCCACGTGACCGGCACGCGCGCCCAAGAAGACTACAGCTGCCCCTTGATCCAGTAACCCGACCCCGAGTCGGATATCTTCGGCTTCGCAGCCCGACCCCGAGTCGGCTGCCCCTTGATCCAGCAGTCCGACCCCGAGTCGGATATCTTCGGCTTCACAGCCCGACCCCGAGTCGGCTGCCCCTTGATCCAGCAATCCGACCCCGAGTCGGCAATCTCTCGACAACGACAGGCTGTTCCCCTGAAGCACGCCGCGACCCTCTGCTCCACTACTCCCTGCAACGGTCGTATCCGGCGCTGCTCCACGATCTCCTGTAACAGCCGTACAAAGCGGAGCTCCACTACGCCCTGTCATGGCCGTACCCAGCGCTGCCCCACGACGCCCTGTAACGGCCATGTCAGTGGCAACTCCATCGTGCCACACGATGACCAATCCCCCAGAAGGACCCCCCAGCCTGGTATATATGCGGCTGGGGGGAGAAGGGGGGAGGTAAGCGAGAACTTCCAGAGCATTCTCTTACTTGCTACTATTATCTCTCCTTCTCCTCCAATCTCCTCTGACTTGATCGTCGGAGGGCCCCCACTACCCCAGTGGTGGTGCGAGGCTTGCTTGCAGGTTTCCCGGTGGAAGGTGGAGCGCAATCAACACCAACCAAGGCAACTCAAACGGAACCCCGTTCACACCGCTGTGCCAATCGTTCTCGGTTTGGACCACCAGCAACAGTTGGCGCTAGAAGGAGGGCCCGAATCTCAGAGCGATCGTAATGGCACGGCGAGGTGGTCGTGGAGCTTCCAATGCCTCCGGTTGCGGGGCCTCTCGCGCCTCCGGCCGGGAGGCCGCTGCGTCTCCAACACATTCTCAGCAACACTCCACCGTTCCACCCCCCATTCAGATGGTCGAAGCCGCTCAGTTCGACCAGTTAGCCCAGCAGGTTCGCACCCTCGCGGAGGCAGTGCAGAACCTGCAGGGTGTGATGTCTCGGGCGCCGCAGCGGGCCCAGGAGCCGCTGCTCCCTGAGCGCTCACCTGTCCTCCTCAACCCGCGCTCCTTCCTCTCCCATGGGGAGGAGCGCCGGCGCGAGGAAGATTCTCGAGCACGGTCCATTCTGCAGGGACCTTCCCATCGGAGCTGCGCGGGGTACGAGAGGCGGGCCCGGGCGCGCTCTCAGACCTCCCAGTCCTCAAGGAACCCGCGCTCCAGTCGGTCCCCCTCTCGGTGCTCCTTGTCTCCCACCCATCGGTCGCGCTCCCTGGACCGGCGGGTGGACGATCTCCACCAACAACTCCAGGTCTTGAAGGGCCACTCCAAAGATCCCTTCGCCGACTTGGAGATCTCCTCCCAGCCGGCGCTTGCCTCAAGGATCCTGCGGACCCCGAATCCGCCGGGGTTTAAAATGCCGGCGATCGAGCCCTATGACGGGGCGGCGGACCCGCGGGATCACGTCGAGAGTTTCAGGACCCTTATGCTCCTCCACGGAGCATCAGATCCTCTCCTCTGCAAGGCCTTCCCGGCGACCCTCCGTGGCCCGGCAAGGGCGTGGTTCGCCGGCTTGGAGGCTAACTCAATCCAGTCCTTCGACCAGTTTACTCGCCTCTTCATCACCCATTTCGCCGTCAGTAGCCGGCGGCGACTGGTCTCCGACTCCCTCTTTGATGTCCGGCAAAACGAGGGAGAAAGCTTGCGGGATTATCTTACCCGCTTCAACAAGGCTACCCTGGAAGTCCGGAACCTGAGCCAGGAGGTGGCTCTTTCAGCCCTGAAGCGTGGCTTCCGAAAGGGCAGACTCACCTTCTCCCTGGACAAACGCCTGCCGCGGAGCTTCCCGGAGCTGTTGTCCCGGGCGAACCAGTATGCGGACGCCGAGGAGGCGGCCGCCCACCGGAGCAAGGAGGCCGCCGAGATCCCTCCAAAGCTCGGGAAGAAAAGGCGAAAAGAGGCACGCCAGAGGAGGAGCCCGACGCCTCAATGTCGGCGCAGAAGCCTGTCGCCGGCGAGGAACCACGGCGCCCTACGCCCCCGTTCTCCGCCCCGACGTTTCAACCGGTACACTCCTCTCCTGACTCCCCGGGCCCAGATCCTCATGGAAATCAAGGGGCGGGAGGACCTCCCGGTCCCGAGACAGATGAAGAAGATCCCTGGGAGGAGGCCCTCTCGGGCGTACTGTGAGTACCACCGGGACCACGGCCACGACACCGAAGACTGCTTCCAGCTTCGGGACGAGATCGAGGCTCTCATCCGCCGAGGGCGTCTCGGTCGATATGTGAACGACCGACGTCCCCCCGCAGACTCGCGTCCGGCCGACCCGGCCCCTCCGGAGCCTCGGGAGCAGAATCGACCCGTCGCGGGCGTGATCCACACTATCACTGGGGGCTGTCCCCGGCCCGAGAGGAACGCAGGGGGCTCGACTGAAGTGTCAGGGGCAGCCGTCGCAAAGAGGCAGAGGGTCGGTAATGTAATCACTTTTTGTGATGAAGATGTAAAGGGGGTTCAGACCCCCCACGATGACGCCATGGTGATCTCCCTCACTATGGCAAACTATGATGTAAGGCGTGTTCTTGTGGATAGTGGAAGCTCAGCTGATATTTTGTTTTACGAGGCCTTCCAAAAGATGAGCTTGTCCAGACAATTGTTGCACAAAACATCCACCCCCCTCATAGGATTCACTGGTGACGCTATCTCGGCCGAAGGTGTCGTTGAGCTGCCTGTGACTGCGGGCGTTGCACCCGCAGAAGCCACGGTGCGGCTCGGGTTCTTGGTCGTCCGTGTTCCCTCGGCCTACAACGCTATCCTCGGACGACCCGGACTGAACGCCCTTCGCGCGGTGGTCTCTACGTACCACTTGCTCATGCGGTTCCCCACGACGGCCGGGATTGGAGAGGTCCGAGGTGACCAACCGACCGCAAGGCAATGTTTCCTAGCAACTCTCAAAGGAAAGAAGCCCGTAGAAGCCTTAAGCGTCGAGTCCCTCGACGCCAGAGACGAGGTGGCCTTGCGGCACGGGGAGCCGGCCGAAGGTGTGATCGAAGTTCCCCTCGAGGAAGGTCGCCCGGACCGGACGGTCCGGGTCGGCACCAATCTCGACCCGGGAGCTCGGGCTCGGTTGGTGGAATTCCTCCGAGCCAACGCCAATGTATTTGCCTGGTCGGCGGCCGATGTACCTGGGATCGACCCGGAAGTCATTTCTCACGCCCTCAACGTCGACCCAACCCACCGACCAGTAAAGCAGAAGAAGAGACACTGTGCCCCGGATCGGATCCGAGTGGTTGACCAGGAGGTAGACAAGCTCTTGGAGGCAGGATTCATAAGGGAGGTCAGCTACCCCGAATGGCTGGCAAATGTCGTACTTTTCCGGAAGGCGAGCGGAAAGTGGAGGATGTGCGTCGACTACACCGACCTGAACAAGGCATGCCCCAAGGATAGCTTTCCGCTTCCGCGGATAGACCAACTGGTCGACGCGACTTCCGGATATCAGCTGCTGTCTTTCATGGACGCCTTCTCCGGCTACAACCAGATAATGATGGCTCCACAGGACGAGGAGAAAACTGCCTTTATAACAGACCGGGGGCTGTACTGTTACAAGGTAATGCCCTTCGGTCTGAAGAATGCTGGCGCCACTTACCAGCGCCTCGTCAACAAAATCTTCAAAGAGCAAATCGGCCGGAACATGGAGGTGTACGTGGACGATATGCTGGTGAAGAGCTGCCATGCAGACCAGCACATCGCGGATCTGGAGGAGACTTTCGCCACCCTGCGGAAGTTTCGCATGAAGCTGAACCCAGCGAAGTGCGCCTTTGGCACTTCGGCCGGGAGGTTCCTCGGTTTCATTGTCAACCAGCGGGGGATCGAAGCCAACCCGGACAAAATCAAGGCCATCCAAGATATGTCCCCTCCGACCAAAGTGAAGGAGGTTCAGGAGCTCGCTGGGAGGGTCGCCGCGCTCGGACGATTTGTGGCAAAATCGGCCGAACGCTGCCAACCTTTCTTCAAGGTGTTGAAACGCCCGAAAGACTTCCTCTGGACGGCCGAATGTCAAGCAGCATTCGACCAGCTCAAGGAATACTTGGCGTCTCCTCCCCTGCTGTCCAAGCCGCAAGAAGGGGAGATGCTCTACCTCTATCTGGCGGTCTCCCCAACCGCAGTCAGTGCGGTACTGGTTCGGGAAGAGGCGAAGCTCCAGAAGCCTGTGTACTACATCAGCCGGGTCCTACGGGATGCCGAGACGCGGTATACGAAGGCTGAAAAGATCGCCTTCGCGCTGCTGACCGCGACCAGGAGGCTTCGCCCCTATTTCCAGGCCCATTCTGTCACCCTCTTGACCGATCAACCGCTACGGCAGATCCTCAGCAATCCTGAGAATGCGGGACGGCTGGTGAAGTGGGCAGTAGAACTTGGTGAGTTCGACATCCGCTACCAGCCCCGACCCGCCATCAAGGCCCAGGCGCTCGCGGATTTCCTCGCTGAGTGCACGGTGCAGGAGGCGGAACCTAGGTCGCCGGAAACACCCAGCCTCGACCTCCCGATTTGGACGCTTCACATCGATGGGTCGTCGAACCCCGAAGGTGGAGGGGCCGGGCTGGTCCTCACCAGCCCTGATGGAGTGATAGTCGAGTATGCCTTGAGGTTCGGATTTTCAGTGACCAACAACGAGGCGGAGTACGAGGCCCTAGTCACGGGACTCAAACTCACCAAGGAGCTCGGCATCCGGCGCCTGAAGGTCTTCACCGACTCCCAGCTGGTGGTCGGGCAGGTCCGTGGGGAGTTCGAAGCCCGGAACCCGACCATGCAGAATTACGTCCGGAAGGTGCAAGCACTCATTCCCGACCTCGGCAGTGTCGACATCCAGCAGGTCCCAAGAAGTGAAAATGCCAGGGCCGACAGGTTGTCCCGCTTAGTGAGCGCAGACGCGCACAACTTGTCGAGGGCGATCTACCTGGAGACCCTGGATGCCCCGAGCATCGGCGAGGCTGGAGCGGTGATGGCGATTGATCCGGAGCCGTCTTGGATGGACCCGCTTGTCGCCTACCTCGCCGAAGGGATCCTCCCTGAAGACGAAGATCAAGCTCGGCGACTTGTTATGAAGTCCGCCCACTAAGTACTCTATGAAGGGAGGCTGTATCGGACCTCGTTCACCGCCCCCCTCTTAAAGTGCCTCCGCCCCTCGGAAGTGGCCTACGTCCTCGGCGAAGTCCACGAAGGCGTTTGCGGATCACACTTGGGGGCTAGGTCTTTGGCGCACAAGATCATGAGGCAAGGCTATTATTGGCCTACCTTGTTGGAGGACTCAAAGCATCATGTACGGAAATGCGACGCCTGCCAGTGCCACGCCAACGTCCAGAGAGTCCCTTCTGTCCCCTTGGCACCAATCACTGCACCCTGGCCCTTCGCCCAGTAGGGAATGGATATCCTCGGACCATTCCCCGTCGCTTCAGCTCAGCGGAAATTTTTGATTGTTGCAATCGACTACTTCACCAAGTGGGTGGAGGCAGAGCCGCTGGCCACTATCACGGAGGCGCAAGTCCGGAAATTCGTGAAGAAGAACATCATTGTCCGATTTGGGGTACCTCGGGTCCTCATCTCGGATAATGGCCGACAGTTCGACAACAAGCATTTCCGTGACTTCTGCGAGGAGTTCGGGATCGAGCATCGGTTCACATCTGTGTCGCATCCCCAAACCAACGGCGAGGCCGAGGTCACAAATCGGACAATCCTCCAAGGAATCAAAGCGCGAATCGGTCGGACGGGGCAAGCTTGGGTCGAAGAACTCGAGAATGTCCTTTGGGCGTATCGGACCACGCATCGGACCCCTACCGGGGAGACGCCTTTCAGCATAACCTATGGCACGGAAGCCGTTGTCCCCGTGGAGCTCGGACTCCCCTCACCTCGGGTGGCCGCGCACCGACCCGAGGCCAATTCGGAGCAACTCCGAGGGAACCTGGATCTCTTGGAAGAAGCGAGGGAAATGGCGCAGGTTCGGATGGCGATGTATCAGCGGAGGGTGGCCCGATATTACAACTCCAAGGTCCGACCGAAGCTTTTCAGAATCGGAGATCTGGTGCTAAGGCGAGCTAAAGCATCTCAACCTGCGGAAGGTGGGAAGCTAGCGCCAAATTGGGAAGGCCCGTATAGGGTTCGCTGGGTAAACCGACCTGGCTCCTACCAGTTGGAGGCCCTAGATGGTCGAGAAATTCCAAGGAGCTGGAATTCCGCTAACCTGCGGATGTATTACCAGTAGAACGACAATGCCAGAAAGACAGTTCAAAAATGTATAACACTTTTCATTTCAATAATTTCTGGTTACAACGGCGTGCTCGTGTGATTACAAGGAATTCCCAGAGGGGAATTAGGGTGTAAAGAAAGTAAAGAAGAGGTGGAGACTCCGAGGAGCTGAAGATCTGGGATCCCGAAACCTCCATCGGAAGCGGCTGCAATCCCGCCGGAAGTGGGTGCTTCCAACCGGAGGCGCCATCGGCGTCTCACGAAAAAGACGAAGAGCCGGCGCGGATGAAGAAGAAGTGGACGAAGGAGAAGTCCACACTGCCTCCAACCGGAGGCGCCATCCACGCCTCACGAAAAAGACGAGGAGCCGCCGCAGACGAAGCTCCCGCTGCCTCCAGGGGAACGCCACCTCCAAGGGATATTCCGGTCCTCCCCAGTGTTAGGGGAGAGAAGGAATACAAGGGAGAAGAGCATATGGAGGCGCGGTCCCGGATCAGGCGCCTGGTGCGGAGCTCAATCGGGAGGCCGAACTTCAAGGAGGGGAGACGTGATCCCGGATGAAACGCCTAGAGCGGAGTTCCGCCGGAGAGAACCTCCTTGTTGATCCCAGATGAAACGGCTAGTTGGCGGAAGTCGCGAAGGGCGCGCCTCCCGTTCCTTCGGTAGGGGTCTCTCAACCATGCGCCGGAGAGGAGGCCCACGATCCATGGCAACTTGAACAGCTCCGGCTTGGCAGGCTCCATCGCACCTGCACCTATATTTATAGCCAAACTGCGGCCCCCCGGTCGTTCCGATGCGGGTGGCTCCAATAAATGCGGGCGCATTGAATCCGGAGCCGATCCGGCTCTCGAGGCGTATCTTCCCGCGATTTCCTAAGCGTCATTCTCCTTAATCGCATTCTTTGTGCAGGACACTCCGGGTGGCCTGTACCCCTAGGTCCACGTATCTCCGCTCGCGCCCAGGCCGCATCCGCCTCGAAGAACGCGCGTATCGCGGCCGCTTAACTGACACTCCTCGCAAGCAGCAACTGGCGATCCGATTTCCCAGGTAACCCCTCAATTAGCATTTAATGCCCATCTGGTGTTCCCCAGGCAACGCTTGGAGAGGAGGAGAAACACGATCGCAGCTGGCCACGGAGAAATCCCGTCGGGCGGCAAGCGACAGGCGCACGACCAGCGAGCGGAATTTTCCGAGGCTCGGCCCTCGGATGCCAGGCTAACCCGATGATCATCCCGGGAGCAGACTAGCCTGAAGCCCCGACCGGTCGCCTCGGCTTGCGCCAGCCTTGGCCGACCAACGAGCGGAATTTTCCGAGGCTCGGCCCTCGGATGCCAGGCTAACCCGATGATCATCCCGGGAGCAGACTAGCCTGAAGCCCCGACCGGTCGCCTCGGCTTGCGCCAGCCTTGGCCGACCAACGAGCGAAATTTTCCGAGGCTCGGCCCTCGGATGCCAGGCTAACCCGATGATCATCCCGGGAGCAGACTAGCCTGAAGCCCCGACCGGTCGCCTCGGCTTGCGCCAGCCTTGGCCGACCAACGAGCGGAATTTCCCGAGGCTCGGCCCTCGGATGCCAGGCTAACCCGATGATCATCTCGGGAGCAGACTAGCCTGAAGCCCCGACCGGTCGCCTCGGCTTGCGCCAGCCTTGGCCGACCAACGAGCGGAATTTCCTGAGGCCTGACAACCCTCGGATGCCAGGCTAACCCGATGATCATCCCGGGAGCAGACTAGCCTGAAGCTCCGACCGGTCGCCTCGGCTTGCGCCAGCCTTGGCCGACCAACGAGCGGAATTTCCCGAGGCTCAGCCCTCGGATGCCAGGCTAACCCGATGATCATCCCGGGAGCAGACTAGCCTGAAGCCCCGACCGGTCGCCTCGGCTTGCGCCAGCCTTGGCCGACCAACGAGCGGAATTTCCCGAGGCTCGGCCCTCGGATGCCAGGCTAACCCGATGATCATCTCGGGAGCAGACTAGTCTGAAGCCCCGACCGGTCGCCTCGGCTTGCGCCAGCCTTGGCCGACCAACGAGCGGAATTTCCTGAGGCCTAACCCTCGGATGCCTGGCCTAGCGCCGGAAGAATTTCCTGAGGCCTAACCCTCGGATGCCTGGCTTAGCGCCGGAAGAATTTCCTGAGGCCTAACCCTCGGATGCCTGGCCTAGCGCCGGAAGAATTTCCTGAGGCCTAACCCTCGGATGCCTGGCCTAGCGCCGGAAGAATTTCCTGAGGCCTAACCCTCGGATGCCTGGCCTAGCGCCGGAAGAATTTCCTGAGGCCTAACCCTCAGATGCCTGGCCTAGCGCCGGAAGAATTTCCTGAGGCCTAACCCTCGGATGCCTGGCTTAGTGCCGGAAGAATTTCCTGAGGCCTAACCCTCGGATGCCTGGTGTTGCCCAAAGATGGTCACCCAAGAGGGGGGTGAATTGGGTGTTTTAAAAAACTTTTTGACTAATTTAAGATTAAAACACACAAATATATAAACTAAAGCAAGGATAAAGGGATAAGAGAAGACAACCACAAGCACACGGTTTTATAGTGGTTCGGAGCCTTCACTGCTCCTACATCCACTCCCCAAAGCGCCTTTGGGTATTTCCACTATAATCCAAGATTACAGTACGGTAGTTTTGCGAGTTCACTACCCAACTCGTTGTTTTACACCGGGCTCACAACAAACCCTAAACCCCCAATTTCTCTTAGGCTTGGGACGCCTTTCCCTTGTTCCAAGTCCCTTGACTTGAACAAGCACCACGATAAAAGAGTGTACAAAAGAATATAAAAGCTCTAGAAAGCAAATATAGCACTTATGAACAATGAAACCCGGAAGAATCTTTTTGCCGTTGGAAGCGTGGGAGATGTTGATTCTTCCAAGGTAGACCGCGTAGGGTTGAGTGTGAGCTTTGATTCCCGAGCGCGCGAGAGTGGTTGAGCTTGAAATCACTTGGGAGACTTGAAAGTACTTGATTTCCTTCCTTGGATGCACTCACTCCCTTGAGCTTTTCTTTCAAACTTCTCTCTTGAATGATTTTGCTTTGGGTTGGTGAAGAGTTGTTGAGAAGCACTTAAGACCTCCCTTTTATAGCCCAAAAAGCAAATATAGCCGTTAGAGATAAAGTAGAGAAGATTTGAAATTCAAATCAAACATGAAAAGCTGTCAGTCGCGTCCCAGGCGCTCCGGGGACGTCTCCGCTACAGCGAGAGACGTCTCACCTACAGGATTTTACTTTTTACTTTATCTGGGGTCGACTCGGCACTTTACGGGGATGTCTCGCCTTGTCTGTGCTTTTTGAGTGGGGACGACTCCGCTTCTTTGGGGACGACTCCGCTTCTTTGTCTCTGAAAAACTTGCCCTCTGGAATTCCCTGAGAGAGTCGTCTCCGCTCTTTCAGGGGACGTCTCCGCTTGTGTCCACTTTATGCGTGGGGATGACTCCGCTATCTCAGAGTCGACTCCGCTTCCTTATCACCGCAAAAACCATTCTCTGGAAAACCCTGAGAGAGCCGTCTCCGCCATCTTGGGGACGTCTCGGGGAGTCTCCTTGAGAAACGTCTTTCTGCCGCCACTGAGAGAGTCGACTTCGCTTCTGAGAGAGTCGACTCCGCTAACGCGGGGACGACTCGGCAGGTGCCGGGGACGACTCCAAGTGTGCCAGTTCTTCCTGTTTGTGCCAGAGACGTCTCTGAAACTATCAGGAGACGTCTCGGCTGTCCCTGAACTTTTTCTTTAGCTCAAAATATTCTTCAATAAATTCATAAAAATTGTGGGAACTTGCCTAGACATTTCTTAACAATTTTCTAAGTAAAACACATGAATTCCTCAATCGAATTGTTAAGATATAATGGAATTTTACTCTAGTGTTTTGTATTCATCAAAATCCATTAGGGGGTCAACAATCTCCCCCTTTTTGATGATGACAAAACACTGAGTATATGCAAAATTTGAAATTTAAACATATACACAGTATTGATCAGATATACAAGTATAATGTTTTGATTTGAACTAGATACGATGTGCATCACTTAAATTTCCTTGTGCATAGGATTGATCTTTATAGTTCTTAAATGATTTTATCATATGAACTGAATTTGAATCAAGTTAGAATGATATATTGATGCTGAAGATAATTTAAAAACTAGATTCTTTTTGACTCCCCCTTTCTTTTCCAGAAGGGCAATTATCTTAAAATTAATATTCTTCAATAACCATATTCAATATTCATTCTATACCCCCCTTTCAATATCCATATCTTTCAATATTCATATTTCAATATTCTATTCCCCCTTACAATATTCTACTCCCCCTTTTTGTCATCAACAATGAAGGGGACAAATGATACTCAAGGTGTGCTCCCCCTGTCCAATGAGTTCAGTCATTCATATTACTCCCCCTTTGTTTGTGGAATTCATTTCATACTCATCGTTTAGTTTAACATAGTTATCACAAGATGTGCTCCCCCTGTTTCTTTGTATCACACAATCAAACACATACACAGAATTGGCAATGTACACAAGATTTTAAAAAGAAATTGTATTCATTCATATGTCATTGTAAGTCTTTGAAGTTAGTACATAAGAGTATTGATTTCAAGTACAAAAGGAAGAGTCATAACAAGTATTGATTTCTAGTACAAAAGTGTTTCACAATGGCCTAGGATTTACAAAAAGAAGATCCTATAGGATATCCATCATCGGCGTCGTTGCTCATGGGGCATTGTACTTTGTGCATAAGCCTTACAGGCTGCATCTATGAAGCCATTGATAGAATCCATGAGAGTCTTAAAGTGATCTCCCTGTGACTTGTGGAAACCTGCCACAAGTGCTTCAAACTCTAAGGTTGCCATCTCAATTCTGCCTCTAAGTTGGGCAACTAGGGTGCCCACATTGCCATCTGGCTTTGTCAACTCTTTGAGACTCTCGGAAATGGCCTTCAAGCTGTCTTTGAGCTCTATCGATCTGAATGTTTGGGTGGCACCTACCCCAACTATTTGCTGCTCTGTGGCTTCAATTTGAGCTCTAATTTCCTTCAGCTCTTGTCTGATGGGGGCCAGCTCTGCAGTCATCATGGATCTCATCTCCTCCCTCATCTGCTGACAAATAACAGATGCTAAAGTGTGCATCTGCTCCTCTGATAGGAAGGAGGTCCCACTGACTGGAGGAGGTTGTGGCATGGATGTGGAAGGTCCAGCTGAGCTGGAGGGAATATCAGGGATGTCCATGTGGCTAGGTGGAGGAGAGTGATGGTCAGGCTCATGATGTGGGATTTCAGGCTCTATGGTTTGTGCTTTTCTTTTTGGAACCTTGACCCACGACCCATCTATCTTGTGAAATTCCATTCTTCTCATTGAGCCCTCATTGTAATAATCGGTGTTTCTTAGGGCCTTTGCAGGTTCATTTGGTGGAATGGGAACCTTGAAGTGTTTAAATATTAAGGTAAAGATCATGCCATAGGGTATACTAAACCTAGAATACCTATGACATTGGGCAATGTAATCTAGCATGAGTCTAGGGAGGTTTAGGGGGATCCCTAGTAGGATATGGTGCATTATGACTAAATCACGCTCCGAAACAAAATCGAAGCGACCGGTTTTGGAGAATAGAACCCGATTGACAATGCTTAAAAGAAGTCTCATTTCTGCATTTAGGTCCTGGGAGTAGACAACATCAAGAGGGCCGCAGTCCTCTCTTCCTAGAATCAAGTTTAGGGCTATTTCCCTTTGGGGATGTGAGGTCGGTGCCTCACCGTCCTTAGGAATTTGTAGGACAGTGGATAGGACATCCTCATTAATTTCTACCAATGTCCCTCGGACATATGCAGTGTACCCTAAGTCCCCTAAGGCCATATCACTAAACATTTCTCTAACAAGGCCGGGGTAGGTCGAGATTTTGAGGGTGCAAAGGTGCTCCCACCCTTGGGCTCGGAGTCTCTCTCCAATAGAGAACCCCTCATGATCTAGAAAGGAAAAATCGATGTGCCTGCCAGTCGTGACTGTGCGATTTGCACAGGAAATCGTCGTGGTCGGCGGAGCAACCGGAGGAGAAGGCGCGGAGGGTTCTTCCCGCCGTTCCTCGCCGTCGCCCGCTACTCTAGGTCGCCTCCCACGGGTTGTCCTAGCTTTCTTTGGTGCCATGGATGCTAGGGTTTGCGATTTAGGGCAAATGGAAGCTAGGTTTTGAAGTGGAGAGCAAGTGGAGGCTAGGGCTTTCCGTTTTGGTCGGGAATGAGGGAGAAAGCTCGAGTCGGCTCGAGCGATTTCGACCTATTTAAAAAGCCCTCATTCGGTCCCCGAGACGTCTCCGCCACTAAGGCGAGACGTCTCCCCCTGGGGGGACGTCTCTGCGACTTGCCAGAGACGTCTCCGGCACAAAAAATTTCAGACTGCAGTTCCAGATTTTTGTTTAATCACCCTAATCAATCGTGATTTCTTTTGATAGACACAGAGTGAATTTGTTTGTGATCCTCCCCCTTAATAATACATCCTATAATGATTTGATAATGACTTTTAGATTATTAAGATTGAAATGAGGAATGTTTGACCAAATTTCGAATACCCATGTTATAGGCTCTGAAAATATCTCTATGAAGAGTCCAAGGGAGGGTAACCATCCTCCGGAAAGTCAAACAGTTCGTCATTTAGTTTAGATGAATTCATGTTTTCACATATGTTTGCCTTGAGGTGGGTTACTAGTTCGAGTAGCAAAGTAAAGCAATACAAGTTCACTTCATTTGCTAGGATCATACAAGCTCAACGCATTCCTTAAGAAATTGAATCTATCTTTACAAAGGGGCTTTGTAAAGATATCAGCTAATTGATTTTCAGTACATACATATTCAATCATCACATCATTTTTCATCACATGATCCCTAATAAAATGATGCCTAATCTCTATATGCTTTGACTTAGAGTGTTGAACAGGATTTTTTGTTAAGTTGATTGCACTTGTATTGTCACACTTAATTGGTATATTGTCCATTTTAATACCGAAGTCTTCAAGCTGTTGCTTAATCCAAAGAACTTGGGCACAACAGCTTCCAGCTGCAATGTACTCAGCTTCAGCTGTGGACAAGGCAACTGAATTTTGTTTCTTGCTAAACCAAGAAACCAAATTGGCACCCAAGAATTGACATGTCCCACTTGTGCTTTTTCTGTCGAGTTTGCACCCGGCAAAATCAGCATCGGAATAAGCAATTAAGTTTATGTCAGACTGTTTAGAGTACCATAAGCCTACATTAGATGTCCCTACTAGATATCTAAATATTCTTTTAACAGCTTGCAAGTGTGATTCCTTAGGACATGCTTGGTATCTAGCACACATACAAACACTGAATAATATATCTGGTCTACTAGCAGTAAGGTAAAGTAAAGAGCCTATCATACCTCTGTACAATTTGCAGTCTATACTTTTACCTTTTTCATCCTTATCAAGCTTGCAACTTGAGCCCATGGGTGTGCTGATTTCTTTTGCATCCTTCATCTTGAATTTCTCCAACATTTCTTTGATATACTTGGACTGACTGATGAATATGCCTTCCTCTGATTGTTTTATTTGCAGCCCAAGGAAGAAGTTGAGCTCACCCATCATGCTCATTTCAAATTCTCCCTGCATAAGCTTGGCAAACTCTTGACAAAGACTATCATTAGTAGCACCAAAAATTATATCATCCACATAAATTTGTACAAGCAATAAGTCATTTCCTTTTCTTTTAATAAAGAGGGTTTTGTCTACATTTCCTCTCTTAAATTTGTTTTCAATTAGGAAATTACTTAATCTTTCATACCATGCCCTAGGAGCTTGCTTAAGTCCATACAATGCTTTATGCAATTTATACACATAATCTGGATGTAAGTGATTTTCAAAACCTGGAGGTTGTCCTACATAAACTTCCTCCATTATATAACCATTTAGAAATGCACTTTTTACATCCATTTGATAGAGTTTAAAGTCCATGAAGCATGCATATGCCAAAAGTAATCTAATAGCTTCTAATCTAGCAACAGGAGCAAAAGTTTCATCAAAATCTATTCCTTCCTCCTGATTATATCCTTTGGCCACTAGCCTAGCTTTGTTTCTTATTACTATTCCATCTTCATCTAGTTTATTTCTATACACCCACTTGGTGCCTATAATTGAAACATTTGGGGGTCTTTTCATTAGAGTCCAAACTTCATTTCTTTCAAATTGGTTTAATTCCTCTTGCATAGCGTTCATCCAATTATCATCTTTTTCAGCTTCTTCTAGTGATTTAGGCTCTATTTGTGAAACGAAAGCAAGATAATTACTAGTGTTTCTTAGAGAAGATCTAGTTCTTATACCTTGTGAAGGATCACCAAGGATTAGATCCTTTGGATGACCATGTGCATACCTCCATTCTTTAGGAAGATCTTGATTGTTTGATGGAGGTTGATCTTCTTCATCTTGCTGATTTGTATCTTCCTTAACCTCATCCTCATGTTGTTTGTCTTGTATGGAGAATTCCTTGATTCGGTCTTCAAGTATACCTGCATCAACATCTTCTTCTTTTCTAGAAGAATCTCCATTAGTTTCATCAAAAACAACATGAATGGATTCTTCAACAACGAGAGTTCTCTTGTTGAAGACCCTGTATGCTCTACTAGATGAGGAATAACCTAAGAAGATCCTCTCATCTGATTTGGCACTAAATTTACTGAGATTGTCCTTTCCATTGTTCAAAATAAAACATCGACAACCAAAAACATGAAAATAACTTATATTTGGTTTTTTGCCTTTTATCAATTCATATGGTGTTTTCTTTAAGATAGATCTAACTAAAGCACGATTTAAGATATAACATGAGGTACTTATTGCTTCAGCCCAAAAATACTTTGGTAGATCCGATTCGCACAACATGGTACGAGCCATATCTGCGAGTGTGCGATTCTTCCTTTCTACCACCCCATTTTGTTGGGGTGTCCTAGGTGCCGAGAAATTGTGATTGATACCATTTTCGTCACAAAACTTTTCAAAGTGTTGATTTTCAAACTCGGTACCATGATCACTCCTAATTGCTTTTAGCTTAAGATTGAGTTCATTTGAAACTTTATTATGAAACTTGATAAAAGCGGGAAAGGACTCATCTTTGTGTGCAAGGAATGAAACCCATGTAAAACGTGAAAAATCATCAACAATGACAAGACCAAATTTCTTACCCCCTAGACTAGCAGTTCTAGTGGGTCCAAACAAATCCATGTGAATTAGTTCTAAGGGTTTTGACGTTGAGACTATGTTCTTAGACTTAAAAGAACTTCTTGTTTGTTTTCCTAATTGACATGCCGCACAAATTTTATTCTTTTCAAAGTCTATTTTCGGTAGTCCTTTGACTAGATCCTTTGTAATCAATTTAGAAATTAAATCCATGCTAGCATGCCCTAACCTACGATGCCATAACCAACTAGTCTCATTGACTTTAGGATTCATGGCTACAAGACATTGGCCATCCTTCATGGTGAGATCATCAAGATCTACCATGTAAACATTTCCATGCCTATGTCCTGTGAGTATGATCTCATTATCAATTGGACTACTAATTATGCATAGTGACGATTCAAATGATACTTTAAAGCCCTTGTCACAAAATTGACTTATACTTAATAAATTATGTTTCAGTCCATTAACTAACAATACATTATCAATAAATGAGGAGGATGATATGGAGATTTTACCGACACCAATGATTCGGCCTTTAGCATTGTCTCCAAATGTGACTACTCCTCCTTCTTTTGATTCCAAGGTGACGAAGAGACTCTTGTCACCGGTCATATGCCTTGAGCAACTGCTATCAAGATACCACATTCTCTTTTTATTTTCGGCTGCAAGGCATACCTGCAAAATGATCATGTGAAGCTCTTAGGTACCCAAGTTTTCTTGGGTCCTTCGTGGTTAGTGTAGTTGGTTCCCTTAGGCACCCATACTTTAGTTATGTTTTTGGCTTTCACAAATGTACTCTTGTTAGTTTGGATTTTTCTTTGAATACAAGAGTAGACTTTATGTCCAGTCTTTCCACAATGAAAGCATGTAGGTTTTTCAGTTTTTACATCTTTCGCTTTTACAAAGAAATTCTTTAGATACTTTTGTTGTTTATTAGTTTTATAACCTAATCCGGCTTTATTAAAAACGGCTCTTTGATTTGAAAGAATGAGATTTAATTTTTCAGAACTTTGTGTGAATTTTTCAACAATTGGTTTGTACTTATGTACCTCATTCTTAAGATTCAAATTTTCTTTGACTAGTTCTTCCTTATCTTTTTTAAGAGATTCAACATTTTGTGCAAGTGAGGTATTAATATCGAATAGGGATTTTAATTTTAGATTTAATTCCTTAATTACTGTTTTTCCCTTTTCATTTTCAATACTAAGTTTTGAATTCTTAATTTCTAGGTTAGTAGTATTAATATTTTTAACGCTCTCCTTTTCAATTAATAGGTTTTCAATGTCTTCCTTTAGTTTTTGATTGGAGGCTTTTAATTCTTTATTTTTTGCTCCTAACATACTACAATCACCCATAAGTTCTTGAAAAGCTTCATACAATTCTTCTAAAGTAAAATTTATGGTTGGGTTTTGACATACCTCGTCGTCCTCGAACGCCATGAAGCATAAATTGGCGGTTTCTTCCTTCTCTTCCTCGGAGGATGATGTGTCACTATTATCCCATGTTGCCTTCAATGCCTTCTTCTTCTTCTTTCCAAAATACTTGTTTTGTTGAGGGCATTCGGAACGAATGTGTCCCGGTCTCTTGCAATCATAGCATATGATTGGATCTCTTTCTTTTTCCTTTTCTTTTTCCCAATCATTTCTACCTCCAAATTTCTTTCTTGGGAAGGGTTTCTTCCTTCTCATGAATTTCTTAAACTTCCTAACTATCAACCCCAAGTCCTCATCTTGGCTTTCTTCTTCACTCCCACTGCTCTCTTCTTCACACACACTTGAGGTAGCCTTGAGTGCGATTGTCTTTTTCTTCGGCAACTCTTCTTCATGTTGCTTCATCGTGAGCTCATGCGTCATCAATGAGCCCAAGAGTTGCTCTAGCCCCAAGGTGTTGAGGTCTTTGGCTTCTACGATCGCCGTGACCTTTGCTTCCCATGCTTTTGGCAAAGACCTGAGAATTTTACTCACAAGTTCCGGATTAGTGTAGGATTTACCCAAGCTTTTTAAACCATTAATTATATCCGTAAAGCGTGTAAACATGCATGTGATGGTTTCATTGGGTTCCATCTTAAACAACTCATATTTGTGAACTAGAATGTTCACTTTGGACTCCTTGACTTGATTTGTACCCTCGTGGGTAACTTCAAGCTTATTCCATATTTCCTTAGCGGAACTACATGTGGAGACTCTATTAAACTCATTTGCATCTAAAGAACAAAATAATGAGTTCATGGCTCTAGAATTGAGTTGAGCCATCCTATCATCATTCTCATCCCAATCCTCTTCAGGTTTGGGAACTCGAATGCCATTAACTATGTGTGATGGTTCTTGTGGTCCCTTGACTATAACCCTCCACAAGGCATAGTCTTGTGCTTGAATGAAGATTTTCATTCTAGTCTTCCAATAGGTATAATTTGTCCCATTGAAGAGTGGAGGTCTATTGGTTGCTTGCCCCTCGGCAGGAACATTGTTAAAGGGTGTTCCCATCTAGATCTTTGGCTAAGACGGTTAGGTCTTTCAAGAAATATAAGAGCACCTGCTCTGATACCACTTGTTGCCCAAAGATGGTCACCCAAGAGGGGGGTGAATTGGGTGTTTTAAAAAACTTTTTGACTAATTTAAGATTAAAACACACAAATATATAAACTAAAGCAAGGATAAAGGGATAAGAGAAGACAACCACAAGCACACGGTTTTATAGTGGTTCGGAGCCTTCACTGCTCCTACATCCACTCCCCAAAGCGCCTTTGGGTATTTCCACTATAATCCAAGATTACAGTACGGTAGTTTTGCGAGTTCACTACCCAACTCGTTGTTTTACACCGGGCTCACAACAAACCCTAAACCCCCAATTTCTCTTAGGCTTGGGACGCCTTTCCCTTGTTCCAAGTCCCTTGACTTGAACAAGCACCACGATAAAAGAGTGTACAGAAGAATATAAAAGCTCTAGAAAGCAAATATAGCACTTATGAACAATGAAACCCGGAAGAATCTTTTTGCCGTTGGAAGCGTGGGAGATGTTGATTCTTCCAAGGTAGACCGCGTAGGGTTGAGTGTGAGCTTTGATTCCCGAGCGCGCGAGAGTGGTTGAGCTTGAAATCACTTGGGAGACTTGAAAGTACTTGATTTCCTTCCTTGGATGCACTCACTCCCTTGAGCTTTTCTTTCAAACTTCTCTCTTGAATGATTTTGCTTTGGGTTGGTGAAGAGTTGTTGAGAAGCACTTAAGACCTCCCTTTTATAGCCCAAAAAGCAAATATAGCCGTTAGAGATAAAGTAGAGAAGATTTGAAATTCAAATCAAACCTGAAAAGCTGTCAGTCGCGTCCCAGGCGCTCCGGGGACGTCTCCGCTACAGCGAGAGACGTCTCACCTACAGGATTTTACTTTTTACTTTATCTGGGGTCGACTCGGCACTTTACGGGGACGTCTCGCCTTGTCTGTGCTTTTTGAGTGGGGACGACTCCGCTTCTTTGGGGACGACTCCGCTTCTTTGTCTCTGAAAAACTTGCCCTCTGGAATTCCCTGAGAGAGTCGTCTCCGCTCTTTCAGGGGACGTCTCCGCTTGTGTCCACTTTATGCGTGGGGACGACTCCGCTATCTCAGAGTCGACTCCGCTTCCTTATCACCGCAAAAACCATTCTATGGAAAACCCTGAGAGAGCCGTCTCCGCCATCTTGGGGACGTCTCGGGGAGTCTCCTTGAGAAACGTCTTTCTGCCGCCACTGAGAGAGTCGACTCCGCTTCTGAGAGAGTCGACTCCGCTAACGCGGGGACGACTCGGCAGGTGCCGGGGACGACTCCAAGTGTGCCAGTTCTTCCTGTTTGTGCCAGAGACGTCTCTGAAACTATCAGGAGACGTCTCGGCTGTCCCTGAACTTTTTCTTTAGCTCAAAATATTCTTCAATAAATTCATAAAAATTGTGGGAACTTGCCTAGACATTTCTTAACAATTTTCTAAGTAAAACACATGAATTCCTCAATCGAATTGTTAAGATATAATGGAATTTTACTCTAGTGTTTTGTATTCATCAAAATCCATTAGGGGGTCAACACCTGGCTTAGCGCTGGAAGAATTTCCTGAGGCCTAACCCTCGGATGCCTGGCTTAGTGCCAGAAGAATTTCCTGAGGCCTAACCCTCGGATGCCTGGCTTAGCGCCGGAAGAATTTCCTGAGGCCTAACCCTCGGATGCCTGGCTTAGTGCCGGAAGAATTTCCTGAGGCCTAACCCTCGGATGCCTGGCTTAGTGCCGGAAGAATTTCCTGAGGCCTAACCCTCAGATATCTGGCCTAGCGCCAGAAGAATTTCAAGAGTCGGGAGTCAGCGAGACGCTACCAAGAGTTAGAAAAAAGAAGGACGAAAGTGAAATGAAGAAACTCTATTTGCATTAACTTTCATTGTTTCAGGGCCGAGACCCATACAACTTGGCAAAACGCCAACACACAAAGAAAAGTACAGAGGGTCAGCTTGGAGGAACCCCCGGGTCGGGAACATCCGGCACGTCTGCAAGGGGTAGGGAGACGGTTGGAGAATCAACAGGCAATGGCGCCGGAGGGGAGTCGAGAAGGGAGATCCCACTCAGGTCAATTTCGGGGTACTTAGCCGACACCCTTGCCAGGCCTTCCTCAAAGCCTAAGACAAAGGAGTCGGACCCCGCATCCGACATGTCACGGACGAACTCGTCAGACTGACGATAGGCCTGTACCGCCCCCGACATGTCACGGGTGAACTCGGCGGACTGACGATAAGCCTGTACCGCCTGACGCCCGATCTCCGCACTCTTCTCGGCCAGCGCCGCCTCTGCTCGCTCCATAATCTGAGCTTTTGCCTCCAAGACCTTCGCCACAATCCGGTCATCCGCCTCGGAGGAGGAGACCCTCAGCAGATCAGCGTGGGCCTCCTTGTGCTTCGCCTCGGCAGCGATGTGAGCAGCCTCAGCCTCCTCCAGGCGCGAATGAAGCTCCTGGTCGCTCGCGCGGGACTTCTCCAAGGCCGACTCCAATTCGCCCAGCTTGGCTTCAAGAGACCGGGTCCGGTTGCGGGCGTTGTCGGCTGACCGCTGGGCCTTCTCCCACCTCTCCCGGTAGTCGGCAGCCTTCCGGGACTGCTTCTCGGCCCGCTCCTCCGCCTTCTTGATCTCGCCCTCGAGACCCGAGGCAACCTTGAGTTGCTCCCGAGCCTCCAACAGTTGCTTCTCGAGGGTGGCGAAGCCGAGTGCCCGCTCTTCGGCCACCTGGAGCCTTGTCTCGAGGTCCCTGGTCGTCCTCCCCGCCGCAGCCTGACCTCCCTCCTCTACTGCCTTCAGTTGGCTCTCGGCCCTCGCCAGAAGCCTCGCCTGTTCCTCGTAGCACTCCTCTAGGCGGATCATGTACTGGGCGAGCTAAGAGATAGGAAAAACGAGGGCGTCAGGCGGGGATCAACAGAGCCTATAAATGATGAAAGCGACCGAAAGAACACTCACCGACATGAGATAGACGCAGCTGGCAGCCCCAACGTCAGGGACCCTCATCTCCCGGACCTGCCTGCGGTCCTTCTCCAGCAGTACCGTCTCGATGAGGTTTCGGGCGCCGGCGAAAGTGAAGGCCGACCCCGACTTCTCCCCGAAGTCGGACGGTGGTTCTGCAGCCTTACCCTTACCCATCGCTTGGGGAAGAGTCATGCTGACCATGCTCGGGGCGGGGACCGCCCCTGGAATTGACAGGGTCCCGCTCGGCCGGGGCCTCGGCGCGTCCCTCCTCGTATCATCCGGAGCCGACCGAGTCGAAGGCTGGGCTGGGGACCGATCACGTCCGACCCGTCCATCTCGGGCGCGCCCGGGTGATGCCTCCGGAGAAACGGTAGTCTCGGCATCGGAGGGCTGATACAGCGTCAACTCCCGGTCCGCGCCCGCGGCGTCCCCCTGATCGGTGGGTCCGGACCCGTCTGTCGGCGTCGGAGTCGCCTGCCGGCGGGACTTCTTCGCCGGTGGGGCCCCGCTCGGAGGAGCTCGTTTCTTCCTCCGGACTGCTTCCAGTAGGGACGTCCTACCAACAGCCGTTGCCTTGTCCGACCGCATGACGTCGTCGATCTCTGCAAAAAGGACGAGGTGGTCAGAGGTTGAGAAACTGAAGGAAAGAACGAGACGAAAGAGGAGAAAGGAGCTAAAAAAGAAATGGTGGCGGGCTCACGGTCAGCGGGGACCGAGCTCAGACCGACGTTCACCAAGGTATCCTCGGAAATAAGGCGAGCCACCGGGGGGAGCCGGCCCTCGGCAACCAACTCCTTCAAGACGGCGACGCCATCGGATTCCTCCCTCGACAACCTCGATAGGCCAATCGGGGACTTCATCGGCGTCTCCCAGGTTGCCCTGATTCCCCAAGAGGGATCTGCGTCAATGAAAAAGAAGCGCCCCTTCCAGCCGTGAATGGAGGTAGGAGCCTCCTTGACGAGGCCGCACCCTCGCCGCGCCGCAAAGCACCACCACCCTTTATCCTGGGGGTGGCCGCTCAGGCCGTAGCATTCCCAAAAGACATTCAGGGTGGCGGGAACCTCGTGCATGCGGCAGAGAACCTGAAAGGCCGTCAGGGCACGCCATGAGTTCGGCACCAGTTGCGTCGGCGCCACTCTTAAACCCCGAAGCACCTGAACGACTAAGTTTGAGGGGGGAAAGCGGAACCCGGCCTGAAGAATGCCCTCATTGATGGCAACCTTCCCTGGAGGAGGATGGGACATCCTCTCCTTAGGCCCCGGGAGTGTAACATTGCAGGCCTCGGGAAGGTTGTATCGAGCCACGAACCTATCTAGGTCTTCGGCGACCAACTCCGACTTAATGCGGTCTGCTCTCACTTCGCCCATCCCTAATGGCCAGTGAATCTACGATCAGGACAGGGTCAAGAAGGGGAAAAGGACCGGAACGACTGGAGTACACTAATACAAAAGGAGAGTATGGAGAGCCCTAAATTAAAGAATGGGGCAACTCACCGGAAGAGAAGGAAGAACGGCTCCGAGAGCGTCAAAGGAGGAGCAAGCGAACAGTCCGACGGCGATGACGGCAGCGCAAAGGAGAAACTCGAAGATGTCTGTAAAGAGAAAGGCGGACGGAGGAGGACCCCCGGTTAAATAGGCGGAAAGGTGGGTGACGCCTCGGTGACGCCAGAGGACGCCTGGCTGCCGAAGGGTCGCTCGCGCCCCAAAGGCGAATCGACGCCATTAAGGAAGGATGTCCGCCGAAATCCTCAGACTGCCAGGTCAGCAACAACCGCCATACGCCATAAAGAAGGCGGGGAGCTCGAAGCGCGCGCGCCTCTCCGAGGGATGGCGGCAATCTCGAAGCATCACTTCCTTCACCCGTTCCCCTTCTGGTTCCAGGCTCGGAAGTGGGGGGCTACTGTTACGGGGGAACTCGGCCACCATGCCCCACGTGACCGGCACGCGTGCCCAAGAAGACTACAGCTGCCCCTTGATCCAGTAACCCGACCCCGAGTCGGATATCTTCGGCTTCGCAGCCCGACCCCGAGTCGGCTGCCCCTTGATCCAGCAGTCCGACCTCGAGTCGGATATCTTTGGCTTCACAGCCCGACCCCGAGTCGGCTGCCCCTTGATCCAGCAATCCGACCCCGAGTCGGCAATCTCTCGACAACGACAGGCTGTTCCCCTGAAGCACGCCGCGACCCTCTGCTCCACTACTCCCTGCAACGGTCGTATCCGGCGCTGCTCCACGATCTCCTGTAACAGCCGTACAAAGCGGAGCTCCACTACGCCCTGTCATGGCCGTACCCAGCGCTGCCCCACGACGCCCTGTAACGGCCATGTCAGTGGCAACTCCATCGTGCCACACGATGACCAACCCCCCAGAAGGACCCCCCAGCCTGGTATATATGCGGCTGGGGGGAGAAGGGGGGAGGTAAGCGAGAACTTCCAGAGCATTCTCTTACTTGCTACTATTATCTCTCCTTCTCCTCCAATCTCCTCTGACTTGATCGTCGGAGGGCCCCCACTACCCCAGTGGTGGTGCGAGGCTTGCTTGCAGGTTTCCCGGTGGAAGGTGGAGCGCATGTTGGAAACCCGCCCATGCCGCTGATATTTCAAAAATTTTCAGATGGCAGCGGAATCGGCATGCGCGAGTTCGACGTTCATCACATGAACGTTGTTTCGAGACCTTTCGTAATTAGGTAAGAATTAAAACTTTTAAAAACAATAGGAAGATCAAATCTTCACCTTGCGCGGGTAGATGATCACCGCGAATCTGAATTCGTGGTTTTAGGGAGAGGGTTCGCTTGAAGCCGTTCAAACGTCCGGCCTCTACGGGTATCCACACGAAGTAGAGAACCGATCAAAGCTTTCTTGTCTTCCCGGGGTGCTAGCTCCCTTGCAAAGACTCCTTTGATGGCTGATCTCTTCTCTTTCTTTCAACTCTTGAAAGTGCTTGAGAAGAGGAAGAAGAAGGATGAAGAAGAGGAAGTAGATGAACCCCTGCACAGCCTTCTTTCTGTTGCTTGCGCAGGATGAAGAAAAGGAAGAGGAGGAGGCCGCCAACACTTGGAGGTTCCTTCTTTCTTGCTTGCGGCTGCAACTAAGAGGGAGGAAGAGGGTGGCCACGGCACAAGGGAAGAGGGCTCCAATACCTAGGGCGCCGGCCTCATGGTGCTTCTTATAGCCATCAAGGGCTCCTCCAAAGTAGGAGCCCTAGATGGTTTTCCAAAGAAAGAAAGGGGGGTGCGCCGGCCCCTCTCTCTCCTTCAATCCGCACCATCCAAGATGAGAGGGGCTGATGCCCCTCTTACTTGGTTAACCTAATCCTCTTCCAAAGAGGATTAGGTGCCTCTCTCATGGTTTAATCCTAATCTAATTAGGATTGGCCAAATTTGGGTTCAATCTATACTAGTCCTAATCCAATTAGGACTTGAATGAACCATGACTCAATTGAACTCTTCAATCCTAATCCAATTAGGAGTCATGTTGATTCATTAGATTATTAATTAATTTAGACTTAAGGAATCCTAATCCAATTAGGATTTGTTTAATTTTAGTCCTAATCCAATTAGGACTCTACTTGAATCCGAAGTCCTAATCCAATTAGGATTTCTAGGAATCCTACTCCAAGTCGGAATCCAATTTTTAATTCAAAACTCCTAATCTCATTAGGATTGAGGAATCCTATTCCAAGTAGGAATCCCAGTCCTAATCCAATTAGAACTCTAGGTATCCTACCCGAAGTAGGATTCTTGTTTCAAGTCCAATTAATTAATTCCTTTTTCCTTCTTCAACTTCTTATCAATCAAATTGATTTCTTGTGATTCCTAATCACGATTTCAACCATCGGATCGGTCAATACTTCTAGTGTGTGTGACCCCATAGGTTCTATTCTGACTGGTAGTGAGATATATTGTGATCTCTATCACTATATCATTGAAAACTCCTTTCAATGGGTTGGAACGATTCCAACTCAACTCATTAGGGTTTATCGATCATCAAGATAATCCCTATGAGTCCCACCATCCACCAGTGACACCTAGCAGCATGTAGTGGCTACCCAGCAGAATGGAATGATGAACCTCTAGGTGCAGTTAACGTGTGATACAGTCCTACTATCGTGGATCCCTACAGGACGGAGGTCATGGACAACTCGTCAAACCCCATCGTCTGTCATATGTCAAGATTTATTCGACTTGAGTTCGATAGTGGAAAACTCTTTCTCCACTTTACTGCCCTGGCCAAGGTCTTAGAACTCAGTCTAACAAATCACATAGGATCACTCCTCTTCTATCAAGGTCGATAGATTCCTTGTAGGTGCATACCCTACTCCTACAGTGAACCTACTGCAGCCAATCTACACTGCATGGACCCATATGGCTAGAGACCATGTATGTGTGCAGTCAAACTACAATAACCTCACTGTGAGTAGCCGAAGCACCGCAGGTCAAAGGACCAGTCACACTACTGCAACATCAAGTAAGTCACTGACGAGTGGATAGACATCCAAGTGACTTCTTGTCTTGGTCACGCTCAGTACCCTTGTTCTCTAACAAGCACCTGCACTATCACTTCAGTGTCCCTACACTGTGGACTCAAGTCTCGTCCATCCAGAAGGAAAGTGATCTGTGCACTGATCGGATCGATCACCGTCCTCGTGATGATCCATTGATCAGGAGCATTTAGAAATTAATCACCAATGATACATGGCTCAAATTCTCAACTCTTGAGAATATGTATCATCATCTTATTAATTTCTTGGACGATTCATAGACACATAAATAATATGAATGAAAAGATGCCTTTTATTTATTCAATAATAAATAGTCAAGTACAAAATTATGTCCCTAGAATCAACAATGTGTCAGCCAAATTGGCTTCTAGGGCATACATCTAACAATCTCCCACTTGCACTAAAGCCAATTGGTCATATATCTTAGGCCCATCTTCTCAAGGTGGGCTTCAGTCTTTTGCTGACTCAGCTGCTTAGTGAAAGGGTCTGCCACGTTATCCGCGGAGTCTACTCTCTGCACCTCTACATATTTCTTCTCCACATAGTCGCGTATGAGGTGAAAGCGCCGCTCTATATGCTTAGACTTCTGATGAGACCTTGGCTCCTTAGCAAGGGCTATGGCGCCATTGTTATCGCAGTAGAGTGTTATGGCATCTGATGTCATCACATCCAGCTCTGCAATGAATTTCTTGAACCAGAAGCCTTCCTTAGCAGCTTCAGAGGCGGCGATGTATTCGGCTTCCATAGTAGAATCAGCAATGATCGGTTGTTTAGAACTCTTCCAATTCACCGTACCACCATTGCACAAGAACACATATCCAGATGTTGACTTCCTGTCATCGACATCAGTCATGAAGTCTGAATCTGTGTACCCTTCTACCTTTAACTCTGATGATCCTCCAAAAACCAAGAATAAATCTTTAGTTCTTCTCAAGTACTTAAGAATATTCTTCACAGCTGTCCAGTGTTCTTCACCTGGATTCGACTGATATCTGCTTGTGACACTCACAGCAAGAGCTATATCAGGTCGTGTACATAGCATGGCATACATGAGGCTTCCTATTGCTGATGCATAAGGAATCTTGCTCATGCGTTGAATCTCCTCAGATGTGTTGGGGCACATCTTCTTGGAGAGATGAATTCCATGCCTTAGGGGTAAGAGACCCCTCTTGGAGTTTTCCATGCTGAACCTCTTCAGCACCTCCTCTATGTACATCTTCTGTGAAAGGCCAAGCATCCTTTTAGATCTATCTCTATAGACCTTTATTCCCAAAATATAGGATGCTTCCCCAAGGTCTTTCATGGAGAATTCTTTTGACAACCAGACCTTGACCGAGGTTAACATGGGAATATCATTCCCAATCAGGAGAATGTCATCTACGTACAGTACGAAAAAAATGACAGCACTCCCACTAACCTTTTTATAAACACATGGTTCCTCTTCGTTTTTGATGAAATCAAACATTTTGATTGCATCATCGAAACGAGTGTTCCAACTCCGAGAGGCTTGCTTTAGTCCATAGATGGACCTTTGCAGCTTGCAGACCTTGTGATCTCCATCACTGGAAGTGAAACCCAAAGGCTGTTCCATATAGATATCTTCATCAAGATATCCATTCAGGAAAGCAGTTTTCACATCCATCTGCCAGATTTCATAGTCATGAAATGCTGCAATGGCAAGCAATGTCCGGATGGATTTTAGCATGGCTACAGGTGAAAAGGTCTCCTGATAGTCAATACCTTCGCGCTGACTATACCCTTTCGCCACAAGCCTTGCCTTATAGGTCTCTACCTCTCCATCCGAACCTATTTTCCTTTTGTAGATCCATTTGCATCCAATAGGTACAATACCTTCTGGTGGATCTACTAAGGTCCAGACTTGGTTGGAATGCATGGAGTCTATCTCTGACTTCATAGCTTTCAGCCATTTCTCGGAATCGATATCAGATATCGCCTCGTTGTAGGTTTTGGGATCCTGTATGTGATCCCTATCTCCCACTAGGAACATTTCCTCGGTATCCTCTTCTAGTATACCTAAGTATCTATCGGGAGGATGGGAGACCCTACTAGATCTACGAGGTGGTTGAGGGACATCGTGTACTGGCTCCTTATGAATAGGTTCTATAGGATCCATGACTCGTTGCTTTTCAGAGACTTTCTCTTCAAGCTCAATTTTCCTCCCACTGCCTCTATCAAGGATAAACTGATTTTCCAAGAAGATGGCATGACGGCTCACAAACACATTGTGATCCTCTGAGACGTAAAAATTGTATCCTAATGACTCTTTAGGATATCCTATAAAACGAGCACTTATGGTCCTAGCCTCTAACTTGTCCGCCTGTAGTCGCTTGACGTGGGCCGGACACCCCCAAATCTTGAGATGACCCAGACTTGGTTTCTTACCATGCCATATCTCATACGGTGTGGTAGGAACGGATTTAGAGGGAACTCTATTCAATAAATAAATCGCTGTGAGTAAGGCATCTCCCCAAAGAAACATAGGTAAATCAGTGAAGCTCATCATGGACCTGACCATATCCAATAGGGTCCGATTCCTCCTCTCTGACACCCCGTTGAGTTGAGGTGTACCCGGAGGTGTCCATTGTGAGACTATGCCGTTTTCTTTGAGATAGTCCCGGAATTCCCCACTAAGGTATTCTCCTCCTCGATCTGATCGAAGGGCCTTAAGAGGTTTTCCAGTTTGTTTTTCTACTTCATTCTTGAACTCTTTGAACTTTTCAAAGGATTCAGACTTGTGTCTCATAAGATACACATACCCATACCGTGAATAATCATCGGTAAAGGTAATGAAGTATGAATAACGTCCCCTGGCTAGCACATCGAATGGGCCACATACATCTGTATGTACTAGGGTAAGTATTTCGGTGGTCCTCTCCCCATGTCCTACAAAGGGCAGTCTAGCCATCTTTCCTTGAAGACAGGACTCGCAAACTGGATATGACTCGGAAGTCAATGAGCCTAAAAGCCCATCTTTATCCATTTTGTTCATTCTGTCCTCTCCAATATGGCCAAGCCTAAGGTGCCACAAATACCTTTGGTTTATCTCATCTCTGGATCTTTTGGATCCTTTGGCACTCACATCTTGCTCGGTAACATTCACAGATACATCCATATGTAAATGATAGAGACTGTCAATCATGAAACCACGTGCGACTATTTTATTTCTTAAATAAATAGAACAGCAGTCTTTGTCAAATGTAAAAACATGACCTTCCTGTGCTAGACATGAAACAGAAATCAAATTTCTGCTAGCAACAGGTACATAATAGCAGTCTCTAAGTATTAAACTAAATTCAGACGGTAGTCGCAGATGGTAGGTGCCCACAGCCACAGCAGCAACTTTTGCCCCGTTGCCAACCCGAAGGGTTACCGCACCTTCCGCCAGTCTTCTACTTTCCTTTAGACCCTGCATGGTAGTGCACAAATGAGCACTAGAACCAGAATCTATAACCCAACTAGAAGTAGAAGAAACCGTTAGATTAGTTTCAATAATGAGCAAGTCTATACCTTCTGAAGGTGTGTCACCTTTCTTGTTCTTCAGGCTCTCGAGGTATGAAGGACAGTTTCTCTTCCAGTGGCCTTCGACATTGCAGTGGAAACATTTTCCTTTGTCGTTAGCCTTTTTCTTTTGAACTTCCTTCTTTGGCTTCTTGTCTTTCTTCTGCTTCTTTGCAGGCTTCTTTTTCTTCCAAGTAGACTTTCTCTTGGAACCAGAAGTCAACTCAGCAGCGAGGACATTGCCCCTTGAACCTTTCAAGGCTCCCTCAGCAGTTACCAACATGTTGATTAGTTCAGTCTTAGTGCATTCAATCTTATTCATGTGGTAGTTTACTATAAACTGACCAAATGAATCAGGAAGTGACTGTAGGATCAAATCCACTTGCAATTCCTTGTGCATGTCCGTACCGAGCTTCTCAAGCTCCTCTAGGTCCTTGATCATGGTCAGACCGTGATCATGGACAGACTGCCCCTCGCGCATCTTCGCTTTGAAAAGCCTCTTGGACACTTCAAAACGAGCTGTGCGACTTTGCTCACCATACAACTCTTGCAGGTGTGCCAGTATGTCCCTAGCAGTCTTTATATTTTCATGCTGGCATTGGAGTTCATTAGACATAGATGCCATCATATAGCATTTTACTCTAATGTCATCGTCCAACCACTTTTTATGCATCTCACGCTGAACATCAGTGGGACGTGCTGGTAATGTGGGGATATCTGAATCGAGTATGTAGCCTATCTTCTCACAGTCCAAAACTATTTTGAGATTTCTAAGCCAGTCCTTGAAATTGGTTCCGGTCAGTCGGTTGGTCTCAAGAATACGGGTCAAAGGGTTTGAAGCCGACATTGTATCTGCAGAGAGTAAAGATTCTAGTTAGACTTTTGTACTTGATCCTAATCTGTCCTAAGGTCTTTTAGAACAAATTGTGACTCCCACTATTTTCTCGAATTCCTCACACTCCCCTGGTAGGAAAACGGAAATCCCACACGACTAGGGTTTCTAGTGGGTACTGCGGTCCCACCAATTTACATGCCACCTCACCTAACAGTTATTGGTGACACATAGATGGATGAGTGTACAACTCTTGTACAATGCTTCTCAAGCATGTTGCAGTGCAACTTGGTCTCTAAGCCATGAAGACCTCACCTAACAGTTATTGGTCTCATTTCTTAGTTAAGTCAGACCCACTGTATAACCGTAGGAATAAAGTCGTCATTGGGTCCTCACCTAACAGTTATTGGTGCCCAACCCCACCTTTACCCTACAACATCTCATGTCTATAGAGAGGTCCAGCCCCCCAATGCAACTTGACCACTGTATCCAGCCGAGACAAGTCAACATCAGAAAGGCCTTAGCAGCTCTACTACAGTGGAAGACCTATTGACTTAATATTGGTTAATCAGGTCTTAGTGTTTGCAACTTGAGCCTTTCATAAGAGGTAATCGAACAATTGGCCAGGTAAGCAGGTGGGAGGCTCCCCTTACTCAGAGAGTAAGGTCCTAATTAAGTAACCACCTTTCATGCTTTCCTAGACACCAATTAGATCAATTAATCTAATATGACTTGCTCATGTCGGTTCACTCTCGACTTGATTGAGGAGGTTTTGATTTAGGTCTCAATTGGGTTTGCTACATCACATGTAGACCTATCTACCCGACTCTCATTCACATCACATGCAAACGGCGCATTGCAGGCAGTTATAATCGCGGCAATAATTAAAGCTAAACTTTAACTAGGTGATGATCATGGATTCTAATTAGGTCGTATTACAAGCACAAGCACATCAATTGATCAAGTGGTCTTCAACTCTTGAATTGGTTCCAAGCCTCCTTGATTCGATCCTTGATCAACCCTTGATCCCATCGCCATCAACCGCTTGGATCACCTTTCATCTCATGCCTTTGCTTCAACTTGATCGTTGATGTACATCACATCACAGAAATACAACCAGATGTAAAATAAAAATAAAAATAATTTACATCTCCTTTTAGGAGGCACGCAGGCCTCTCAAAACATCAAATAAGATGCATGCAAGCATCTGAAAAATTACATGACATCGCAGATCACATCGCAGGTCATTACATTTGACACCAAAAGGGGTTGAATCCTATGATCATCACCGTATGCTACAATTATAATTTTCAGATCTGAAACTTAACTGATTATATCATGACATAGGTCGCTGATCATGCTAATCATGATTCTAAACTTTGTAATCCCATTAACAATGCAATTAGAATCATCTTTTTATCACATAAAAATCAGCATGTAAAAATCAGCACCCCTGAAAAATCTGCATGCAGAATTTTTCAGCATGCATGATCATTTAATTTTCAGATCTAATATGCCTTTAGATATTTAATTTTTACCTTAATCTACGAAACCTGGCTCTGATACCACTGTTGGAAACCCGCCCATGCCGCTGATATTTCAAAAATTTTCAGATGGCAGCGGAATCGGCATGCGCGAGTTCGACGTTCATCACATGAACGTTGTTTCGAGACCTTTCGTAATTAGGTAAGAATTAAAACTTTTAAAAACAATAGGAAGATCAAATCTTCACCTTGCGCGGGTAGATGATCACCGCGAATCTGAATTCGTGGTTTTAGGGAGAGGGTTCGCTTGAAGCCGTTCAAACGTCCGGCCTCTACGGGTATCCACACGAAGTAGAGAACCGATCAAAGCTTTCTTGTCTTCCCGGGGTGCTAGCTCCCTTGCAAAGACTCCTTTGATGGCTGATCTCTTCTCTTTCTTTCAACTCTTGAAAGTGCTTGAGAAGAGGAAGAAGAAGGATGAAGAAGAGGAAGTAGATGAACCCCTGCACAGCCTTCTTTCTGTTGCTTGCGCAGGATGAAGAAAAGGAAGAGGAGGAGGCCGCCAACACTTGGAGGTTCCTTCTTTCTTGCTTGCGGCTGCAACTAAGAGGGAGGAAGAGGGTGGCCACGGCACAAGGGAAGAGGGCTCCAATACCTAGGGCGCCGGCCTCATGGTGCTTCTTATAGCCATCAAGGGCTCCTCCAAAGTAGGAGCCCTAGATGGTTTTCCAAAGAAAGAAAGGGGGGTGCGCCGGCCCCTCTCTCTCCTTCAATCCGCACCATCCAAGATGAGAGGGGCTGATGCCCCTCTTACTTGGTTAACCTAATCCTCTTCCAAAGAGGATTAGGTGCCTCTCTCATGGTTTAATCCTAATCTAATTAGGATTGGCCAAATTTGGGTTCAATCTATACTAGTCCTAATCCAATTAGGACTTGAATGAACCATGACTCAATTGAACTCTTCAATCCTAATCCAATTAGGAGTCATGTTGATTCATTAGATTATTAATTAATTTAGACTTAAGGAATCCTAATCCAATTAGGATTTGTTTAATTTTAGTCCTAATCCAATTAGGACTCTACTTGAATCCGAAGTCCTAATCCAATTAGGATTTCTAGGAATCCTACTCCAAGTCGGAATCCAATTTTTAATTCAAAACTCCTAATCTCATTAGGATTGAGGAATCCTATTCCAAGTAGGAATCCCAGTCCTAATCCAATTAGAACTCTAGGTATCCTACCCGAAGTAGGATTCTTGTTTCAAGTCCAATTAATTAATTCCTTTTTCCTTCTTCAACTTCTTATCAATCAAATTGATTTCTTGTGATTCCTAATCACGATTTCAACCATCGGATCGGTCAATACTTCTAGTGTGTGTGACCCCATAGGTTCTATTCTGACTGGTAGTGAGATATATTGTGATCTCTATCTCTATATCATTGAAAACTCCTTTCAATGGGTTGGAACGATTCCAACTCAACTCATTAGGGTTTATCGATCATCAAGATAATCCCTATGAGTCCCACCATCCACCAGTGACACCTAGCAGCATGTAGTGGCTACCCAGCAGAATGGAATGATGAACCTCTAGGTGCAGTTAACGTGTGATACAGTCCTACTATCGTGGATCCCTACAGGACGGAGGTCATGGACAACTCGTCAAACCCCATCGTCTGTCATATGTCAAGATTTATTCGACTTGAGTTCGATAGTGGAAAACTCTTTCTCCACTTTACTGCCCTGGCCAAGGTCTTAGAACTCAGTCTAACAAATCACATAGGATCACTCCTCTTCTATCAAGGTCGATAGATTCCTTGTAGGTGCATACCCTACTCCTACAGTGAACCTACTGCAGCCAATCTACACTGCATGGACCCATATGGCTAGAGACCATGTATGTGTGCAGTCAAACTACAATAACCTCACTGTGAGTAGCCGAAGCACCGCAGGTCAAAGGACCAGTCACACTACTGCAACATCAAGTAAGTCACTGACGAGTGGATAGACATCCAAGTGACTTCTTGTCTTGGTCACGCTCAGTACCCTTGTTCTCTAACAAGCACCTGCACTATCACTTCAGTGTCCCTACACTGTGGACTCAAGTCTCGTCCATCCAGAAGGAAAGTGATCTGTGCACTGATCGGATCGATCACCGTCCTCGTGATGATCCATTGATCAGGAGCATTTAGAAATTAATCACCAATGATACATGGCTCAAATTCTCAACTCTTGAGAATATGTATCATCATCTTATTAATTTCTTGGACGATTCATAGACACATAAATAATATGAATGAAAAGATGCCTTTTATTTATTCAATAATAAATAGTCAAGTACAAAATTATGTCCCTAGAATCAACAATGTGTCAGCCAAATTGGCTTCTAGGGCATACATCTAACAGCGCAATCAACACCAACCAAGGCAACTCAAACGGAACCCCGTTCACACCGCTGTGCCAATCGTTCTCGGTTTGGACCACCAGCAACACCTTTATTGTTGATCATTCTAGAAAGGTATGGGCTTTTGCTTTGAAATCCAAGGATCAAGTCTTGGATATATTTAAACACTTTCATGTCATGGTTGAAAGAGAGACAGGCAAGAAGCTAAAGTGCATCAGGACAGATAATGGAGGTGAGTACAGAGGGCCATTTGAAAAATATTGCAAAGACTATGGCATTAAGCTCCAAAAGACAGTTCCTAAAACACCGCAAGAAAATGGAGTTGCAGAGAGAATGAATAGAACAATTGTAGAGAGAATCAGATGTATGCTCTCTCATGCAAAGTTGCCAAAACCATTTTGGGGTGAAGCTATGAGGACTGCAGTGGATTTGATCAACCTTTCTCCATCGGCTCCTTTGGATGGTGATGTGCCAGAAAGAGTTTGGACAGAAAAAGATGTATCCTACAGTTATTTGAAGGTGTTTGGATGCAAGACATTTGTTCACATTCCAAAAGATGAAAGGTCTAAGCTTGATGGAAAGTCTAAATAATGTATTTTCTTAGGTTATGGCCATGAAGAATTTGGATACAGGTTGTGGGATCCAAAAGACAAAAAGGTGATCAGGAGTAGAGATGTTGTCTTCTTTGAAGATCAGTTTATTGAAGACTTTGGAAAGCAAGAGAAGCCGAAGTATTTGAACAGTTCTCCAATTAATCTTGATCCAGTTCCTCCACCTATGGTACATGATGATGATAGGGAGATGTGCAGGATGACAGTGAGCATAGTGATACAGGTGCTAGTGAGGGTTCTACAGGTGATAATGGTCACAGTGAAGCTTCAAAACATGGTGAGCTATCAAGTCAGTCTGAAATGACAGAACCAGAGGTCAGAAGGTCTACTAGACAGCATAGAGCATCATCTAGATATCCTGCTTCAGAGTATGTTTTTCTTACAGATGAGGGGGAGCCAAAATGCATCCAAGAAGTGCAGAATCATAAGGACAAGGATAAATGGTTTCAAGCTATGCAAGAAGAAATAAAATCCTTATATGAAAATCATACTTTTGATTTGGTAAAGCTTCCTAAGGGTAAGAGACCACTCAAGAACAAATGGGTATACAGATTAAAGGAGGATGAGAGCGGCTTAAAACCTAAGTACAAAGCAAGATTAGTTGTGAAGGGCTTTGGTCAGAAGAAAGGTATAGATTTTGATGAAATTTTTGCTCCGGTTGTGAAAATGTCATCTCTTCGGATTATATTGGGTTTGGCAGCTAGTATGGACCTTGAGATTGAACAACTTGATGTGAAGACAGCCTTCTTGCATGAAGACCTAGAGGAAGAAATTTATATGGAGCAACCTGAGGGGTTTAAAACTAAGGGCAAAGAACATCTTGTTTGCAAGTTGAAGAAAAGCTTATATGGGCTTAAACAAGTACCAAGGCAATGGTATAAAAAGTTCGATTCTTTCATGATGGGCCACGACTACAAGAGGACAAAATCCGATCATTGCGTCTATGTGTAAAGGTTTAGTGATGGTGATTTTATTATTCTATTGTTTTATGTAGATGATATGTTGATTATTGGCCGTGATACTAACAAAATTGATAGGTTGAAGAAAGACTTAAGCAAGTCGTTTGCCATGAAAGATATGGGGCCCGTAAAGCAAATGCTTGGCATGAGAATTTCTCGTGATAGAAAGATCAAGAAGCTTTGGCTATCACAAGAAAAGTATATTGAAAGGATGCTCGAGCGGTTTAATATGGAAAAGGCTAAACCGATTTCCTCTCCACTTGCAAATCATTTCAAACTCACAAACAAGCAATGTCCTACAAATGAAAGGGAGAAAGAGGAGATGCAAAAGGTACCCTATGCTTCAGCAGTAGGAAGTTTGATGTATGCTATGGTGTGTACAAGACCAGACATAGCATATGCAGTTGGTGTTGTGAGCAGATTTCTCTCGAATCCTGGCAAAGAACATTGGGCTGCAGTCAAATGGATACTTAGATACCTTAGAGGTACTTCCAAAGCTTGCTTATGCTTTGGAAATGGAAAAACTATACTAGAAGGATTCACAGATGCAGATATGGCTGGTGATATTGATACTCGAAAGTCTACATCGGGATACATGATGACTTTTGCAGAAATGTGAACGCGCAAATTGCAGAAATGTGTTGCTTTGTCCACTACAGAGGCTGAATATATTGCGGTGACAGAGGCATGTAAGGAAATGTTGTGGATGAAAAGATTCCTCCAAGAATTGGGCTTGAAACAAGAAAAGTATACTCTCTTTTGTGATAATCAGAGTGCCATTCATCTTAGCAAGAATCCCAGCTTTCATTCAAGGTCGAAGCACATTGATGTGAGGTATCATTAGATTCGGGATGTGTTGGAAGAAAAGCTTTTGCATCTAGAAAAAATCCATACCGATGAGAATGGGTCGGATATGATGACTAAAATTTTGCTTAAGAAGAAGCATGACATTTGTATGCTTAAGGCAAGCTTGGTGGAGCCTCTCACATAAGATGGGAGGGGGAGAATTGTTGGCCGAGTCCCACCTTATGTGAGGTGGGACCCAGCAATTTAAATAAAGAAAAAAAAAGAAAAAAAAAGGGGAAACAAAAAGAGGGAAAAGAGGGGTTAGGGTTTATTATTCTATTAGAGGGTGGATGAGAAGAAAACAAAAAGAGAGTAGCCGTCTTGGGAGAAGTGCTTGTGGAATCCATCTCAAGGAGGAGGTGAAGATCTTATTCAAGGCATTTCAAGAGGAAGAAGAACCTTGTGCAAACCTACACTCGGTGAGATTGTTCTCATTTTATTATTGGAGCCTAAACTCTTTTTCATATAAACTCTTTGTTTGTGATCCAAAGAAGAGATCCTTGATATATGTGATCCTCTAGCTTAGCCTAGAGAAGATACTTTGTAAGCCCATTATTGTTGATAGTGGAGGTTTGTGGTGGACTTAGGTCCGGTGGTTTTTTTTCCTCATATTGGAAGGTTTTTCACCTAAAAATTCTTGTCTCTTTCTTGTGGTTTGATTTTTGGTGGTTCTTACATTGATTAATTATTGTGGTATTCTCATTCTACTCACACAAAGATACGAAAGTTTTCATTTAGTGAAGGGGTCTTTCCTAACAGGTCCCAATAATCAATTATCTTTAGGAATATTGATTCAGTAGCTACAAGTCACTATGGTAGTATAATTTGTACTTATTGAATAAGTGTGTGAGTTTGGACGTGCATGAGCTTTGAGATGATAGAATCTAAAAAAATTACAAAGCTAGCTGTGGCTTTTGGACTTGCCAATCAGCAGTTTAAGTTCCGATGCTTCATGAGCATCCGGCCATATACTGTTACCAGATCAGACCAGAGGAGGCCGTTCATCAACAGTGGGACGTGGACTCTGATATAACATCATCAAATAGGTTGCTAAAGTTAAAACAAAAGCTATTCATTCCATCGCGGCATAGATATTGCTCCTACAAGCGTAGCTGCGCGAGGACAAAATGTAAAGTGCTAGATGTGATGTATCAAGACAAGACATCAAGGGCCGCTTAATTAAACAAAGAACCGTTCATTTAAGTTCCACCATCGTCTGTTTCCAATCTACCAGACTTGCTGATTATGACATTAGATTATTGTGAACGCGCAGCTTGCTGGTGGTTGAACCAAAAAAAAAAACCAAAGGGGGGAGAGAATGAATTTTATATTTCTATTCCATCACATTCGACATATGTTAGGTGGTATTTGATATGGGATGATCGTTGCAAGATCTAGAGTGATGTGGATGGAGGTGATAAGATCACCATTTTTGGTTGAACCACAATAATCCTAATTCAACCCCACTTCTCAAATCACCACCCAACTTAGAGAGAGAGGATTTTATATTTCTAATCCATCACATTCGATATATATTAGGGGGCATTTTATACGGAGTGATCATTGCAGAATCAGGAGTGATGTGCATAGAAGTGATAATATCACCACATTTGATTCGCTACAGTGATCCTACATGGTAGTGATTCCAACTCAACCCTGCTTCTTAAATCACCGCGATGAGATATCCATCATTGAGGACAAAAATACCCTTCAATGTAGCGAAAAAAGTAATATATTAGTATACCGTTAATATATTATGTCAATATTATATATGTATTATATTCTACTAATATTATTTTTATTATATTTATGATATATATTATATTATAATATTTTATTAATCATATTATTATCATATTATTATTTGATGATAATTTTAAATTATAGGAGAAATATATTAATGTATTTTATATTTATATAATAAAAGTATTTAATATATTACTTCAATTGCCTTACTTTCCTAATCAAAATAATAATAATAATCATTAAAAATAATATATTATAAGTATGAATAAAAATATTAACTCTATAATAATAATTAATATATCTTTATAAGATTCATAATTTATAGGACTAACAAATATATTTTTATATAAATATCAGTGGTAGTTTTGGTATTATATGGTGAGTGATCTTGGATTCTTATAGAATACCAAACATATTACTAGTGGATACTTGGAAATCTTTAATCACTGGAACATAGCCTACCAAACAAGGTGATCTTAAATTATTGAGGATTAGATTACTCAAATCACTGGTGATCTAAGGTCACCTCGGTGATCCCATTTGGGTCACTTAGGGCCGGCTCAACCCTTTGGCGACTGAGACGGTTGCCTAACGCCCTGGCTCAAATAAAGCCTACTGCAAGAAAGGCCTCAAAGACAAAACGAAAAGAAAAAAGGCATCTCTGTGAACGCCTTAGGCCGGCCTACTGTAGGAAAGACCAGAAAGATAAAACGGCCTTAGGCCCTCAAATATATATATTGGGCCGCTCCTGGGGTCACCAAATCCTATCTTAGAGGTTATATATACTAGTATACATATTTTATATAAGAAAAATAATACTGGTTGATAGGAGATTATGCTAGTTAAAAAAAAAAAAATACGAGCTGATATAGGCTGTTAAGTGACCTCTAAAGTCACCCTAATAAAATCGTACTCACAAACAAAAAAAGACAATACAAGATGATATAATTTCAAAAAAAAATCCCACCGCATTTCAGAAAAAAGAAAACAAATAAATATTAAAAAAAACAGCTTACTTTATAGTAGCAGCAATCCTGCAAGTGGGTTGGCAGGGAATGGGAAGCCATGCATTTGTATTATGGTTATGATTACCAAACGGCAATTGATTAGGGAGACGGCAAGCTTGCACGTCAAACTTGTATGCATGGCACTTATGATTACTCTAAAGCATGCAATAATACCAATAATGCATGAGAAACGGAAACGTGCATGCGGTGTAGTGATGCGCATAAACTTCACCATACAAAGAGTAAGGACAATAATATTCCTAACTTGCAAGGTGCTAAAAGTTAAATCATAAAATTCCAGGTAGCAAAATTAACTTGCACCCAACTTTGTTGCTTTATGGAAAACGATTTGATTTTGATGGTACTTGAAGAACGTCCGTCTAAACTATCGTACGAGTCCAACCCCATTGGGTCCCCTGGTGCGAGCGAGTCACCACCTGGGGACCTGATTCACATCCAGGCTCATGCAGATCGGATGACACCACGAGGCCATGCATCAACTGCTCTCATGATTTGCACGCACCTCGATCTGCATGCGAGCATGAAGCACGGGGCATGGTAGGGATTGCATGCATGGGGACCGTCCCATGCGATCCATTAGGTGGCCTCGGGACGAGTTGTATCTTTCTCGCGAAAAAGAAAGCACGAGTCCGCCGTTGGACCACACGTTTGTTGTTTTGAGATTGATGGATAGAATTCGAATTGCTTTGTATATGGTGCACGATTCAATAATTATAACTCTCAACAGGTTCAAGTTGTGTCTTTAGTGCATGATCCACCATTGGACCACACATTTGTTGCTTTAAGATTTATGCGAATAGATGGACGATGGAATTTGAATTGTTTTAAGATATCTGTGGTCACGATCTAATAATTACAACTCCTATAATTAAAAAAAAAAGAAAAAAGAAGAGAGAGAGAGAGAGAGAGAGAGAGAGAGAGAGAGGATGATTCAGCTTCTTTTACGACATCAACCTTTAGATCGCGAAATCGCCACTTTGAAATATACGCAAGTGCATTAAAAAAATAACTAGAATGCTGTAAGAATTGTGCAAGATATGATTCGATTGTTGAATTCGTGGGTCCCAATGTACAAATTCAATCATCATGGTGTATTTCTACATGTGATGCGCCCAATGCTTGCTGGCACTGCAGGAGCACATGGTTAGGGCGAGCTGGCATAATTAGTGACGTCTACCTTAATTTAATTTAGGTCCGTTGCAGGCCGATGCCGATCACGCAATATCTGGAGATACGTGCGCCACAAGTTGGGTCATGATAAGTGCACGCCGCCGACGACAAGGTCCCCACAAATCCCACGCTACTTACACCTCTAGGCTGGACGAGCAGTATCCAAGGCAAAATTTTATCCTCAATGGGGTGGGAATAACCAGTCAGCTTTATTCATGCCAGAAATACTTGCAAATGGAATTTAAAATACCAAAGATTACAACGACTTTTTTAAAATTTTGAGGATTACAAATCTTTTTTATTAACAACTCTTTAAAAAATTTAAAAATCTATTGAAATTCCAACATGTAATTCTCTACCTTTTGTTTGCTTTATCTGCTACAAGAGATATATCGCATCAGATGGAGCTTTCTCTCCTATTGCAAGATCTCAATGTCATCCAAAATGCAATCATATTAGTTATATATTATGTACTACCAAAAATATATATGCAAAAATATAGTTTCTTAAAATATAAATAAAATGTTAAAATTTTTCAAAGGGTATTCTTCAAAAGAGTAATTCCGTTTACACTTAAATTGATCAGTTAATAACACCATTAGTAAAAAATCTAATGAGGGGGCCGGGCATTGTTGCAAAGCAAGATGATCTAAGGGGTATATAGGTAAACAATAATTTAAAGGATGAATATGCAAGACACTATATTTGTAAGGTTATATATGTAAATAGTTATAGATTTTTTTGAGTAATAGATATTAAAGGTAAAATAATAGTTAATGTTAGGGATAGACTACAATTTTCCTTTCTTTTCAAAAGAAATTAATAAGTTCTATTTACCACAAATGGCATTGGTTCGTTACAATGCATTTATTACTAGCGACAAAGCTTGTGTAATGCGAATGTAAATTTTAAAATTATATTTATAAAACTCACTAAAATAAAATATTTAAAATTTTGAATAAGAAATTATATAAAATGAAATATTACGAGAGAAAGACTTTAATGGAAAACAATATCATATTGTGGTGGAAGGTTTTAAATTGAATTACTACAACAATTAATTTTGTAAATATAATTGATTACAAATGTTTTAATTGGCATATGTTTAGGGGGCAGAAAAATAGAGAAATAAGAGATTAGATAATAATTTTTGGAGGATAAATACACAATATGCCATATTTATAAGGTTATATATAGAACAAGATTTAGATTTTTCGAGCAAATGGTATCGAAGGTAAAATAATAATTAATTCAAAGGATGGACCACATTTTTTTTCCTTTCAAAAGCAAATGATGAGTTTCATTTACTACAAGTGGCATCGGTTTGTTACACTGCATTCATTACTAGCAACAAAGCATGTGCAATATAAATATAAGTTTCTTAAAAATGCATTTATATTAATCACTTAAATACAATATCTCAAATTTTTAATAAGAAATTATATAAGAATGAAATGTTATGGGAGAAAAACTCTAATGGGAGACAATGTCATACAGTGGTGGAAGGTTTTAGATCGAATTACTGCAACAACCAAAGAAAAAAGAGCTACATAATATCCTATTTATTCTTCTAAAAAGCATGCAATTTCTTAATTTGCTGAATTAATTTTCTATTTAGTCAAGATTCAAATAAAGAAAACTAGTAATCTTTAAAAGATATCTCATCTAAAAGATAGACAAATGGAATCTAGATACCATAATTCAATATTGTCATTTTTTAGGTATGGTACTGATTTACTAAAATATATGCTAAAAATATCATAAATAGTGTTACTCAATAAATGTAGATAACGTCACATTAAATGTGTTGGAGAAAACCGTCTCTCCTTCTACCTATATAAGTCAAGCTTTTTCTTTGAGACACTATTGTGTATCTTCTTCAGCTAAGTTTTTTGAAAAATCCAACCTATTGGTAAGTTCTTCTTCTACTTATATTCTTACAAGCTATATTTTTTTTTTTTTGCTTAGATCAAGCAATTTCTTGCTTACGATTTCTAGTTGCTTGAGGTCTTTTGTTATATCTTTTAATGGATTGTATAGTTGCTATTTCTTAGAGAAACACAATTTTACAAAATATGATTTCAATAGGTTTTGTTAACCTAATGCTTGCAAAAATAAAAGAAGCTAGATTTCAAATAAAATAGGTATTTGGAGATATCTATTATATTGAAGAATTTGGAAAGAAAGGAGTAGAACAGGCTTTTTTTTTTCCGAAGGAAGAAATTCTCCCTTCAAGTGATTCTTGGATCCACTATTTGTTCATTTAGATATTAAAAGATCTTTTTTGTAATTGTTATGGATGAATAAAAGTTTGATAGAGTTTGGTTTAGAGAGCTTGTTGATTAATATGGGATGATTGTTTTAGGTTGGGTGAGTGTTGTTGTCATCTATGTTCTTGTAAGCTTTCTTTTTTTTCCTCTTCTTTTTCTAATAAATTCTGGGGGATGTCTTTTTCTCCCTCCATTTTCTTAAAATTAACAAAAAAATAGATGCCTATATTTTTGTCAAAATTGTTGGATCCGAACCTTAATTTTTTATGTCCAAAAAAGAAGCCGGAATTTTTTTTGAAAAACAAATTCTCCATCCACCAATCACATATCCTTGTCCGAAGAAATAGCCTGAATTCCACCTCACCTCCTTTTCTTTCGCTTCTCTTAATCTTCTTTGCCTGCTACTCTTCATCCATCTTTTCTCACATCGCCCCTCATTTTAATTTGTTACTATGTTAGAAATAATTCATTCGTAGAACTAAATAGTATCAATTTGTTTGATTAACATGTTTGGAGCGCTTACGAATAAAGTGTAGATGCTAGGCTTACATATAATATTTTGCAGTCAATAATTCAAATTGACCTAATGCAGTGTATGGTCTCATGCAGTATATTTTTCCATTTGTAATATTAGATATACTAAGAAAGTTATTGTTATCATGCCTCTATTATTTATGAACTTAATTGCTATGTCATCCTTGCAATAGATTGAAAATTCCTTTCATGACAATACCACCAGGCATATTTGTCGATTTAGTCCCTTTAAATCTAGTGTATTGATGCCTGTCAATTTTTTTGTTAGATTTTGGTCAGTAACCATTACCCTTGAGCCCTGATGCACAAATAAAATTTCTTCAAGTATTATATACCAAATAGAAGAGACAAAAGAAACCAATCTGGTAATGTATAAAAGTGAGTTTCCAATTATTTGAATCAACTAGGTCAAAAAAAAAAAAAATGTTTGCTCTTGTTAGGTTGTGGTGCCTGTAAATGGCACTCCAAGGAATTGGTTTTATTGTTGGACAGGGTTGAGATAAGAATATCCTTTGTCACCTCTACTATTTGCATTGGAAATGGATATTTTGAGCTGGTTATATAAAGTTGCCCAATATGAAAATTTGTAGGGGGACTTTGTTTCAAGGAGAGTGAAGAGAAAATAACAATGTCCCAATAGGTAGATGACGCAGTGTTACATTGCAAAGCTAATGAACGTCCATTGAAGGTCATGAAGATCATTCTTTACTATTACAAGCTGTTATCAGCATTGTCTATCAACTTCTACAAAAACTCCTTGGTGTTCCTTGGTAGAAATCCTGATTTAGATACGAGAAGGCTTCTACTTTTCAGGGCCAACCTATTTCTCCACATATTGCCTACTTGGACCTCCTGTTAGTAGATAATGCTCTGAAAATATATGATTGGAGAAAGTTTATTGAAAAAATTGAGAAAAGACTGCACACCTAGAGAGGGAAATTCCTATCTTTTGGAGTAATGGATAATTTCAAATTGTCAGCCTTGCCTATATGTTGCATGTCAGTCATCAAGTTACCCATCTCGGACAATAAAGAATTGATAGATATAGAGGAAATTTCTTTTGGAAAGGCTCCAAAACTGCTTTTGGTTTGTCATGTTTGGCTAGTTGGCATGTAGTTTTCAAGTCTGAAGAAGAGGGTGGTCTAGGGATCAAAATCTTGAACAGTATGAGCAAAAAGTGGCTTCGGAGATAATTAAGATTAGATAAGAGTATCATGGTAAAAGCAGATCGCTTGGGCATAGCATAGAAAAAATCAAGCCGAAACCTTTCACGCAAAGAGCTAACATATCAATGTCACATGTTTGAAGGATCATTTGTCATACCATGGCAATCCTTTGCAACAGAATGAGACTTAAGATTGAAAATAGTCAATTGGCTAGATTTTTTGGAGGATGAATGGTTTGAAGATTCAATTCTACGGTACGAATATTAAGTTGTGTTAGTAAACCTGACATCTCTATGGCTTCTCAATTCAATAAGAGATGCAAATCTTGGAACTTAAAGATTTACAAAAATCTAACCTTCATTTAAATGGAAGAGTGGACTAAAATTAACAGATTCTTGGTTGATATATCATTGTGTAAGAGTTCCAATATAACCCACTGAAAAGATACCAATGAATGTACCAAGAAGGAATTATGTTCTTTCATCAATGATGGTGCTCTAAGATCTTTCTTTTCGGCTCATTGGAAATCCTGCGACCCTGAAAAATTAAGATTTCCTTGTGGCCGCTCGTAAGTGATAAGCTCAACATGAAAGATAAGCTCCTTCGGAAAGGGTTACAAATCTTAAGGCGATTTTGTCTTTTGTAACAAGAGAGGAGACAGAGCAACCATTCATTTCTTAACTGTCACCTCTCAAGATCGGTCGTTTTAAAGATGTTCTCTCAAACTCCTCATTCGAAGGGAAGAGTCTAATTGTCTTTTCTCCGAACTTTGCAAAGAAAGAAAAGAATAGCTAGACAGTGGAGAACTGTGAGGGATTAGCTAAAACTAGCATTGGTTGGGTTTTGTGAAAAGAAAGAAACAACATTACATTTCTTCACAAGAAGAGTACTCTAGAGATATTGCTCGGAAAATAGAAAGGAGTAATGTGGACAGGGTGTTTAGGAATGCCTTGTCATTCGAGTCCTCATCAGTATTGTTTAGTGGGAAGCAGCTTATAGAGATACTGGATGATTGGTTTCCTTCTTGTTTTTTCTTATGAGTTGGTCTTTCTTTTTTTTTTTTTTGGGTCAAAACGGCAATTTATATAGCTCTAACGTGAGTACATCCAGCCAGATCAAGAGAAAGCAAAAAGTACAAAGGTTGGGGAATGTCCCCTACCGATGTCCAAAGGAACTCTCCAGAGTGTCGAGCGACGAAAGAGGCGACACAGTTTGCTGCACTATTCACCTCTCTAAACACATATGCTACCTGAACATCTCTCAACTCCTAGACCAGTCTACGAGACTCTCGAATGAGAGGATGACTGTCACCATACATGTCTACCCTCCGAATCCAATCTATCACAATGGAAGAATCTCCCTCAAGACACGCACACACTTGGCTCCCAAGACCCACCTCGCATAGAAGAACCCCTCCCAAGCTGCCCGAAGCTCTGCCCTTAGTACAGTGAGACCAGGCATGTGATGGCCACCCGCTATTATCAAATTGTCGAGGTGGTCTTGGATAACATAACCAATACTACCAGATAATCCGTTCGCCGACATACTACCATCAAAGTTCATTTTGACATGATTAAGGGGTGAGGGCACCCAAGAAACAAAGGTGAACTTGGGCACTGAGATAGCGAATGGGGTACCCCAGATATCCCTGGTCATCTCGGAAGAGAACAAAGTGGTAGCAGTAGAGACCTCTCCCGCCTGACGCATAGCTCTATCTACCATCAACCACGGAGGCGACCTCCTGCCCTCAAACAAACCGACATTTTTGTCCAATCATATATGGTAGGCCAGGTATGCCTTCTAGGTCCCAGCCTTACGAGTGCTAGGGCTCCGTATGAAGGCCCTCAAAAATAGACCAAATCCTATGCCGACTCCACTGAATGAAGTAGTAGCCCAGGGGCCCTCCTCCATATCGCTTTAGCCCTAGGGCACCACAGAAGGACATGATCGATAGTCTCCTCAATATCCGTGCACACCTCACAATACTGAGTGATCCGCATGCCCCGACGAGCTAATAAACTTCTGGTCGGTAAGCAACCCTATGCCAACTTCCGGACAAAAAGAGCAACACGAGGCACCCATACTAGCCTGTCTGGCTCCTCCCGAGTAGAGGCCAGTATAGCTAGGACCACCTCTGCCAACTGCTCTCCAAAAGTCTTCTGAATCATCCCCTTCCCCCAGCAACCCCCATCATGATCCAGCAGGTCACTGACCCTATATCTGGCTAGCCTCGCTGTGTCCACTATAGTCAGCAGCCAACTAAGTGGCTGCTCAGTAACCCAGCTATCCTCCAAGACATCGATAGACCGACCATCACCAACAGCCCATCTAATCTCCGATAGCACCAGTGCGGCTCTAGCACAAATCTTCCTCCAGACCAGTGAGTGATGACGTCTCGCACGAATACCAGATAGTAGGACGTCGTACTTGGCCCTCATCAGGGAGGACCATATGCTATCGGGCTCCAGCACAAATCTAGCTACGTGTTGAGCTGCTAGGGCCTCCCGTCTCGTCATCAGAGATTGCACCCCCAAACCTCCATGCTTGGTCGGCTGTCAGACAACCTCTCATGTCAACAGATGAATGCCCCCCGCCGCTACTCCTCCCTCATAAAAAGTTTCGGAAAAGCTGCTCAAGAGTCCTCAGAAGTGGCACTAGAATGAAAGAATTGGCAAGCAAGTATATAGGGATCGAAGTGAGCACTGACCGCACCAGGATAATCCTACCCATCATCGATAGTGTATGCATTTGCCATCTCTTAACCTGTGCCTGATGCTGAGCTCAAGGAAGGAACAATCCGTGGTGCGCAGATGCCGACTCGTAAGTGGGACCCCCAAATTTATCAGCGTGCCCTCTTACTCTCCCACCCTCAAAATCTCCTGAATGGATGTCTTCATTGCCGGTCTAGTCTTCGGGCTATGAGTTGGTCTTAAAATGCTCTTTCAGGTCTCGTATCTCCCGTGGGAATGGATGATTGGTTTCCTTATTCTTATATCCCTTTAGAACTCTGATGTGCTTGTATTTTTCTTCTTTTCCTAATAAATCTGGATGGGTTCTCTCCATTTCCATCCCTTAACTGATGACTCTTAAGGGAAAATATTATCCACCACCAACTCCCCTTTTCCCTAATACTTCTTTTTTGGTGGTGACATCTTATTTTCATATTACAAATTAACCTCCTTTTAAATAGGATGGTGTGACCTCTTACCATACAGGCAAGATGTCAGGATTAATAGTGGACTCGGAGAGCAACGGTGCCCTCCCAGTCTCTCTCTCTCTCTCTCTCTCTCTCACACACACACACACACACACGCAAAACAAGAAAGAAAAAAATCACGATTCTTATCAAAGAAAAAAAGAAAAAAGGTCAGCTTATAATATGTTTGTGAATGAGTCTCTTACGTGTTCATGTGAATTAAAAATACAGGGAATCGGAGGCAAGCCAAAATAATGGCGTGGGACTCCATCATCTGCTTCTTGTTGATCCTACTCTCCACGTTCCATCATGCTACCCATGCAGGTAACTGTGTCTATATACCATCTTAACTACCATCCATGCCCCTCTACTGAATTTAACAGAAAAAATATGTGAATATATCTCTAAGGTGTTATAAAATCTTGACTTTTCATCTTCACCTCTAGATGGATATTCATCTGAATTCATCCATGACTATTCAACTTCTCATAACCCTCCAATTTCATCATTAATGATCAATTAATGTATTCATGGCCTTTAATCTTATGGCCTTTGATCATTCTCCTTTGGCCTATAAATGGATGATATATATGTAGTATTGTACCGTGAGAAAAAAAGAAAGAAGAAGAGCCATTTGTATCTCATATTCTCTTGTGTTTTCTTTCTCTTTATTTTCTATTGCTTTATTACCTTTTACTTATAGTTTTATACCACGTGATCAGCACGAGACTCTAACCAATTAAGAGTCTTCACTTATTTGTGGTAATATATTTTTCTTCCCTTTTATTTCATAATGTCAAATCTCACCAAGCTTGAATTTGTAGCTCTTGACATATCCGGCAAAAATTATTTGTCATGGACTCTTGATGCTGAGATCCATTTGGATGCAATGAATATTGGAGAAACTATCAAAGAAGAAAACGACGCATCCCTGTAGGATCGCGCCAAAGCAATGATCTTCCTTCGCCACCATCTCCATGAAAGCTTGAAAGCCGAATATCTTACAGTGAAAGATCCATATGTCCTTTGGACAAATTTAAAAGAGAGATATGATCATCAGAAATATACGATCCTTCCAAAAGCCCACTACGAATGGATTCACCTACGGCTGCAGGATTTTAAAACTGTAAGCGAGTATAATTCTGCAGTATTCAGAATTACCTCTCAATTAAAATTATGCGGAGAAAAAATTATGAAACAGGATATGTTAGAAAAACATATTCTACTTTTCATGCCTCGAATGTGCTCCTGCTGCAACAGTATCGAGAGCAGGGTTTTAAAAGATATTCTGAGCTGATATCATGCCTACTTGTTGCCGAGCAAAATAATGAACTTCTGATGAAAAATCATCGATCACGACCAACTGGTTCAGATCCATTCCCTGAAGTGAATGCTGCATCATTTGTTCATCATAGACATGATCGTGGTCATAGTCAGGGACGTGGCTGTGGACGTAGTCGTGGCCGTGGTAATGGTCGTGGTCGTAATAACCACTGGTATCGCAGAGGCCACTACTGTTGGGAACCCTGGTGGTCGCATGCATATATTTTTAAAAATTTTACAGCGAAAGCATGAATTAAACTATTTAATTCGTATGCATGCTAGAGATCATATCTTTACAACAAAAATAGATCCAAAATGAACTTTTCTCCCTCGAAGCACTCAACTTTGATTCTTCTTCGAGAGAATGAAGGATGGAGATGAAGGCGATGAAGGAGAAGAAGGAGGAGAGAAGGTGGCTAGCTCTCAGAATTTTTTCAGAATTTAGAACCCTTTCTAAAGACCATCTCAACAAACCCTAAGTGTGGGGGTCCTTTTATAGCCAAAAGACCCCGCACGCCTCACACCTCTTTTGGCTAATGAATTTGGCTAATAAAATTCCAAAAAAATTCTGATGAATCGGAAGCTTATAGACGAACAAATTCTATTTTAATCTTGTGCCAAGAATCCCTAAAAATCAGGGGGTTATTGCGCTCCAAACTTCAGCTGCACGTCACCCTGCTTGATGCATCGTGCAGTCCCTACAAATCAGGGATTTGATTCCTATCTTTTTAGGAAGATTTGAGGCGCCATATTTTTTGGAAAATAGCCCCATCCTTCTCTTTCCTCATGCCAAAAATTGGCCAAAAATAAAGAGGATAGGCACCACTGCTTTTAGGGATAAGGATGAGGTGTCTTTCTTCTCCAAGAAAGAAAGCTACGGTCCTAAATTTTTAGAATTCTTCTCCATAATAAATTCTGATTATTTGGACTCTTAATCCTCATCAAATAAGGACTCTTAATTGACTTGAGTCAATCCCAATCCAATTGGATCAAGTCCGATCAATTAGGTTATGCCCAATTGGCTCGAGTCGAACCCGATCGAATTAGGTCAAACCCTAATTTGGCACAAATTGAATCTAATTCAATTTGTCTTAATTAAAGTCCAATAATTCAATCAAATTAAATTTATTAGTAATCCAATTACTAATTAACCCTCCAATAATTCAATAATTATTTTAATGCAACTTTTGCTTAGGATAATTTGTCAATTGAATTGACCAAATTACCCCTGAATGATTCTTAATCATCAATCGGCCATTTGATCAACCTAGAAACTTCTATGCGTGTAACCCCATAGGTTCGAATCTAAACCGGTAGCACAAGAACAGCTTCTTTTTCTAATCGAAATGACCATCTAGCAATGGTACCCGACGTCACGATAGGCCGAATGATTACAAAGCAACATTCAAGAACCCTTGGACTATGGTTACCGTAAAATTTATCCCTATGACTCCAAAATGCCAGGATGACTTCAGAATTCTGTCAACTCTATAATAAGTGCATCCATGATGTGATTCTACTTTAGAAATCTTGTGACTCCTCACAAGGATTACCCTGGCCAAGGTTTGGCGAAATTGAACACAAGGCATTATCTCCTATTTTCAGGAGAGGTCAATTCCATCTTAACTTACAACTGACTACGCAAATACTTGACTGTACCCAGTGACCTTCCGTCACTGAATTAGAAATTCAGGTAGTTCAGTACCAAAGTACAGTGAGTTGCTTGCTAGTCACAGGTTGCGGTCTCAGGTCAGAGGGCCAACTTATACCCATATCCACTCGGAACATCTCTTTACAGTAGAGCGTTCCAAAATTGGTCACGTTCAGTGAAATGTACTCCTATACTTCACCTGTGTGACATATCAGTGTCTCCACACTCCTTGGTTAAGAGGACAACCAATGTATATGTCACACAACGATCTAATCTCGATAATGCTGCCGTCCTAGTAACAGCATATCATTTGATCGCGAACAGTTTTAAGGACTTGAAGATAAATCCTCCTTTATCATAAAACAAGTCCTAAGGTGTTGCCCAGATAGACAACCCAAGAGGGGGGGGGGGTGAATTGGGTTTTAAATTAATTTGGATAATTAAAACGTTATGGATGATTAATTAAAAACTATTGCAAGTTATTTAATTAATGCTAAGTGCTGTGAGTGATGTGAGAGGAAGAAGAGAAGAGACAATCCAATGCAAACACAGAGTTTTATAGTGGTTCGGAGCTACCCCTTGCTCCTACGTCCACTCCCCAAGTCTCTCTTGGGAATTCACTATAACCCCCTTGGATTACAGCCGGTTGTTTTGCAAGCTCACAACCAAACTTGTTGTTTTACGAGCTCACAACGAACTCGGTCAGTTTTCCCAGGCTCACCGACTAGAACCAACCCCGATTGTTTTCCCGGGCTCACAATCAAACCCTTACACACGTTGGTTTTTAACTTGGCTCACCAACAAACCTTAAACCCCTTGATTCAATCCCCCGATTGAATCAAGTAAATACAAGAGATAGAAGAAAACAGAAAATAGCTTCTCAAAAAGCAGATTTAAAACAATATAATCGTAAAGGAGTTAGAAGCCCTCAAACGCTTTTAAGCTGGTGAAGAGGTATGGCTTCTGGAACTCCGGTCTCCTCTTGAAAGAGTGGTCGACTTGAAAGCAGGAGGAGGAAGCTTTGATTGTTGGGAAGAAGTTGTTGGAGCAGTAAATGCAGATCTTTCCTTTTTCGTTTAAGAGCACTTGGAGAGCTTGAAAACTTGAATGCTTGGAGTGGAATATCTGTTCTCTACCTTGCTACAGTCCTCTGTGGCTATTTAAGCCAACCCCCACGGAAACTAGCCGTTACTCTGCTTTTTCTGGCCGTTCTGCACACTCTGCGCAGCCTGACAATATGACCGTTGGTGGGTTGGAGTCGACTCGCGCGATCAGGAGTCGACTCGGCTGTAGCAGGAGTCGACTCACGCTTTTCCGGAGTCGACTCGGCAACTGTTCCAAATTTGAATTAAAGTTGCAGTCTTGACTGGGAGTCGACTCGTCTTGACCTGGAGTCGACTCGCCAACTTCTGGAGCTGACGTGGCAATTTTGGAGTCGGCTCATCCACTGAAGTCCGTGGATCCAAATTTGAATTTTGTCCACTCGAGTCGACTCGACTGTCCTGAGAGTCGACTCGAATCTCAGAGCCCGAACTCCCGATTCTCTGTCTTTTGGCTCATCCAGTCTTGGAGTCGACTCGAACTTCCTTGGAGTCGACTCGGCTCTCAGTTTCCGAAAGTTGGTCTTCTGCCTTTTGACGTGAAGCTTGTCTCGGAGTCGACTCGAGCTGTCTGTGAGTCGACTCGAATCTCAGAGGCAGTAACATGGTCTTCTGTCTGTTGATGGTCGCTCAGTCTCGGAGTCGACTCGCGTACTGCGGGAGTCGACTCGAATCTCAGAGTCCGAAGATCGTTCTCTGACTTTTTCTTTGTGTTTCTCTTGGAGTCGACTCTTACTACCCTGGAGTCGACTCGTTGAACATTGGAGTCGACTCGCGCACTTCGGGAGTCGACTCGTTGACAGTTTCTGAGTTGAAGCTTTCTGTCCTTCTGTCTGTTCTCAGTCGGAGTCGACTCGTACTGATCTGGAGTCGACTCGAGCTCGTGCCAGTGAACTTGATACGCTTGGAGTCGACTCGTGATACTCGGGAGTCGACTCGAGTCTCAGACATTGGTTCATGCAGACTTCTTAACTTATCCAAAATACTATGAACCAAGTCTAGAAACACTTGGACAGGATTTTCACTGAAACACTCAATTGAATTCATTAGTAATCACAAGATATACTCAAATGCTTTGAGCTCATCAAAATCAAATGGGGTTTTAATCAATCACTCCACAATCTCCCCCTTTTTGATGATGACAAAACTTTGAGTATATGTAAAGTGAATTGCTCATAAAACAATGAAGTAAAATCCATAAATGAATTCAAATGTCTGATAATTTAATTTATCCAAGTTTGAAAGGAGTGAAACATTAAATTTCGGAGTTAAAGCTCCCCCTTTCATTTGGAATTATATAAGCCTTCATATTATGCAATCAATTGTTCGGCTTATATGTCATTAATGATTTAGCTTGATTAAAATTCAGATTCTCCCCCTCAACATATGCATTCAACTATGTTTTGATTCTCTGAATTTCCTTTTAATGCTTTGAAGTTTTTGAACTGAATTTTATCTTTTTAGAGGGAAAATCTGTCAATTTGTTCTTGAGTAGGATTCAGCTAATCTCCGAATATCCCTTGAATAGATTCTGGAGATTACTCCATTAGGAGCCCCAAAAGAGAGATAATGAGCCTCGAGGTACCGAATCCACTTAGAACAAATTTGTGTGTGTTATTAAGAGTTTATCTTTTTATTTATTTTCATTGATTTCTTTTACATATTTTTTCATATTTCTCCCCTTTTTACATATTTTATACATATTTCTCCCCCTTTTTGTCATCATACCAAAAAGGAGGTAATCACACACAATCAATGGCACAACCAATCATCAAATGGTACATAATTGAAGATAAAATGTCTACTCATTGTATTGATATGAATGTGAATACATGTGAGAATACAATAAGTAAAGCAAAGCAAGACAAAACACAACTCAAACACATCTATGTCCTCCTCGAGGATGAAGCTCCCCCTCTCGAGGATGCATCTCCTCCTCTGGAGGGTGTGGCTCCTCCTCTCGAGGATGTGGCACCTCCTCTGGAGGATGGTGCTCCTCCTCTCAATCGGCTCTGCTCCATGAGGAGGGTGACTGCATCTGTCACATGTCCGAGCTGCGTGATAATAGACGTGGTGGCTCTGCTATGTGTAGTGGAGAGCTCTGTCACCGACGCCTGAAGTCCAGTCACCGATGTCTGTAGTGCGTCCAGCTTGTCGATGAGTACATTCGACAAGCGCTCGGCCCCCTCGGTGGTGGTGTGCATGTCACGACCTATCTCCTCTCGCATCTGTCGAGTGGAGCTCGTGACCTCACTCATGCTATGGAACTGGGCCTGGACCAAACTCCGGATATTGTAGATCTCTTCCCGTACATGAGCCGTCATGTCAGTCACGGCTGTCAAGGAAGGGACCAGGGCAGAGGAAGTGGGCGCAGAAGAGGGAGCAGGCACCGAGCCGCGGATCTCCCGAAGCAGCTCGTCCTTCAGATCTCGGACGATCTCCTGCCGCAGCTTCCGGAGCTGCTCTGTATCAATACGGACCTCCATAGATGGTGGAACTGAGGAGGAAGGTCCGGCAGAGGTGGTAGGAGCAGGAGGAGTGGATGGGAGGTCTGGATGGTCTGGAAGGTCTGGGTAGTCTGAATCTGGCTCAGGACTAGGTGATGGTTTGGTGGTCTGAGCAGTGAGAGTGGACTTCCTAACCCAGATCCCTTCTCTCTTCCGAAACCCCATCCTGTGCATAGTCCCCGTACATAAGCGATCAGTCCATCGCAAGGCACGAGAGGGTTCCCTCTCAGGAATGGGAATCTCGTACTGCCTAAAAAGAAGAGTGAATAACATCCCGTATGGGAGTGAGAGCCTAGGTCTATCTAGGGGCTCACACATATACCTATAAATGAGCTTTGGGAAGTTGATTGGGGTGTCCTGAAGGATATAAGACATAATAGCTAAGTCCCTCTCATTCACAAAATCAAATCTCCCTGTCTTAGGGAAGATGGACCTGGACAGAATGCTCAAAAGGATTCTCACTTCAATAGGAAGTGAGCTAGCAGATACCTCATCTAGGGGGGACTGAGGTGGATGCCCTAAGACGACCGTAAGGGCCGCAACTCTATCCTCAGGGTGTGCGGGAGCCACCCCTACTAATGGAAGGTGAAGGATATGGGCAATGAGGTCCTCTGTGACACGCAACGGGACACCTACTACCGTGCCCTCGATACCTCCATCTCCCCGATGGACGGTACTGTAAAACTCTTGAACTAGGCCAGGATAGGTGGGAAGGTCCAAGGTGAGGAAGTACTCTAGGCCCTGGGCTCTAAGCCTATCGCCTATGGTGAACCCCTCCCAGGAGAGATAATCGAAATCGACAAACCTCCCGGAGGTGACGGCCTTCCCGGCCAACGGCCTAACGAGAACCACCCTAGGCGGGGAACGATCCGGAGGTGGTTGCCTCGCGGGATCGTGCCGCGCCTTGGAGCGCCGCTCGGGACCGGCCTCGGGATGGGACCTCTTCCTAACGACGGTCTTACGAGGCATCTTGACCTAAACGGGAAGAAAAATACCTAGAGGACGGTGAAGGACCGACAGAGGAAGCTCGGGACGGACCGGAAATGACCTAGGAACGGACGGAAGCTCAATGTCCGGCGAAGAATCGACGGGAAAAAGGGCTTGGAGACGATCGGGGATGACCTAGGAGTCGGCTCTAGGGCTTTGTGAACAGTGGCGGCTTGAGAAAAAGTGTTTGCGAAACGACAACCCTAGGGTTAAAAAGTCGGATCCCGACTGCGAGTCGACTCCCCTGAGTCGCGAGTCGACTCGACCTCGAGTCGACTCCAGAATATGCGCGAGTCGACTCTCTGTTAGCGCATGTAGACTTCGAGTCGACTCCCGACATTGTGCGAGTCGACTCCCCCTCAGCTGCCAACTTTGCGAGTCGACTCCCGCAAATGTGCGAGTCGACTCCCCCCTTAGGAGCCGGCTCTGAAACTTACTCGAGTCGTCTCTAACCTTGGCACGCACCTAAAAACCATGCCATAATCATGCCAAATGAGGGAAAATCAGCTAATTAAGGACTGATTTGATGATCACTGTATAGAAACTCTATTTTAACCTCATTCTAATCATCAAAATCAATTAATCTAGTGAAAAACTCCCACTAGGATGGATCAATCACTCCTAATCCCCTTCTAAGCACACTAAACCTCTCTTCACTTAGGGGTTTTGTAAAAATGTCTGCTAATTGATTATCAGTACACACAAATTGGAGTGACACATCACCATTCAATACATGATCTCTTATGAAGTGATGTCTTATCTCAATGTGTTTAGTTCTTGAGTGTTGAATTGGATTTTTAGTGAGATTTATGGCACTTGTGTTATCACAATTAATGGGGATTTTATCTTGTTTAATGCCATAATCTTCTAATTGTTGTTTAATCCATAAGATTTGAGCACAACAACTCCCGGCTGCAACATATTCAGCTTCTGCAGTGGATAATGCAACCGAGTTTTGTTTCTTGCTAAACCATGAGATTAGGTTTTCTCCTAGAAATTGACAGGACCCGCTGGTACTTTTTCTATCCAGCTTACATCCAGCGAAGTCTGAATCTGTGTACCCTATTAAGTTTAGGCTAGATTCTTTAGAGTACCACAGCCCTATGTTCTTAGTTCCAATTAAGTATTTAAAGATTCTCTTAACTGCAGCTAGGTGTGATTCTTTAGGATTAGCCTGATATCTAGCACACATGCACACACTAAACATAATATCAGGCCTACTTGCAGTAAGATACAGTAAAGAACCTATCATACCTCTATAAAGTTTTTGATCTACAGATTTACCTGATTCATCTTGGTCTAACTTGCATGATGAGCTCATGGGGGTGCTGATTGACTTGTTTCCCTCCATATCAAACTTCTTGAGCATCTCCTTGATATATTTTGCTTGATTAATGAAGATGCCTCCTTCAGATTGTTTGATTTGAAGCCCGAGGAAGTAGTTCAGCTCTCCCATCATGCTCATCTCAAACTCACTCTGCATCAAATCAGCAAATTCCTCGCAGAGGCGATTGTTAGTAGCACCGAAAATGATATCATCAACATAAATCTGTACTAATAACATATCCTTATTTTTCTTTTTCAGAAATAATGTTGTATCTACATTTCTCCTAGAGAATTCATGTTCTAATAGGAATTTACTAAGTCTCTCATACCATGCTCTAGGTGCTTGTTTTAGTCCATAAAGTGCTTTGTTCAGTTTATACACATGATTAGGGTATTGATGATTTTCAAAACCAGGAGGTTGTTCTACATACACCTCCTCATTAATAAACCCATTTAGAAAAGCACTCTTTACATCCATTTGATATAGTTTGAAGTCCTTAGAGCATGCATATGCTAATAATAGTCTAATAGCCTCAAGTCTAGCTACGGGAGCAAAGGTTTCATCAAAATCTATGCCTTCTTCTTGATTATAACCCTTTGCCACTAGTCTAGCCTTATTCCTTATAACAATTCCATTTTCATCTAGCTTATTTTTATATATCCATTTTGTACCTATAATTGGATATTTAGAAGGTCTCTCTACTAGATCCCACACTTTGTTTCTAGTAAATTGGTTTAGTTCTTCTTGCATTGCATTTATCCAATTTACATCATTTTCGGCTTCTTCTATATGTTTGGGCTCAAAGTGTGAAACAAAAGCTAGATGGTTATTTAGATTTCTAAGTGAAGCTCTAGTCCTAACCGGTTGAGATGGATCATCTAGAATGAGTTCCTTAGGATGCCCGTGAGCATACCTCCAAGCTTTTGTTAGCCCATGATCCACAATAGCCTCTTGGCTTGATGATTCTCCTTCAATCAACTTTTGATTATCATCTTGTAATCCCATCTCATCTATCTTTTCCTCAAGTATTTCAACATCATCATCAAAATTAACTTTCTTACTAGAGGAGATGTCACTAGAGTCATCAAATACTACATGTATAGATTCTTCTATGACTAAGGTTCTTTTATTAAATACTCTATAGGCTTTACTAGTTGTAGAATAACCTAAGAATATTCCTTCATCCGATTTAGAGTCAAATTTACCTAGATTATCTTTCCCATTATTATGAACAAAACACCTACATCCAAAAACATGAAAGTAATTAACTTTTGGTTTTCTGTTTTTCCAAAGTTCATAAGGTGTTTTCTTTATAATGGGTCTTAACAAAACTCTATTTAATATATGGCAAGAAGTATTAATGGCTTCTCCCCAAAAGTACTTAGGGAGGTTACTTTCACATAACATAGTTCTAGCCATTTCTTCTAGTGTTCTATTTTTCCTTTCCACAACTCCATTTTGTTGTGGTGTCCTAGGTGCTGAAAAATTATGGGTTATCCCCTTTTTACTACAAAACTCCTCAAATGACTGATTTTCGAATTCGGTACCATGGTCACTTCTAATAGCTATTACTGAGTTATCTCTAGCATTGGTTACTTCTTTATGGAATTTCTTAAAGACAGAAAATGCTTGATCCTTATGTGCTAGGAACATGACCCATGTGTACCTAGAATAATCATCTACAATGACTAGACCATATTTATTTCCACCTAGGCTTGTTGTTCTAGTTGGACCGAATAGATCCATGTGTAATAATTCTAGAGGTCTAGAAGTAGAGACACATTTTATGGATTTAAATGAGTTCCTAGATTGTTTGCCAAATTGACATGCTTCACATATTTTGTTCTTTTCAAATTTTAATTTTGGCAAACCTATCACGGAGTCTCTTTTAACTAGTTTAGTTATTGTGTCCATGCTTGCATGACCTAACTTACGGTGCCATAACCAACTAGCATCATTATCTCTAGTTTCATTTACAACTAGACATTGGTTATGTTTTGCAAGATCTTCTAGGTCTACAACATATACATTTCCACGTCTAATTCCTTTAAAAACTAAACTATTATCATTAGGATTTGTTATAATGCATAGTGATGGTTTAAACATAACATCATATCCTATATCACATAATTGACTAATACTTAACAAGTTATGCTTAAGACCATCAACATATCTAACATTATCTATAAAAGTAGAAGGGGTGATTTGAACTTTACCAATACCAATGATATGACCTTGGTTGTTGTCTCCAAAAGTCACAACACCTCCCTTCTTAGCTTCAAGGGTGAAAAATTGATCTTTATCACCCGTCATGTGCCTTGAGCAGCCACTATCCAAATACCAGCGGTTTTTGTTGACCTTGGCTGCAAGACACTCCTACACAAGCAAATCATGTCATCTTAGGTACCCAAGTTTTCTTAGGTCCTTCATGGTTAGTCAAGTTGGTTCCTTTTGGAACCCATACCCTTTTAATTTTTCTTTTTGTTTTACTTTTCCTATAGTCACATGCATTTGCCTTATGTCCTATAGTTCCACAACAAAAGCAGGTTATTTTCTTAGTTTTAGTTTCTCCAGCTTTAACAAAGAAGTTACTAAGAAGTTTTTGTTTATTTCTTGGTTTATACCCTAAACCCGCTTTATTAAATACTGCTCGTTGACTATTTAGTATCATATTTAACTTTTCAGAACTATACGTAAACTTTTCAACTAAAGGTTTGTATTTTCCAAGTTCTTTAGTTAATGTTTGATTTTCTGCTTTTAAATCATTTAGTTCTTTTATGAGATCCTTGTTTAAGATTTGTTTATGGTTTTTAAGTTCTGAAAGTTCCTTAGTTAGTTTTTCATTATCTTTTGTTAAGTTGTTAGTCTTCTTAATTAAGAGTTGATTGCTTGTCTTAAGTTCTAGATTTTCTTTGGTAAGATTATCTTTATCCTTAATTAATGAATCATGTTTATGAATGTAAGTTTGGTTAGTTACTTTTAGTTCTCTGTTTTTAACATTTATATTCTTATATTCAATCATTAATTCATTAAATGCATCATAAAGTTTATCAAATGTAAAATCAAAATGCGTATCGGAAGTTACCTCGTTTTCGTTGGCCATGAAGCAGAAATTGGCCTTCTCTTCTTGTTCTTCATCCGATGATGAAGATGATGCGTCGGAGTCCGATAGGGTGGTGACAAGGGCTTTCTTCTTCTTCTTGTACTTGCTGCCCTTCTTTAGTAAGGGACACTCAGCTCTGATGTGTCCCGGCTTTTTGCACTCATAGCACCAAATCCCCTCATTTTCTCTTTCCTTACCTTTGTCCTTGCGGTAGGAATTTGAGGGGCCTCTCCTTTGATGATAGGACTTCTTGTGGTTGATAAATTTCTTGAACTTGCGCACAAGAAGTGCCTCACCACCATCTTCCTCATCTTCTTCTTCTTCACTACTGCTACTGCAAGATAAATCTTTGTTAGATGAAGTAGACTTTAAAGCTATTACCTTTTTCTTATGGGAGGACTCTTCCTCGTTGTGTTGTTTCATGGTGAGCTCGTGCGTCATAAGGGATCCAAGAAGCTCCTCAAGTGGTAGCTTGTTCAGGTCCTTGGCTTCTTGGATTGCCGTCACTTTAGCTTCCCATGACCTTGGTAGACACCGAAGGATTTTCCTGACAAGCTCACTGTTAGTATAGTTCTTGCCAAGGCTTTTTAGGGCATTGACAATATCAGTAAACCTAGTGAACATGCATGTGATTGTTTCATTTGAATCCATTTTAAATAGTTCATATTTATGAACCAAGATGTTTATTTTGGATTCCTTGACTTGATTCGTTCCCTCATGGGTCACTTCAAGTCTGTCCCAAATTTCTTTTGCAGAATTACAAGTTGAAACCCTATTGAATTCATTACGGTCTAAGGCACAATAAAACACATTCATAGCTTTAGAGTTTAATTGTGCCTTCCTCATGTCATGTTCATCCCAATCCGTTTCTAGTTTGGGTACCTTGACACCATCTACATATATGGATGGGATGTATGGGCCATTCACTACAATGGTCCACATCTCATAGTCTTGGGCTTGGATGAATATTCTCATCCTAGCCTTCCAGTATGAGTAGTCGGATCCATTGAAGAAAGGAGGTCTTTGGGTGGACTGACCCTCAATGTGAGAAGATCCAAATGGGGTTGTCATTTTGATCTTTTAACTCTTGAGTGGAAGAGTTTTTGGCTCTGATACCACTTGTTGCCCAGATAGACAACCCAAGAGGGGGGGGGGGGGGGGTGAATTGGGTTTTAAATTAATTTGGATAATTAAAACGTTATGGATGATTAATTAAAAACTATTGCAAGTTATTTAATTAATGCTAAGTGCTGTGAGTGATGTGAGAGGAAGAAGAGAAGAGACAATCCAATGCAAACACAGAGTTTTATAGTGGTTCGGAGCTACCCCTTGCTCCTACGTCCACTCCCCAAGTCTCTCTTGGGAATTCACTATAACCCCCTTGGATTACAGCCGGTTGTTTTGCAAGCTCACAACCAAACTTGTTGTTTTACGAGCTCACAACGAACTCGGTCGGTTTTCCCAGGCTCACCGACTAGAACCAACCCCGATTGTTTTCCCGGGCTCACAATCAAACCCTTACACACGTTGGTTTTTAACTTGGCTCACCAACAAATCTTAAACCCCTTGATTCAATCCCCCGATTGAATCAAGTAAATACAAGAGATAGAAGAAAACAGAAAATAGCTTCTCAAAAAGCAGATTTAAAACAATATAATCGTAAAGGAGTTAGAAGCTCTCAAACGCTTTTAAGCTGGTGAAGAGGTATGGCTTCTGGAACTCCGGTCTCCTCTTGAAAGAGTGGTCGACTTGAAAGCAGGAGGAGGAAGCTTTGATTGTTGGGAAGAAGTTGTTGGAGCAGTAAATGCAGATCTTCCCTTTTTCATTTAAGAGCACTTGGAGAGCTTGAAAACTTGAATGCTTGGAGTGGAATATCTGTTCTCTACCTTGCTACAGTCCTCTGTGGCTATTTAAGCCAACCCCCACGGAAACTAGCCGTTACTCTGCTTTTTCTGGCCGTTCTGCACACTCTGCGCAGCCTGACAATATGACCGTTGGTGGGTTGGAGTCGACTCGCGCGATCAGGAGTCGACTCGGCTGTAGCAGGAGTCGACTCACGCTTTTTCGGAGTCGACTCGGCAACTGTTCCAAATTTGAATTAAAGTTGCAGTCTTGACTGGGAGTCGACTCGTCTTGACCTGGAGTCGACTCGCCAACTTCTGGAGCTGACGTGGCAATTTTGGAGTCGGCTCATCCACTGAAGTCCGTGGATCCAAATTTGAATTTTGTCCACTCGAGTCGACTCGACTGTCCTGGGAGTCGACTCGAATCTCAGAGCCCGAACTCCCCATTCTCTGTCTTTTGGCTCATCCAGTCTTGGAGTCGACTCGAACTTCCTTGGAGTCGACTCGGCTCTCAGTTTCCGAAAGTTGGTCTTCTGCCTTTTGACGTGAAGCTTGTCTCGGAGTCGACTCGAGCTGCCTGTGAGTCGACTCGAATCTCAGAGGCAGTAACATGGTCTTCTGTCTGTTGATGGTCGCTCAGTCTCGGAGTCGACTCGCGTACTGCGGGAGTCGACTCGAATCTCAGAGTCCGAAGATCGTTCTCTGACTTTTTCTTTGTGTTTCTCTTGGAGTCGACTCTTACTACCCTGGAGTCGACTCGTTGAACATTGGAGTCGACTCGCGCACTTCGGGAGTCGACTCGTTGACAGTTTCTGAGTTGAAGCTTTCTGTCCTTCTGTCTGTTCTCAGTCGGAGTCGACTCGTACTGATCTGGAGTCGACTCGAGCTCGTGCCAGTGAACTTGATACGCTTGGAGTCGACTCGTGATACTCGGGAGTCGACTCGAGTCTCAGACATTGGTTCATGCAGACTTCTTAACTTATCCAAAATACTATGAACAAAGTCTAGAAACACTTGGACAGGATTTTCACTGAAACACTCAATTGAATTCATTAGTAATCACAAGATATACTCAAATGCTTTGAGCTCATCAAAATCAAATGGGGTTTTAATCAATCACTCCACAATCTCCCCCTTTTTGATGATGACAAAACTTTGAGTATATGTAAAGTGAATTGCTCATAAAACAATGAAGTAAAATCCATAAATGAATTCAAATGTCTGATAATTTAATTTATCCAAGTTTGAAAGGAGTGAAACATTAAATTTCGGAGTTAAAGCTCCCCCTTTCATTTGGAATTATATAAGCCTTCATATTATGCAATCAATTGTTCGGCTTATATGTCATTAATGATTTAGCTTGATTAAAATTCAGATTCTCCCCCTCAACATATGCATTCAACTATGTTTTGATTCTCTGAATTTCCTTTTAATGCTTTGAAGTTTTTGAACTGAATTTTATCTTTTTAGAGGGAAAATCTGTCAATTTGTTCTTGAGTAGGATTCAGCTAATCTCCGAATATCCCTTGAATAGATTCTGGAGATTACTCCATTAGGAGCCCCAAAAGAGAGATAATGAGCCTCGAGGTACCGAATCCACTTAGAACAAATTTGTGTGTGTTATTAAGAGTTTATCTTTTTATTTATTTCCATTGATTTCTTTTACATATTTTTTCATATTTCTCCCCTTTTTACATATTTTATACATATTTCTCCCCCTTTTTGTCATCATACCAAAAAGGAGGTAATCATACACAATCAATGGCACAACCAATCATCAAATGGCACATAATTGAAGATAAAATGTCTACTCATTGTATTGATATGAATGTGAATACATGTGAGAATACAATAAGTAAAGCAAAGCAAGACAAAACACAACTCAAACACATCTATGTCCTCCTCGAGGATGAAGCTCCCCCTCTCGAGGATGCATCTCCTCCTCTGGAGGGTGTGGCTCCTCCTCTCGAGGATGTGGCACCTCCTCTGGAGGATGGTGCTCCTCCTCTCAATCGGCTCTGCTCCATGAGGAGGGTGACTGCATCTGTCACATGTCCGAGCTGCGTGATAATAGACGTGGTGGCTCTGCTATGTGTAGTGGAGAGCTCTGTCACCGACGCCTGAAGTCCAGTCACCGATGTCTGTAGTGCGTCCAGCTTGTCGATGAGTACATTCGACAAGCGCTCGGCCCCCTCGGTGGTGGTGTGCATGTCACGACCTATCTCCTCTCGTATCTGTCGAGTGGAGCTCGTGACCTCACTCATGCTATGGAACTGGGCCTGGACCAAACTCCGGATATTGTAGATCTCTTCCCGTACATGAGCCGTCATGTCAGTCACGGCTGTCAAGGAAGGGACCAGGGCAGAGGAAGTGGGCGCAGAAGAGGGAGCAGGCACCGAGCCGCGGATCTCCCGAAGCAGCTCGTCCTTCAGATCTCGGACGATCTCCTGTCGCAGCTCCCGGAGCTGCTCTGTATCAATACGGACCTCCATAGATGGTGGAACTGAGGAGGAAGGTCCGGCAGAGGTGGTAGGAGCAGGAGGAGTGGATGGGAGGTCTGGATGGTCTGGAAGGTCTGGGTAGTCTGAACTGGCTCAGGACTAGGTGATGGTCTGGTGGTCTGAGCAGTGAGAGTGGACTTCCTAACCCAGATCCCTTCTCTCTTCCGAAACCCCATCCTGTGCATAGTCCCCGTACATAAGCGATCAGTCCATCGCAAGGCACGAGAGGGTTCCCTCTCAGGAATGGGAATCTCGTACTGCCTAAAAAGAAGAGTGAATAACATTCCGTATGGGAGTGAGAGCCTAGGTCTATCTAGGGGCTCACACATATACCTATAAATGAGCTTTGGGAAGTTGATTGGGGTGTCCTGAAGGATATAAGACATAATAGCTAAGTCCCTCTCATTCACAAAATCGAATCTCCCTGTCTTAGGGAAGATGGACCTGGACAGAATGCTCAAAAGGATTCTCACTTCAATAGGAAGTGAGCTAGCAGATACCTCATCTAGGGGGGACTGAGGTGGATGCCCTAAGACGACCGTAAGGGCCGCAACTCTATCCTCAGGGTGTGCGGGAGCCACCCCTACTAATGGAAGGTGAAGGATATGGGCAATGAGGTCCTCTGTGACACGCAACGGGACACCTACTACCGTGCCCTCGATACCTCCATCTCCCCGATGGACGGTACTGTAAAACTCTTGAACTAGGCCCGATGGACGATCTCTCGAACCAGGTAGTAGCGACGTAGAATATGCTTGGTCCGCTGATGTGCTTTGGGTTCTTTTGCTTGAGTTATGGCTCCAGTGTTGTCACAAAATACAGTCACTGGACCATCAATGGAGGGTGTCACTCCAAGCTCAGTGATGAACTTTTGCAACTATACAGCTTCCTTGGCGGCATCAGATGCTGCGATGTATTCTGCTTCACATGTAGAATCTGCCACTGTATGCTGCTTGAAACTCTTTCAGCAGATGGCCCCACCCTTAAGAGTAAAGATATATCCGGACACGCTCTTGCTATCATCTTGATCTGACTGAAAACTTGAATTGGTATATCCCTTAAGTTTTAAGTCAGAATCACCGTAGACAAGCCACTGATCTTTAGTATTTCTCAAATACTTAAGGATGATTTTTACAACCTTCCAGTGGTAGCTACCTGGATCAGACTGGTATCTGCTCACTACTCCTAGTGAGTATACCACGTCTGGTCTAGTACATGTCATGGCATACATTATAGATCTCACTGTAGAAGCATATGGAATTCTATCCATACTCTCTCTTTCTTGAGGGGTTGTCGGACAATCCCTCTTAGAGAGGTTAATTCCATGGCCCATCGAAAGATAGCCTTTCTTGGAATTAATCATACTGAACCTCTTCGGTATAGTTGTTAGAACCCGCCCATGCCGCAGAAAATTAAAAAAAAATTAGATTGCAGCGGAAGAGGCATGCGCGGGATTAACCGTTCATCACATGAACGTTGTTCAAAAACCGTTCGTAGTTAGATAAGGATTAAAAACTTTTAAACTATTAGAAAGATCAGATCTTCACCTTGTGCGGATAGATGATCACCGCAAACTGATGATCGTGGTTTAGGATGAAGGTTTGCTTGAAGCCGTTCACGTGTCCGGCCTCTACGGGTATCCACACGAAGCAAAAACCAATCCTAGCTTCTTTGTCTCCCCGGGGTGCTAGCTCCCTTGCAGAGACAACTTTAATGGCTGATCTCCTCTCTTTCTTTCAACTCTTGAATGTGCTTGAGAGGAGAAAGAAGAGGGATGAAGAATAGTAAAGGAACAAAACCCCTGCAGCCTTCTTTCTTTAACCTGCGTTGGAAGGTGGAAGAGAGGATGAAGAGGCCACCTTTCTTTTTCTTCCCTTGCTTGCGGCTGAACTAAGAGGAGGAAGAGAGGCGGCGTACGACTGAGGAGAAGAAGGCTTCAATGCCCTAGGTCAGCCCCCACGCCTCCTCTTAAATAGCATGTGGAGCTCCTAATATATAGGAGCTCCTTGATTAAATTCCAAGAGGGGCGCCGACCCCTCTTCTTTGCCGCACCAAGCAAGGAAAAGGAGGAGGGGCATGTGCCCCTCCTTCATGGTTAACCTAATCCTCCTTTAAGGAGGATTAGGAAGGTCACTCATGGTTAGGTCCTAATCTAATTAGGTTTGGACCAAGGGTGAACCAATTTGGGTTTTAATCTAGGTAAGTCCTAATCCAATTAGAACTTAATGAGCCATGGCTCAATTGAACCCTTCAATCCTAATCTAATTAGGAGTCATCTTGATTTATTAGATTAATAATTAATTAGGATTTAAGAAGTCCTAATCCCATTAGGATTTATTTAATTTTAGTCTGTGGAGTAATTGATTAAAACCCCATTTGATTTTGATGAGCTCAAAGCATTTGAGTATATCTTGTGATTACTAATGAATTCAATTGAGTGTTTCAGTGAAAATCCTGTCCAAGTGTCTCTAGATTTGGTTCATAGTATTTTGGATAAGTTAAGAAGTCTGCTGAACCAAAGTCTGAGACTCGAGTCGACTCCCGAGTATCACGAGTCGACTCCAAGCGTATCAAGTTCACTGGCACGAGCTCGAGTCGACTTCAGACTAGTACGAGTCGACTCCGACTGAGAACAGAAAGAAGAACAGAAAGCCTCATCTCAGAACCTGTCAACGAGTCGACTCCTGAAGTGCGCGAGTCGACTCCAATGTTCAACGAGTCGACTCCAGGGTAGTAAGAGTCGACTCCAAGAGGTACACAAAGAAAAGTCAGAGAGCAGTTTTCGAGTCTGAGATTCGAGTCGACTCCCAGACAGCTCGAGTCGACTCCAAGACAAGCTTCACGTCAAAAGGCAGAAGACCAACTTTCGGAAACTGAGAGCCGAGTCGACTCCAAGGAAGTTCGAGTCGACTCCAAGACTGGATGAGCCAAAAGACAGAGAATCGGGAGTTCGGGCTCTGAGATTCGAGTCGACTCCAAGGACTGTCGAGTCGACTCGAGTGGACAAAATTCAAAATTGGATCCACGGATTTCAGTGGATGAGCCGACTCCAAAATTGCCAGGTCAGCTCCAGAAGTTGGCGAGTCGACTCCGGGTCAAGACGAGTCGACTCCCAGTCGTGACGGCAACTTTAATTCAAATTTGGAACAGTTGCCGAGTCGACTCCGGAAAAGCTTGAGTCGACTCCCGCTACAGCCGAGTCGACTCCTGATCGCGCGAGTCGACTCCAATCCACCAACGGTCATATCGTCAGGCTGCGCAGAGTGTGCAGAACGGGCAGAAAAAGCAGTGTAACGGCTAGTTTCCGTGGGGGTTGGCTTAAATAGCCAAAGAAGACTGTAGCAAGGTAGAGAACAACCATTCCACTCCAAGCATTCAAGCTTTCAAGCTCTGCAATGTGCTCTTCAACGAAAAAGGAGAAGATCAGCATTTACTGCAACCAACTACATCTTCCCAGCAATTAAAGCCTCCTCCTCCTGCATTCAAGTCGACTACTCATTCGAGAGGAGACCTGAGTTCAAGAAGCCATTCCTCTACTTCAGCTTAAAAGCGTTTGAGGGCTTCTAAACTCCTCTTTTGATTATATTGTTTTACATCTGCTTTTGAGAAGCTTATTTTCCCTTCTTTCTATAACTTGTATTTACTTGGTTCAATCGGGGGATTGAATCAAGGGGATTAAGGTTGGTTGGTGAGCCAAGTTAAAAACCAACGTGTGTAAGGGTTTGATTGTGAGCCCGGGAAAAACAATCGGGGTTGGTTCTAGTCGGTGAGCCTGGGAAAACCGACCGAGTTCGTTGTGAGCTCGTAAAACAACAAGTTTGGTTGTGAGCTTGCAAAACAACCGGCTGTAATCCAAGGGGGTTATAGTGAATTCCCAAGAGAGACTTGGGGAGTGGACGTAGGAGCAAGGGGTAGCTCCGAACCACTATAAAACTCTGTGTTTGCATTGGATTGTCTCTCTTCTTCTTCCCCTCACATCACTCACAGCACTTAGCATTAATTAAATAACTTGCAATAGTTTTTAATTAATCAACCACATCGTTTTAATCATCTAAATTATTTTAAAACCCAATTCACCCCCCCTCTTGGGTTGTCTATCTGGGCAACAAGTGGTATCAGAGCCAAAAACTCTTCCACTCAAGAGTTAAAAGATCAAAATGACAACCCCATTTGGATCTTCTCACATTGAGGGTCAGTCCACCCAAAGACCCCCTTTCTTCAATGGATCCGACTACTCATACTGGAAGGCTAGGATGAGAATATTCGTCCAAGCCCAAGACTATGAGATGTGGACCATTGTAGTGAATGGCCCATACATCCCATCCACATATGTAGAGGGTGTTAAGGTACCCAAATTAGAAAAGGATTGGGATGAACATGACATGAGGAAGGCATAATTAAACTCTAAAGCTATGAATGTGTTTTATTGTGCCTTAGATAGAATGAATTCAATAGGGTCTCTACTTGCAACTCTGCAAAAGAGATCTGGGATAGATTTGAAGTGACCCATGAGGGCACGAATCAAGTTAAAGAATCCAAAATTAATATATTGGTTCATAAGTATGAACTATTTAAAATGGATTCTAATGAGACAATCACTAGCATGTTCACTAGGTTTACTGACATTGTCAATGGCCTAAAAAGCCTTGGCAAGAGCTATACTAACAGTGATCTTGTCAGGAAAATACTTCGCTGTCTACCAAGGTCATGGGAAGCCAAGGTGACGGCAATCCAAGAAGCTAAAGACTTGAACAAGCTTCCACTCGAAGAGCTCCTTGGATCCCTAATGACTCACGAGCTAACCATGAAGCAACACAGCGAAGAAGAGTCCTCCCATAAGAAAAAGGTAATAGCACTTAAATCTACTTCATCTAACAAGGACTTGTCCTGCAGTAGCAGCAGTGAAGAAGAAGAACATGAGGAAGATGATGGTGAGGCTCTTCTTGTGCGCAAGTTCAAGAGATTTATCAACCACAAGAAGTCCTATCATCAAAGGAGAGGCCCTTCAAATTTCTACCACAAGGACAAAGGTAAGGAAAGGGAAAACGAGGGGATTGGGTGTTACGAGTGCAAGAAGTCGGGTCACATAAGAGCAGAGTGCCCCTTACTGAAGAAGGGGAGTAAGTACAAGAAGAAGAAGGCTCTTGTCACTACACTATCCGACTCCGACTCATCATCCTCCTCATCAGATGATGAACAAGAAGAGAAGGCCAATTTCTGCTTCATGGCCAACGAAAACGAGGTAACTTCCGATACGCATCTTGATTTTTCTTTTGATGAACTTTATGATGCATTTAATGAGTTAATGGTAGAATATAAGGCTATAAATCTTAAGAATAAAGAACTGAAAATAGCTAATCAATCATACCTACATAAATATGATAAATTAGTTAAGGATAAGGACTTAATTACCAAAGAAAATATTGAACTTAAAACAAACAACCAACTTTTAACTCAAAAGACTAACACCTTAACTAAAGATAATGAAAAACTAACTAAGGAATTTTCAAAACTTAAAAAATATAAACAAACCTTAGATAAGGATCTTACAAAAGAACTTAATGATCTAAAAGCAGAAAATCAAACACTAACTAAAGAACTTAACAAATACAAACCCTTAGTTGAAAAATTTACATATAGTTCTGAAAAATTAAACATGATACTAAATAGTCAACGAGCAGTATTTAATAAAGCGGGTTTAGGGTATAAACCAAGAAATAAACAAAAACTTCTTAGTAACTTCTTTGTTAAAGCTGGAGAAACTAAAACTAAGAAAATAACCTGCTTTTGTTGTGGAATTATAGGACATAAGGCAAATGCATGTGACTATAGGAAAAGTAAAACAAAAAGGAAAATTAAAAGGGTATGGGTTCCAAAAGGAACCAACTTGACTAACCATGAAGGACCCAAGAAAACTTGGGTACCTAAGATGACATGATTTGCTTGTGTAGGAGTGTCTTGCAGCCGAGGTCAACAAAAACTGCTGGTATTTGGATAGTGGCTGCTCAAGGCACATGACGGGTGATAAAGATCAATTTTTCACCCTTGAAGCTAAGAAGGGAGGTGCTGTGACTTTTGGAGACAACAACCAAGGTCATATCATTGGTATTGGTAAAGTTCAAATCACCCCTTCTACTTTTATAGATAATGTTAGATATGTTGATGGTCTTAAGCATAACTTGTTAAGCATTAGTCAATTATGTGATATAGGATATGATGTTATATTTAAACCATCACTATGCATTATAACAAATCCTAATGATAATAGTTTAGTTTTTAAAGGAATTAGACGTGGAAATGTATATGTTGTAGACCTAGAAGATCTTGCAAAACATAACCAATGTCTAGTTGTAAATGAAACTAAAGATAATGATGCTAGTTGGTTATGGCACCGTAAGTTAGGTCATGCAAGCATGGACACAATAACTAAACTAGTTAAAAGAGACTCCGTGATAGGTTTGCCAAAATTAAAATTTGAAAAGAACAAAATATGTGAAGCATGTCAATTTGGCAAACAATCTAGGAACTCTTTTAAATCCATAAAATGTGTCTCTACTTCTAGGCCTCTAGAATTACTACACATGGACCTATTTGGTCCAACTAGAACAACAAGCCTAGGTGGAAATAAATATGGTCTAGTTATAGTAGAAGATTACTCTAGGTACACATGGGTCATGTTTCTAGCACATAAGGATCAAGCATTTTCTGTTTTTAAGAAGTTCCATAAGGAAGTAACAAATGCTAGAGAGTCTTCAGTCATAGCCATTAGAAGTGACCATGGTACCGAATTCGAAAATCAATCATTTGATGAATTTTGTAGTAAAAAGGGGATAACCCATAATTTCTCAGCACCTAGGACACCACAACAAAATGGAGTTGTGGAAAGGAAGAATAGAACACTAGAGGAAATGGCTAGAACTATGTTATGTGAAAGTAACCTCCCTAAGTACTTTTAGGGAGAAGCCATTAATACCTCTTGTCACATATTAAATAGAGTTCTATTGAGACCCATTATAAAGATAACACCTTATGAACTGTGGAAAAACAGAAAACCAAAGGTTAATTATTTTCATGTTTTTGGATGTAGGTGTTTTGTGCATAATAATGGGAAAGATAATCTAGGAAAATTTGACCCTAAATCTGATGAAGGAATATTCTTAGGTTATTCTACAACTAGTAAAGCCTATAGAGTATTTAATAAAAGAACCTTAGTCATAGAAGAATCTATACATGTAGTATTTGATGACTCTAGTGACATCTCCTCTAGTAAGAAAGTTAATTTTGATGATGATGTTGAAATACTTGAGAAAAAGATAGATGAGATGGGATTACAAGATGATAATCAAAAGTTGATTGAAGGAGAATCATCAAGCCAAGAGGCTATTGTGGATCATGGGCTAACAAAAGCTTGGAGGTATGCTCACGGGCATCCTAAGGAACTCATTCTAGATGATCCATCTCAACCGGTTAGGACTAGAGCTTCACTTAGAAATCTAAATAACCATCTAGCTTTTGTTTCACACTTTGAGCCCAAACATATAGAAGAAGCCGAAAATGATGTAAATTGGATAAATGCAATGCAAGAAGAACTAAACCAATTTACTAGAAACAAAGTGTGGGATCTAGTAGAGAGACCTTCTAAATATCCAATTATAGGTACAAAATGGATATATAAAAATAAGCTAGATGAAAATGGAATTGTTATAAGGAATAAGGCTAGACTAGTGGCAAAGGGTTATAATCAAGAAGAAGGCATAGATTTTGATGAAACCTTTGCTCCCGTAGCGAGACTTGAGGCTATTAGACTATTATTAGCATATGCATGCTCTAAGGATTTCAAACTATTTCAAATGGATGTAAAAAGTGCATTTTTAAATGGGTATATTAATGAGGAAGTGTATGTAGAACAACCTCCTGGTTTTGAAAATCATCAATACCCTAATCATGTGTATAAACTGAACAAAGCACTTTATGGATTAAAACAAGCACCTAGAGCATGGTATGAGAGACTTAGTAAATTTCTATTAGAACATGAATTCTCTAGGGGAAATGTAGACACAACATTATTTCTGAAAAAGGAAAATAAGGAGATGCTATTAGTACAGATTTATGTTGATGATATCATTTTCGGTGCTACTAACAATCGTCTCTGCGAAGAGTTTGCTGATTTGATGCAGAGTGAGTTTGAGATGAGCATGATGGGAGAGCTGAACTACTTCCTCGGGCTTCAAATCAAACAATCTGAAGGAGGCATCTTCATCAATCAAGCAAAATATGTCAAGGAGATGCTCAAGAAGTTTGATATGGAAGGAAACAAATCAATCAGCACCCCCATGAGCTCATCATGCAAATTAGATCAAGATGAATCAGGTAAATCTGTAGATCAAAAACTTTATAGAGGTATGATAGGATCTTTACTATATCTTACTGCAAGTAGACCTGATATTATGTTTAGTGTTTGCATGTGTGCTAGATATCAGGCTAATCCTAAAGAATCACACCTAGCTGCAGTTAAGAGAATTTTTAAATACTTAATAGGAACTAAGAACATAGGGCTATGGTACTCTAAAGAATCTAGCCTAAACTTAATAGGGTACACAGATTCAGACTTTGCTGGATGTAAGCTTGATAGAAAAAGTACCAGCGGGTCGTGTCAGTTTCTAGGAGAAAACCTAATCTCATGGTTTAGCAAGAAACAAAACTCGGTTGCATTATCCACTGCAGAAGCTGAATATGTGGCAGCCGGGAGTTGTTGTGCTCAAATCTTGTGGATTAAACAACAATTAGAAGATTATGGCATTAAACAAGATAAAATCCCCATTAATTGTGATAATACAAGTGCCATAAATCTAACTAAAAATCCAATTCAACATTCAAGAACTAAACACATTGAGATAAGACATCACTTCATAAGAGATCATGTATTGAATGGTGATGTGTCACTCCAATTTATTTGTACTGATAATCAATTAGCAGATATTTTTACAAAACCCCTAAGTGAAGAGAGGTTTAGCGTGCTTAGGAGGGGATTAGGAGTGATTGATCCATCCTAGTGGGAGTTTCCACTAGATTAATTGATTTTGATGATTAGAATGCGGTTAAAATAGAGTTTACATTCAATGATCATCAAATCAGATCCCAATTAGGTGATTTTTCCTCATTTGGCACGGTTATAGCATGACTTTTAGGTGCGTGCCAAGGTTAGAGACGACTCGAGTAAGTTTCAGAGCCGGCTCCTAAGGGGGAGTCGACTCGCGCATTTGCGGGAGTCGACTCGCAAAGATGGCAGCTGAGGGGGAGTCGACTCGCACATTGTCGGGAGTCGACTCGAAGTCTACAGGCGCATAAGGAGAGTCGACTCGCGCATATTCTGGAGTCGACTCGAGGTCGAGTCGACTCGCGACTCAGGGGAGTCGACTCGCAGTCGGGATCCGACTTTTTAACCCTAGGTTTGTCGTTTCGCAAACATTTTTCTTTCAAGCCACCACTGTTCAAAAAGCCCTAGAGCCGACTCCTAGGTCTTCCCCGATCGTCTCCAACCTCTGTTCGGTCGATTTTTCACCGGTTCTTAGGGTTTTCGTCCGTTCCTAGGTCGTCTCCGGTCCGTCCCGAGTCTCCTCCGTCGACCTTTCTTCGTCCTTTAGGTGTTTCTTCCCGTTTAGGTCAAGATGCCTCGTAAGACCGTGGTTAGGAAGAGGTCCCGTCCCGAGGCCGGTCCCGAGCGGCGCTCCAAGGCGCGGCACGATCCCGCGAGGCAACCACCTCCGGCTCGTTCCCCGCCTAGGGCGGTTACCGCGAGGCCATTGGCCGGGAAGGTCGTCTCCACCGGGAGGTATGTCGATTTCGACTTCCTCTCCCGGGAAGGGTTCACCATAGGTGATAGGCTTAGAGCCCAGGGCTTAAAGTTCTTCCTTACATTGGACCTCCCCACATATCCAGGGCTCGTTAGAGAGTTTTACGGTACCGTCCATCGGGGAGATGGGGGTATCGAGAGCACAGTAGCCGGTGTCCCTGTGTTTGTCACGGAGGATCTTATTGGCCACATCCTCCACCTTCCACTAGTAGGGGTGGCTCCCGCACACCCTGAGAATAGAGTTGAGGCCCTTACGGTCGTCTTAGGGCATCCACCTCAGTCCCCCCTAGACGAGGTATCTGCTAGCTCACTTCCTGTTGAAGTGAGAATCCTTTTGAGTATTCTGTCCAGGTCTGTCTTTCCTAAGACAGGAAGATTTGATTTTGTAAATGAGAGGGACCTAGCTATTATGTCTTACATTCTTCAGGACACCCCGGTCAACTTCCCCAAACTCATATATAGGTATATGTGTGAGCCCCTAGATAGACCTAGGCTCACCCTCCCATACGGCATGATTTTTACTCTTCTCTTTAGGGAGTACGAGATTTCCATTCCTGAGAGGGAACCCTCTCGTGCATTGCGATGGACAGATCGCTTGTGTACGGGGACCATGCACAGGATGGGGTTTCGGAAGAGAGAGGGGGTATGGGTTAGGAAGTCTACCCTCACCGCTCAGACCACCAGACCTTCACCCAGTCCTGAGCCCGATTCAGACTACCCAGACCTTCCAGACCATCCAGACCTTCCATCCACTCCTCCTGCTCCTACCACCTCCGCCGGACCTTCCTCCTCGGCACCACCCTCTATGGCGGTCCGGATTGATCCTGAGCAGCTCCGAGAGCTGCGACAGGAGATAGTCAGAGAGGTGAGGGATGAGCTGCTTCGGGAGCTCCGAGGTGCGGTGCCTGCTCCCACTCCTGCACCCGTATCTTCTCAGTTGGTCCCTTCCTTGACAGCCGTGACTGACATGACGGCTCATGTACGGGAAGAGATCTACAATGTCCGGAGTTTGGTCCAGGCCCAGTTCCACAGCATGAGTGAGGTCACGAGCTCCACTCGACAGATGCGAGAGGAGATAGGTCGTGACATGCACACCACCACCGAGGGGGCCGAGCGCTTGGCGAATGTACTCATCGACAAGCTGGACGCACTTCAGACATCGGTGACTGGGCTTCAGGCGTCGGTGATAGAGCTCTCCACTACACATAGCAGAGCCACCATGTCTATCATCACACAGCTTGGCCATGTCACAGATGCAGTCACCCTCCTCATGGAGCAGAGCCGATTGAGAGGAGGAGCACCATCCTTGAGAGGAGGAGCCACATCCTCGAGAGGAGGAGCCACATCCTCCAGAGGAGGAGATGCATCATCGAGAGGGGGAGATACATCCTCGAGGGGGGGATCTTCATCCTCGAGGAGACCATAGATGTTCTTTTTGCTTTGTTTTGTATTGCTTTGCTTTACGTATTGTATGCTCAAATGTATTCACATTCATATCAATACAATGAGTAGACATCTTATCTTCATTTCTGTGCCATTTGATGATTGGTTGTGCCATTGATTGTGTGTGATTACCTCCTTTTTGGTATGATGACAAAAAGGGGGAGAAATATGTATACAATATGTAAAAGGGGAGAAATATGGATGACATATGTAAAAGAAATCAATGGAAATCAATAAAAAGACACACAAATTTGTTCTAAGTGGATTCGGTACCTCGAGGCTCATTATCTCTCTTTTGGGGCTCCTAATGGAGTAATCTCCAGAATCTATTCAAGGGATATTCAGAGATTAGCTGAATCCTACTCAAGAACAAATTGACAGATTTTTCCTCTAAAAACAAAAAATTCAGTTCAAAAACTTCAAAGCATTAAAAGGAAATTCAGAGAATCAAAACATAGTTGAATGCATATGTTGAGGGGGAGAATCTGAATTTTAATCAAGCTAAATCATTAATGACATATAAGCCAAACAATTGATTGCATAATATGAAGGCTTATATAATTCCAAATGAAAGGGGGAGCTTTAACTCCGAAATTTGCTGTTTCACTCCTTTCAAACTTGGATAAATTAAATTATCAGACATTTGAATTCATTTATGGATTTTATTTCATTATTTATTGAGCAAGTCATTTTACATATACTCAAAGTTTTGTCATCATCAAAAAGGGGGAGATTGTGGAGTGATTGATTAAAACCCCATTTGATTTTGATGAGCTCAAAGCATTTGAGTATATCTTGTGATTACTAATGAATTCAATTGAGTGTTTCAGTGAAAATCCTGTCCAAGTGTCTCTAGATTTGGTTCATAGTATTTTGGATAAGTTAAGAAGTCTGCTGAACCAAAGTCTGAGACTCGAGTCGACTCCCGAGTATCACGAGTCGACTCCAAGCGTATCAAGTTCACTGGCACGAGCTCGAGTCGACTCCAGACTAGTACGAGTCGACTCCGACTGAGAATAGAAAGAAGAACAGAAAGCCTCATCTCAGAACCTGTCAACGAGTCGACTCCTGAAGTGCGCGAGTCGACTCCAAAGTCGACTCCAGGGTAGTAAGAGTCGACTCCAAGAGGTACACAAAGAAAAGTCAGAGAGCAGTTTTCGAGTCTGAGATTCGAGTCGACTCCCAGACAAGCTTCACGTCAAAAGGCAGAAGACCAACTTTCGGAAACTGAGAGCCGAGTCGACTCCAAGGAAGTTCGAGTCGACTCCAAGACTGGATGAGCCAAAAGACAGAGAATCGGGAGTTCGGGCTCTGAGATTCGAGTCGACTCCAAGGACAGTCGAGTCGACTCGAGTGGACAAAATTCAAAATTGGATCCACGGACTTCAGTGGATGAGCCGACTCCAAAATTGCCAGGTCAGCTCCAGAAGTTGGCGAGTCGACTCCGGGTCAAGACGAGTCGACTCCCAGTCGTGACGGCAACTTTAATTCAAATTTGGAACAGTTGCTGAGTCGACTCCGGAAAAGCTTGAGTCGACTCCCGCTACAGCCGAGTCGACTCCTGATCGCGCGAGTCGACTCCAACCCACCAACGGTCATATCGTCAGGCTGCGCAGAGTGTGCAGAACGGGCAGAAAAAGCAGTGTAACGGCTAGTTTCCGTGGGGGTTGGCTTAAATAGCCACAGAAGACTGTAGCAAGGTAGAGAACAACCATTCCACTCCAAGCATTCAAGCTTTCAAGCTCTGCAACGTGCTCTTCAACGAAAAAGAGGAAGATCAGCATTTACTGCAACCAACTACATCTTCCCAGCAATTAAAGCCTCCTCCTCCTGCATTCAAGTCGACTACTCATTCGAGAGGAGACCTGAGTTCAAGAAGCCATTCCTCTACTTCAGCTTAAAAGCGTTTGAGGGCTTCTAAACTCCTCTTTTGATTATATTGTTTTACATCTGCTTTTGAGAAGCTTATTTTCCCTTCTTTCTATAACTTGTATTTACTTGGTTCAATCGGGGGATTGAATCAAGGAGATTAAGGTTGGTTGGTGAGCCAAGTTAAAAACCAACGTGTGTAAGGGTTTGATTGTGAGCCCGGGGAAAACAATCGGGGTTGGTTCTAGTCGGTGAGCCTGGAAAAACCGACCGAGTTCGTTGTGAGCTCGTAAAACAACAAGTTTGGTTGTGAGCTTGCAAAACAACCGGCTGTAATCCAAGGGGGTTATAGTGAATTCCCAAGAGAGACTTGGGGAGTGGACGTAGGAGCAAGGGGTAGCTCCGAACCACTATAAAACTCTGTGTTTGCATTGGATTGTCTCTCTTCTTCTTCCCCTCACATCACTCACAGCACTTAGCATTAATTAAATAACTTGCAACAGTTTTTAATTAATCAACCACATCGTTTTAATCATCTAAATTATTTTAAAACCCAATTCACCCCCCCCTCTTGGGTTGTCTATCTGGGCAACATAGTCCTAATCCAATTAGGACTTTAATTTGAATCCGAAGTCCTAATCCAATTAGGATTTCTAGGAATCCTATTCTAAGTGGAAATCCAAAATAGATTCAAAATCTTAATCTAATTAGGATTGTGGAAATCCTACTTCAAGTAGGAATCCCAGTCCTACTCCAAGTAGGACTCCCAGTCCTAATCCAATTAGGACTCTAGGAATCCCACTCTAAGTAGGATTTATGTTTTAAGTCCAATTAATCAATTCCCATTTCCTCTTCAACTTATTATCAATCGAATTGATTACTTGTGATTCATAATCACTTTTCAACCATCGGATCGGTCAATACTTCTAGTGTGTGTGATCCCATAGGTTCTATTCTGACTGGTAGTGAGATATATTGTGATCTCTATCTCAATATCATTGAAAACTCCTTTCAATGGGTTGGAATGATTCCAACTCTACTCATTAGGGTTTATCGATCATCGAGATAATCCCTGTGAGTCTCACCATCCACCAGTGACACCTAGCAGCATGTAGTGGCTATCCAGCAGAATGAAATGATGAACCTCTAGGTGCAGTTAATATGTGATACAGTCCTACTATCGTGGATTCCTACAGGACGGAGGTCATGGACAACTCGTCAAACCCCATCGTCTGTCGTATGTGAAGATTTATTCGACTTAAGTTCGAGAGTGGAAAACTCTTTCTCCACTGTGCATACTGCCCCGGCCGAGGTCTTACGAACTCAGTCTTATAAATCACATAGGATCTCTCCTTATCTATCAAGGTCGATAGATTCCTTATAGGTGCATACCCTACTCCTACAGTGAACCTACTGCAGCCAATCTACACTGCATGGACCCATATGGCTAGAGACCATGCATGTGTGCAGTCAAACTACAATAACCTTACTGTGAGTGGCCGAAGCACCGCAGGTCAAAGGACCAGTCACATTACTGCAACATCAAGCAAGTCACCGACGAGTGGATAGACATCCAAGTGACTTCTTGTCTTGGTCACGCTCAGTACCCTTGTTTCTAACAAGCACCTGCACTATTACTTCAGTGTCTCCACACCGTGGACTCGAGTCTCGTCCATCCATAGGGAAAGTAATGTGTGCACTGATCTCATCAGATCGATCACCGTCCTCGTGATGATCCATCGATCAGGAGCGTTTAGAAATTAATCACTAATGATACATGGCTCAAATTCTCAACTCTTGAGAATATGCATCATCATCTTATTAATTTTTTGGACGATTCATAAACACAATAACAATATGAATGAAAAAGATGCCTTTCATTTATTCAATAATAATAATGTCAAGTACAAATTGTGTCCCAGAATTAATAATGTGTCAGCCAAAATTGGCTTCTAGGGCATACATCTAACAATAGTATCAATGTATGTGGATTGGGATAATCCAAGCAATTTTCTAGATCTATCTCTATAAATCTTCATCCCTAGGATGTAAGTTGCTTCTCCCAAATCCTTCATGGCAAATTGAGATGATAGCCAAACCTTTATTCCTTGTAATGCAGGAATTCATTTCCGATTAGAAGAATGTCATCCACATACAAAACAAGAAATATAATAACTAAACCATTTGCGCATTTATAAATGCAAGGTTCCTCTTCATTCTTAATGAAGCCATACAATTTGATCACCTTATCAAATCGTATGTTCCAACTCCGTGTTGCTTGCATTAATCCATAAATGAATTTTTGAAGCTTGCACACCTTAGACTCATCTGTAGATATAAAACCTTCAGGTTGCATCATATACACCTCCTCTTTTAAATCTCCATTTAGAAAAGCGGTCTTTACACCCATTTGCCAGATTTCATAATCTAAGTGTGCTGCTATCGCAAGCATAATCCAAATGGATTTGAACATTGCCACAGAAGAAAATGTCTCGTCATAGTCAATACCATAACGCTGACGATATTCTTTGGCAACCAGACGGGTTTTATAGGTCTCTACCTTTCCATCTACGCCCCGTTTCTTTTTGAAAATCCACTTACACCCTATGGATTTAATCCCTTCGGGTGGGTCAACTAATGTCCATACATCATTGACCTTCATGGATTTCATTTCGGATTGCATGGCTCCAAGCCATGCATCAGAGTCATACCTCTGCATTGCATCCATATAGGTGATCGGATCCTCATCGTTTTCATCAAGTTCGATAGGATCCCCATTCCAGACCAAGAAATCATAGTATCTGTCCGGCTGACGTGGTACTCTACCTGATCGCCTTAATGGTGCATCTAAGATGGGTTCTGGATCTGATCTAATCAAATCCAACTCAATTGGTTTAATGGATGGTGTCGGATCTTCTACATGTTGAACTTCCCTAAGTTCAACATTAGAGCTATTAGTTCCTTCACTAAGAAATTCTTTCTCTAAGAAAACAGCTCTTTTGCTTACGAACAACTTTTGTTCTTCAGCAAGGTAGAAATAATATCTTTTAGTTTCTTTAGGGTAACCGACAAAGAAACATTTGTTAGACTTGGGTTCAAGTTTGTTTTTCTTCAAACATTTGACGTACGCCGGACACCTCCAAATCCTAAGATGAGAGAGTACCGATTTTCGTCCCGTCCACATCTCATGTGGTGTTTTATTCAATATGATTAAATCTTGTTTTTCCTTTTAGAAATCTACTTTATTTTGAAGCATGTTATCTTTAATTTTTGTATGATGATCTCTTTTGTTATAAAATATATATGGTGCTCCATTTTCTTAATTACTAACTTCTATGTTTTAAGCATCTTTAATGCTTATACGTACTTTATTTTTATTTTTTTTGAAGAATATGGATTTATTTGGAATCAATGATGGAGATTTGTGGCTAGCAGACAGTACAACAACACACACCATTCTCAAAAGTAAAGCATATTTTTTTCAGCTAAAACTAGCTCAAGCAAATATGAATACAATATCTGGTATTGCAAATCTAATTGAAGGCTCCGGAAGAGCCTGCATGGTGTTGCCTGGAGTAACAGTATTATCAATAAGCGATGCCTTGTTTTATAGTAGATCCCAAAGGAACCTACTAAGTTTTAGTGATATACGTAGAAATGGTTATCATATTGAGACCATAAATGAGAATGATAAAGAATATCTCTACATTACATCGCTTATCTCTGGCAAGAAGCATATGGCGGAAACATTGCCAACATTCTCCTCTGGATTATATTATACTTATATCAATCCAATAGAATCCAATGTTGTGATTAATCCGAAGTTAATCAATCCAAAGACTTTTGTTCTTTGGCATGACCGCTTAGGTCATCCAGGAGCAATAATGATGAGAAGAATTATTGAAAATTCATATGGACACCCATTAAAGAACCATAAGATTCTTTTATCAAATGAATTATCATGTGCTGTTTGTGCTCAAGGAAAATTGATTGCTAGGCCATCCCCAACTAAAATTGAGATTGAATCTCCTACGTTTTTAGAACGGATTCAAGGGGATATATGTGGGCCTATTATTCCATCATGTGGACCATTTCGATATTTTATGGTATTAATAGATGCCTCAACACGTTGGTCACATGTTAGTTTATTATCCACCCGTAACGTGACATTTGTGAGACTCCTTGCACAAATAATCTGGTTAAGAGCTCAATTTCCGGATTATACAATCAAGAAAATTCGTCTTGATAATGCAGGAGAGTTTACATCCCAAGCTTTTAATGATTATTGCATGTCAATTGGGATTACTGTTGAGCATCCTGTGGCCCACACGCATACACAAAATGGTCTGGCAGAATCTCTGATTAAACGCCTGCAGCTAATTGTTAGACCATTACTTATGCAAACAAAGTTGCCTAGTTCAGTTTGGGGACATGCTATATTACATGCTGCAGCACTAATTCGAACTAGGCTAACTGCTCATCATAAATACTCCCCATTATAGTTTGTTTCTGGCAAAGAACCAGATATATCCCATCTAAGAATTTTTGGTTGTGCAGTATACGTTCCAATTGCCCCACCACATCGCACAAAGATGGGTCCTCAAAGGAGACTGGAAATTTATATTGGATTTGAATCTCCGTCAATTATTAAATATCTTAAACCATTGACTGGAGATCTTTTTACAACATGTTTTGCTGATTGTCAATTTGTTGAAATAATATTCCCTGGATTAGGGGGAGAAAAACAAAAGCTGGAAAAATAGGAACTCTCATGGAATGCATCATCAATATCTCATTTTGATCATCGTACAAATCAGTCTGAACTGAAAGTTCAGAAAATTATTCATTTGCAAAAGGTTGCAAATCAATTACCAGATGTATTCACTGATGCTAAGAAAGTAACCAAGTCACATATACGAGCTGTAAATGCTCCTGCTCGAATTAAAGTTCCAAAGGAACAAACTACTAATACTTAGCAAATGAGTCTCTTGCACGCCAGAAGCGTGGTAGACCTCTTGGTTCCAAAGATAAAAATCCAAGAAAGAGACGGGAGCAAAATAAACAAGTTGGCACCACTTTAGTTCTTGATCCTCCTGAAGAGGCTATGGCACAAAAGCTTGTAGTAGATATAACTAAAGAAACAACTCCAGAAGAGTGTCAGGCGCTTGAAAATGATGAAAGAATTGCAAATATTGAGAATGAAGAAATCTCAATAAGTTATGTCACTACAGGAAAAAGATGGAACCGAAATAAAGTTATGGTTGATGAAATATTTGCATATGCAGTAGCTACTGATTTAATAAAAGAAAACGAGGATCTTGAACTGAAGTCCATTCAAGAATGTCGATATAGAAATGATTGGCCAAAATGGAAAGACGCAATCCAAGTCGAATTAAATTCGCTTGCAAAGCGAAATGTATTTGGACCTGTAGTCCAAACGCCTGAAAATGTACAACCTTTTGGCTACAAGTGGGTGTTTGTACAGAAAAGAAATCAAAATAATGAGGTTGTCAGATACAATGCACGACTTGTAGCACAAGGTTTTTCACAGAGATCTGGAATTGATTATGAGGAGACATATTCTCCTGTAATGGAGGCAACTACATTTAGGTTTTTAATTAGTTTGGCAATTTCTGAAGGACTTCATATGTGTCTTATGGACGTGGTCACAGCTTATTTATAAGGATCACTTGATAATGATATTTATATGAAAGTCCCTGAAGGACTGAAAATGCCTGAAGCATGTAGTTCAAAACCTCTGAAAATGTATTCAATCAAGTTACAAAAATCTTTGTATGGATTAAAGCAATCTGGACGAATGTGGTATAATCATCTTAGTACATACCTCCTGAAGGAACGATATGTTAACAAAGCTATTAGCCCATGTGTTTTTATAAAGAAATCAAAATCTAGATTTGTTATTATTGCAGTGTATGTTGATGATCTTAACATCATCGGGACTCCTGAAGAGCTTGCAGAAGCAGTCATATACTTAAATAGAGAATTTGAGATGAAAGTTCTTGGAAAGACAAAATTTTGTCTCGGCCTGCAGATCAAGCATTTATCAGATGGAATATTTGTTCATCAATCTAATTACATAGGAAAGGTGTTAAAACGTTTTTATATGGATAAAGCTCATCCATTGAGTGCCCCAATGGTTGTTCAATCCTGTGATATAAAGGACCTTTTTCGTCCTCGAGAAGATAACGAAGAGATTCTTGGCCCTGAAGTGCCGTATCTCCGTGCAATTGGTGCACTAATGTATCTTGCTAACTACACGCGATCGGACATAGCTTTTTCTATTAATTTATTAGCAAAATATAGTTCGGCACCAACACGGAGACATTGGAATGGTGTTAAACACATATTTCATTATCTTCGAGGAACAACTGATTTGGGATTATTATATTCAAAGCAACCAAAACTGGAACTAGTTGGATATGCAGCTGTTAGCATCCCTCGCACGTTGCAGAAAATTTCAGAAAATTCAATGCACAGCGGAAAGGCATGCATGAGATCCCGTTCATCGCATGAACATATTTTTAAAACTTCATTTGTAGATAGATTAGGATTAAATCTTTTAAACCATTTTATATCATTAGGAAGATCAGATCTTCATTTTGTGCGGGTAGATGATCACCGCAAATCTGATATTCATGGATTTGATGGAAGGTTCGCTTGAAGCCGCACATGCGTCCGACCTCTACGGGTATCCACATGAAGTAATGAACCGATCAAAGCTCTCGTATCTTCCTAGGGTGCTAGCTCCCTTGCAGAGATGTCTTTCGATAGCTGAGATCCTCTCCTTTGAATCAACTTTTGATTGCCTTGAGAGGAGGAAGAAGAAGGAAGAACCAAGGAAGAAGATCTAAAGGTCTCTTCGCAGCCTTTTTCTTTTTCCTTGTTTTGGAACCAAGAGGAAGAAGGAGGAGGGCCGCCAAGGCTCTTCTTTTTCTTCTCTTGCTTGCGGCTCAAAGGAGGAAGAGAGGAGGAGGTCTTCACGGCTGAAAGGAGAGGGATTTTTCATCATCACAGCAGCCCCTTTTCACCCTCTTTTATGGCATGTGAGGATAGAGAGGAGCTCCTAAATTTTAGGAGCTCATCTTTATCCTTCCATTTTTCAAAATAGGAGGGGCGTATGCCCCTCCTTTTTCCCTCACACCATCAGTCAAGGGAGGGGCGTATGCCCCTCCCTCTTATCCTCTTTGGTCAACCCCACTTAATCAAATTAAGTGGGGATTGGGTTAGGTCTTGTGTTAGGTCCAATCCTATTCAAAATAGGATTAAGTGCACCCATTTCAATTTTCTCCAAATCCTAATCTAATTAGGATTTAATTGAACCATGACTCAATTGAACTCTTCAATCCTAATCCAATTAGGAGTCATTAGATTAATTAGATTAAAATTAATTAGGACTTAAGAACTTCTAATCTAATTAGGACTTATTAAATTTCAGCCCTAATCCAATTAGAACTTTAGAAATCCTACTCCAAGTAGGACTCCAATTTAATTTGAAATTCTAATCCAATTAAGACTCCAAGAATCCTACTCCAAGTAGGACTCGTGATCAAGTTCAATTAATTAAATCCAATTAATTAAATTAAATTGCAATCCAATTACAATTATTCCTTCTTTAACTCACTAACTCTTAGCGGGTTAACCAATTATCAATCAAATTGATTATTTGTGATTCCTAATCACAATTCAACCATCGGATTGGTCAATACCTCTAATGTGTATGATCCCATAGATTCTATTCTGTCTGGTAGTGAGATATATTGCGATCTCTGTCATAATATCATTGAAAACTTCTTTCAATGGGTTGAAACAATTCCAACTCAACTCACCAGGGATCATCGACCATCAAGATGGTCCCTGTGAGTCTCACCATCCATCAGTGACACTTAGCAGCATGTAGTGGCTACCCAGCGGAATGGAATGATGAACCTCTAGGTGCAGTTATCGTATGATACAATCCTTCTATCGTGGATCCCTACAGACCGGATGTCATGGATAACTCGTCAAACCCCGTCGTCTGTCATATGTCTAAATTTATTCGACTTGAGTTCGAGAGTGGAAAACTCTTTCTCCACTGTATGTATTGCCCTGGCCAAGGTCTTACGAACTCAGTCATATAAATCACATAGGATCACTCCTTATCTATCAAGATCAATAGATTCCATGTAGGTGCATACCCTACTCCTATAGTGAACCTACTGCAGCCAATCTACACTACAAGGACCCATATGACTAGAGACCATATATATGTGCAGTCAAACTACAATAACCTCACTGTGAGTAGCCGAAGCACCGTAGGTCAAAGGACCAGTCATACTACTGCAACATCAAGCAAGTCACTGACGAGTGGATAGACATCCAAGTGACTTCTTGTCTTGGTCACGCTCAGTACCCTTCTTGTCCTGCACTATCACTTCAATGTTCCTACACTGTGGACTCGAGTCTCGTCCATCTATAAGGAAAGCGATCTGTGCACTGATCTTATTGGATCAATCACCGTCCTCGTGATAATCCATTGATCAGAAGTATTTAGAAATTAATCATCAATGATCCATGACTCAAATTTTCAACTCTTGAGAATATGTATCATCATCTTATTAATTTCTTGGACGATTCATAGACACATAAACAATATGAATGAAACAGTTGCCCATTTATTATTCAATAATAATAAAGTCAAGTACAAAATTATATCCCAGAATTAATAATGTATCAGCCGGATTGGCTTCTAGGGCATACGTCTAACAATGCAGATGTTGGATATTTGTCTGACCCACATAAAGGGCGATCACAAACAGGATATTTATTCACATATGGTGGTACTGCTATATCTTGGCGATCTATAAAGCAAACTATCACTGCCACTTCTTCCAATCATGCCGAGATACTTGCGCTTTATGAAGTAAGTCGAGAATGTGTGTGGTTGAGATCTTTACTTCAACATATCTATGAAGAATGTAATCTTCCAACAATCAGCAAGAAGTCAACAATAATATACGAGGATAATACTGCATGTATTGCTCAAATAGAAAGAGGATATATTAAAGGTGATAGAACCAAGCACATCTTACCAAAATTCTTTTTCACACATGAACTCCAGAAGAAAGGTGAAATAGATGTTCGGCAGATTCGCTCAAGTGAAAATCTAGCAGACTTATTCACCAAAACATTGCCTGCAACAACATTTAAGAAACTAGTACAGAAGATTGGTATGTGTCAACTCAGAGCTATTTGTTGACATGCTCACATAAGGGGGAGGCTTATACGCATTGTACTCTTTTTTCCTTTGCCTAGGTTTTGTCCCATTGGGTTTTCCTAGCAAGGTTTTTAATGAGACAGTTTTAGAAGCGTATAATGAGAATATTGTACTCTTTTTCCTTCACTAGGATTTTTATCCCACAGGGTTTTTTCCTAGTAAGGTTTTAATGAGGCATATTCTTAAGAGATGAATATCCAAGGGGGAGTGTTATAAAATCTTGACTTTTCATCTTCACCTATAGATGGATATTCATCTGAATTCATCCATGACTATTCAACTTCTCATAACCCTCCAATTTCATCATTAATGATCAATTAATGTATTTATGGTCTTTAATCTTATGGCCTTTGATCTTTCTCCTTTGGCCTATAAATGGATGATATGTAGTCTTGTACCATGAGGGGAAAAAATCAAGAAAGAATAAAAGAGCCATTTGTATCTCATGCTCTCGTGTTTTCTTTCTCTTTATTTTCTATTGCTTTATTACCTTTTACTTATAGTTTTATACCATAAGGTGAAATATAAAACGTAAAAAGCCTTACTAAAAACCTTTTCGATTCTCTCTCCAGATAACGTTGAAGAGTGCTAGCGGCCATGCATCAACTTCCCTTCTTTTTTGATCAGTCATATGCTTCAGAGTGCTTGATGCAGCAGTAACTCTAGATTTATAATAATCTTGTGAAATATAATTCTTGTATTTTGGTGCAGCCCCCTCCTCCAAGATTGGCATATGTTATGGCACAAAAGGAGACAATCTGCCAACTCCAACAGAAATCATAGCCCTGCTAAAAGGTTGCAGCATCAAGAAACTGAGGCTCTACGACGCCAACCCTCAGCTGTTGGAAGCAGTGGCAGCCATTATAAAGCCGCCGGACGTGCTGGAGCTGGCCATCGCCGCGAGGAATGAGGAGCTGGCCGATCTCGCTGCAAGCCCGGATGCCGCCATTGATTGGGTTGGCATGAACATTCTCCCCTTCAGGACCCCAGTGCTTTCCTTCCAAGACATTTTGGTCGGCAGTGAGGTGGCTCCCGGAGAAAACGCCCGCTACATCGTCGCCGCCATGCAAAACCTACGTTCCGCTCTCCGACACGCCAACATGACCGAGAGCACGGTCTCGACCGTCGTCTCTTTCTCGGTGCTTCAGAACACCTTCCCTCCTTCCCAGGCCACATTCACCCCAGAAGCCAATGAAATCATGAAGGACTTCGTGAGTTTCCAGCTGAGCTTGCCCTCAGGCATCAGAGGCTATATATACATCAACATATACCCTTACTTTTCTCATGCTGCCGACCCGGAACATATCTCTTTGGATCATGCGTTGTTCCAAGGGAAGGCTCCGATGCTCAAGGATGGCAACCTGACCTACTGGAATCTCTTCGACGCAATGTATGATGCCTTCCTGTGGGCTTTGGAGAAGGTTGGTGGAGCCGAGTTGACGGTGATGGTAGGGGAGAGTGGCTGGCCGTCTGCAGGCAATGGTGCGTCGACGACCCCGGAGCTCGCCAGCACCTACCTTACCAATTTCTACAACCACATCAGCGAAGCTGGGACTCCCAAGCTTCCCCCAAAGGTGGGCTTTGAAGGAGCTTATGTGTATGCGCTCTATGACGAGAACCTGAAGCCTGCAGGAGTGGAGCAGCACTTCGGTTTGTTTTATCCCAATATGAAACCTGTGTACACCCCTAACCCAATGTGTCATATTAATTAGGTGTCCGTGACTGGTTGGTCCGTGATTTCAATATCAGTGCTAGTCCGTATGGAGTCATAGTCGCATAGAACTGCACGGAGCACCTCACCATTTTGCTTCCTTTTTTTTTTCCTCCGAAAACGGAAGTTTCAAATAAAAAAATACATCATAAAGAGCGGTAGGCAACTCTGCCTCTTCCTTCTATATAGGTGGTCCATCATAAAGAGCGGTAGGCAACTCTGCCTCTTCCTTCTATATATAGATGGTTCCCTGAGTGGTTAGCAATAAAAGAAGTTATCTAATCTGCTGCTCCGTTAGCCTCTCTAAACACATGCTTCGCCTGAAGCACCAACCCATCAAAAACCATGTCCCGAATGTCTCTCAACAATGAATGGTAATTGCTGAGCCCCCTATAAGCCTGCCGGATCTACCCAATGACCGTCACAAAGTCACCCTTCAGGAGGACGTCTGGTGTGCTGTCGCAGGCAACCAAAAATAAAACCTATACTCCTAAAAATATATGTAGTAGTGCGAGTAAGGATCGTTCTCACGGAATGTATCTAGCC